>NC_053518.1:41149467-41461967 GCF_016920715.1 Anopheles arabiensis
TGTGTTTGATTAAGCACCATATTTTTGTTTCTTCATACATTGATACACAAAATTGCAAACAAGAATTTAATTGGTTATAATTACACACATCCCTTCCAGTTTCTCATTTACTTCCCACCCCGCCGTTCTTCAACACAGTGTTCGCGGCAGACACACACAATTAATGACCGACAAGGTCCTAGAAGCGCAGATCCCACCGGGTGAGACCGGCAGAAGGGCAACACGGGGTAGCGCCAGTACCGGGCAGCAATGTGTGTAATGATGTATATGCAAAAAAGAAAAAAAAACACTACAACATGCTCTGTTTTTTCCCCATTCCGAATGATTTCGCGTTCTACGGTACACCCCGCTGCCTGCCGGGGGTCTCTTGCCCCCCATAAGCAGTCGAAAGTAAAAGTCACCGAACGGAACGAGGTGTGAGATACGCACAGTGATGATTCAAAAGGGTGCCCTTCCGGTTGGATAGGGCAGCATTATAATAGCATAAAAACAACCTGCACACACCGACACCGCCACCTACAGAAGGGTTACTTCTACCCATTACGGATCTGCATTATGACGAAGCCGGGCGAGCACAAGCACTTGAGTGTGCTGTTCTCTGTTTTGCAAAAAAAGGGGCAAAGGGGGTTAAACAAACGTTTAACTTAGCTGGGCGCACAAACAAAAAAGAATGATTAAGTTCGTTCCCCATTCTTTGCGAGCATCAGGCCCGACCTGGCCGCTCCGCCTTTGATGGCTTATGAACAACGCCTCTGTCTTCCGCAAACGCACACACTTTCTTGACATGAAAGAAAAGGTCACACAAAAATACTGTCTGCTAAGTTATTACTCACCTACCTTCCACTGTCTGGTGTTGTTTTTTTTTGTTTTTTTTATGCAATTTTTGTTAAAGCTTGCTCCAGATAGGGGAAGAACCATAATTTAATGTAGATTTCCTTTTTGCATAGCAATTAAAATGGTCACCTTTTAATCGTGTGCTGCCGTGTGCTTTTTTGTGCTTTAATGTCCCATACAAGGGGACAGCTATCGGGTGTGTTTCGCAACTGTATCATGTTGTTTGCGAAAAGGGTGATTCGATTTAAGCGAATAATCACGGTGACGATGATATCGCGTCGATAATGATGATGGAGTGAAGGCATAGTGAAAGTGGCGACCTTTGCGGTGAAACAGTTGCGCTAATTTTAATTATCACACTACCAAGCGCTCAAACGTACATAAAAAAACTCCGTATGATGCCTAACGCTTTTCAATCAGACCAGTTTTTACAAACTATACGAAAACAATATAAAAAGAATATGAAGTATGAAACAAAGATTAGAAAAGTAAAGACTGTTGTTAAGTTAATCAATTATTGCAAACATTGCGTACTACTGAAAGCCAACACATTCTATTCAATAGAATGTTGACGACCAGCGCACTTCAAGCTGCCAGAAAACTAGCCCAATAATTCCATATTCATGAGCCTACACACCTTTTGTCAGAAATATCCGAAGCAACAAGCCTTACACCAAGTTGCTCAAACAACTGTGCCGATAACAGCAAAGCAATAAAGTACACCAGTTTATTTTTATGAACAAACAATCCACTCACTGCTCGTTCTCCTTGTCATGGTTGTTCATTTTATTAAGCAAGAAACAAGAGGCCGGTCAAGAATCGGCCGAGATTTGGGTAATTGATATGCGACACCGTCATCGCTACCCGTTGTGTTTTATAAAAGTAGTTTCTTTCCAAAGCTTGTTAACAAAGATGAAGCATTCAATTGGTACGGTTTTGGCAAAAGCAGATCGAAACAATGGCACCAGAAAAGTGGATTGAACCGTACACTTCTCTATAGTAATGAGCGAAACTGTATGTTCTACACCTGAATTAATTGGTTCTGGTTAAGTGTGAATACTATTCGTACACCGAACAAAGTCAACACATTAATAGGCGACAAGTATCATGCAGGCTTGTGATGAATCATTAAACATTAAACAACAACTTCAGTTTTATTTGACTAAATTGTTAGCCATGAACAGCATAACAGTTGAGTTGAATTTATCAGTCATACAGTCGAAAGTAAGGGAAGTTCAATGAAATACTAGACCCAAAATTGAATTGCTTGCCTGAGGAGGAGCTCGTAACACAATTTTCAGTGTGTGTATTTTCCCACCCAAACCAATCGAGCTGTGACGCTAAGGACATCTTAGAGACTAATATTAGATCCCATCGCTGTCCAGACCGTAATCAGACACTCCGGAATATATTTATTCTCCACCGCTGGACACACTACTGCTTCTGATGGTGGCTTTCTGACGTCATCAAATGACGTTATTATGTAGATTGAAATAAAAAGGAAGAGCAAGGGGACGACACGAAAGCTCTATTTAGGGAATAGGGACACTTTATATGATGATAAGAATTTACTTGGTAGTCATTCATGGAACTACTCCTGTGTTTCGATTAGAGCAACAGTGAGGAGGATTTGGAGGGTTTGTTCTGTTCTTATCAAGTTGTTAGATATGCTTCAAATATGGTAAATATCAACCCAAGCCATCGAATTTCTTTGGTTCATTCTTTGCAAATCAGTGCTTCTTATCCAAAATCCCCTACACGGCAAGGAATTTATCCCAACGCCACCAAAAACCACAAAACCACTCCCGCCTGAAATCGGTACATGAACTTCGGAACTGGGAAAAAAGGGTGCAGAAAGGCAAACCAGTCGATTTGAATTTTATCGCAAACGACACCCACAATGGTGTACGGTGAACATACACCCTCCCCTTACCACACAGTGTTGTCGACACTGGGAAAGCTAATTTTCCCTTCGTTGACGCAGAAAACACATGCACATACATACTTGCACCAGCTACGGGCAAATTTGGATAAGGTTTTAAATTTCCGATCTGATTACGGCCCGCACAGACCGACCACCGACCATAATCTCCCACCAGCACCAACCGACCGAGAGGTACATTCTCGTCAAAACCCCAAATACAGTAGCATATCTAATTATTTTATACCATCCAAAGTAGCGAATTGTGGTGCGCTCTGCGCAAAACTGGGCCAACCCCGAAGGGTAGAGAGGTCCTTTGAAATGGGCAAATGAAATTAGCTTCAATTTGTAATTGAATATATTTCCTATTACGATAAACTTTACGTTTACCAGCTGATTTCGGCAATACGGCGGCGGTTTTCTGGTTTGCCCACTACCGGGTCCCGGGACGCAGCGCCAAGGGCGTTTGAACCAAGATTAAGAAACGATTGTGGGAAAAAAGGCATCCACCCTTAACCATCCTCGGGTACTTTCACGAGTACTGCCTCGCAGGGGTGTGTGCGTCAGAGAGGACGACGCAGCAGAAAATGCTAAATACATATCCCGGCGGATTGGGGTGACGGGTCGCCATCGTTACCGTTTAGGGACGCAATAGTTGCGCTTGCTCTTGGGGTGGTGGGTAGGTAGTGGTGGCGGTGAAAGGCAGCCTAATGAATGTGAAATTAGTTGATTGTTTCATTAGAAGTAGATGTTGGGCCTTATTAAGCATCGAGCGGAGAGGGTGTCCGTTTTGTGCAAGCGTTTGGTGAGGACATTATGCCCGAGGGAGTTTTGATATGCATGATTTAATTTAATTGACAAGCGAAGAATATTATCGTTCGTCGAATAATTCGTTAGATTTCGTAAATAACTCTACGGCTTTGGCGATGTTCTACCGGACGTGTCTTGTAGACTGAAGCAATTCAACAAATAAAACAAACAAAAAATATCCTTGATTAAATCAAATTCGTCACGCAATCCTTGAGACAGTTAGCGTGAACAGTAGGCTTCATTTAAATTCAAACTTCATACTAAACGAGCTACGCATCTTGCCACTAACTATTTGACAGTGGTCAAGCATTAGAATAGATCAAGCATATACCACTAGATGACGAACGCATGGCTGTGTGGAGAGTGACATGCCCGTTGCTTAAATGATTTGATCAAACCCCGTACGGCGACAAACTGCGTCGACGGAGAGAAAGCATCGGAAGCCTCTCGGGCCGAACCACAGAAGCATAAAGATCACCGTCAAATGATATGGCCGCGCCGACGCGTAAACAGTGGCGAACGTTGACAGAATACTTAAATCGATACACTCTCATCATGATCGTCACCGGCAACCGGCAGGCAAGCAGACGGATTAAGAAGAGGAAAGGATTACATACTTCCTTCCCGCTTACCTTCTCCCTTGCGGTACTTACACATAGCCCGAAAATATTCAAAAATCCAGTGGCAAGCCAACAATTGAAACGAAAATAAAACAAAACGACCAACATTCCACCATCCTCAACATCTTGCTGCTTCTCGCATTGCTGCCCGCTCAACGAATTCGGCGGTTGCTTGCCGAAAAATAAAACAAAGGCCCCATAAAACATCACTGCTCGCAGGGATAAGGCGTATGCAGGCGTCGAAAGAGAGATTCCGGTTCGGGGTTTCAGGAGTACGTCTGGAGCCGACCACAGTTTGAAGGGTTTGAAAATACCCCTGCCAAAAAAAAGGGAAGAAATAAACTCAAAATAAACCAAACATTTAATGTCCTCCGCCTACGCTCGGGTCGTGGGTTTTATGTGCCGCGCGCGCTACTTGATCATGAGCAGCGGTGGTGAATGTTGCAGCCGGAGCGGAATACAACGACAAAAAATCAGGGTTAACGCAGACACTCATTCATAAGCGTTAAGTATAACTAGTAGCATTTTGTCGTCGTCGGGTTGGATTTAAGATATCGTTCACTCGCTTACAGTTCAGAGAGCTCGTAAATCAACATCGTAAACTTTGCTGCGGCCCCCAACAGCTGAACGACAAGTGTGTTTGTGTGTGCAAGACTGTTATTACGGTTTGGTCAAGTGCAATTAAAGACCTTTACGTATTCACATCGTTACATCTTGTCGCTTCATGTTTTGCTGTGGTGTTGTGGTTGATTACACTACTTCTTTAAAGCTTCGAGATTTTTTAAAACAAAGCTATTTCTTTCAGTAGACTCAAAATTGATTTACAGAGCACGATTCAAGCATAATGACAACATCTCTAATATGGTCTTCTATTCCTGCGTGAAACAGGTCATCATGATGAGTAGAAAATATTTCCCTAAAAAATAAAGAAGCTCCAACGAACGGTAAAGTAACCCCTCCGAAAAGCAATCAAATCGCATTTTCGATCAAAACACATACCATTTATTTACGCATTCGCTTATAATGTCCCATTTTCATTCCTCCCCACCCGCCTCCTTGTCATTGAAATCGACGTACCCGGCGTGGACGAGCACACAAACATTTCAACCACTTGAGCACATCAAACATACGTAAAAATCACTCACCACGGCCTCAGCCCAAGAGACGCGTTGTGGCCTACCTTCATCAATCGCTCACATCAAACATAGCGTCTGTGCCACTGCCAGCACCACCACACCACAGAGTACAACGGGGAGTTTGCCACTGCCACCCGCACACCACCGTCGCGGTTTTTTTTGTAGTAAAGCGTAATGAAAATGTAGCCACTTTTAAGCCGGCACAAAAAGTGCACTTGCTTATGCATGTCACATATTGGCAATAAAAAAAAGTTTTGTTTTTCCCTCTTCCTATACTTTTATTTCCATTTGTTGCTCAGAGGATGGTGATTTCTCTCTATGCCCTGTGTTCCCGTGCGCGCCGCACATCCAGTGGCGAGTTCAAGCTCCCTGTTTCCCCGTGAGTGTGGTCCCCATGTCTAAATCACGCATTTCTCGGTCGATTCTCGGCGCTGGTTGTGAAGGCATTTTACAATTTGGTATTTGAAATTCAAATGATTCAAGAAATAAAACGCCTAGGAAAATCCGTTGCCCTTTCCAGCGACCAATGAATACTGTACGCATACACACATATACACACACATACACACATACACAAGGTGCGCAGAGAAAGGTGTGTATCTATCCTTCGATTTGTGACATTTGGTCCTTAGATGGAGATGGTTGCAGGTACTGGGGCCGAGTGTTGGTCCCATTTTGAATCAACACCGTGAATCAAGGGGCCGTATTTACATCAAAATTCTGTCCCCCCTGACAAACAAGGGACTTGTCCGGGCCGAACGTCAGTCCTCGGCTAATACGGTGTCTATTGTGCGAACGCACATGTCTGACCAATTTTATTGGAGCACACCCTTCTAGCGTTACGAACAACTGAACCGTTGAGCGTTTGGAAAGAGCATCGATCGATTTATTTACAAACACGTCTGCGCGATTTCGAACACCCGCTTGATGACATAATTGATGTACCCGTTTGGTTCTGTCTGTCCGGTTCGAAGGACCGCTGCTTGGATTCGAGAAATGTTATTCTCACTACAAGCAGACCTCGGTTGATTTGATTTTTGCAGAAATAATTTAAACAAACAAATGTTCTAGAAATATGCCATGTAACGGAACTTTCAATGAAATATGCTAATTTTCTACGGATAGTCTGTAAATTATTGAACAGAAAACGCATCCGCCCTATCCGCAGGTCCATCAAAGATGACACTCCGAAAAAACATGCCAGGGAGTCCCCAGTCGCTTACATTACCACACCCCCGGGCCCCAGTAACATGCGGCCAGCAACGGTATGTGTGCCGGAGCTAAAACTGATTTTTTTTGTTGCTCTTTGCGTGGAAAAGAAGAGAAGAGCCATCCGGCGCGTCGCGCCACACAAAATCAGGATCGTGAAGCGTTACTTGCGTTACCTTTCCGTCGGATGGAATTAGTATTCCGACTCGGTACGAGCTTTCGGGTGCCCATTTGGATGAATCATGGTTATTCATGAGTTTCCGAGCATTGATGGTTTTCGGTACGGTACACACACACACACACATACACACATACAAAGCGTCGCGTAATTTCCCTACCAAAGAAAGGGGGTGAACACATAGTAGGACACACAGCTGTAGACAGAGAGAAAAAGAGCGAGAACATGGAACAGGTGAGTACACAGGAGGGGCTCTCCCATCAGCCATCAGTAACCACCGCCCGGGCAACATATTGAAGTGTAGTTCAAATCGTACCGAACAAACCCCGGCCATTGGAGCTCCACCGAGCGAGTACCGCTAAATGTGAGCCAGGGCGCACATTACCCTCGACCCTCGACTGACTCTAGCGGCACCTTTCCACCGAGCTGTGAAGGAGTGAAGCCACAACAGCAGCACGCCAATAAAAATGCGTCGATGATTAGTCACGACTGTTAATTTTCATAGCAAAGCCCGAAACCGAAACTGAATCCTCCTACCATTGCATACGTCCCACCCCAAGCAAGCGTGGGATCGCCCAGTACATGGATGATTTGGTGTACCGTCCCATACTGCACGTTGTAGGTAGCCCAGTCATTAAAAAGCAGTACTTTCCGATGCGGCAAGCATTTCGGATACACGCTGTGGAGTCAATTTTAAGAGGCCTAATCTAAAAATAGTTGGTAAGCAATAAAAACAAACAGACGGAACTTCTAATACACACCGCGTGACATTGTGTCCCATATTCATCCAGTCAAATCCATCGCTGGAGACCGTACAAGGATGGGGTTTCCTGGAGGAATGGATGGTGTCATTTTTTCCGGCGTTTCTACCGAACTATTCTCTGATGCCACCACTGTGCTCAATTTTATGTCCAGAGAGAAAGGCTATAAACATTTCAAATCGACTCGTACCTATTTGCCGCGGCCATGACAGGACACACACACACTGTGCATGAGTTGCCGAGCAATGGCTGCAGCAGATAAATGAGGTTTATTGCTAAACCCTGTCTCCTGTAAAACGTCGGGTTGATTGCGGTCGATAATTTGATTTGCATGTTATATTGTGGCTCATCAAATTTAGAACTCACCTCACCCGTGTGCGCTATGGCTCTCCGTTCCTCTTCGAACAACCTGTTCCTCCTCATTTCAACGCGCTCAATGTGAAATGAACACACCAACACACACGTGGAATGGGCCAAACTAACAGCCAATGCAATTTTGATATCGCGATTGTGCCCGCTAGCACTAATCGCCGGACTCAACCATATGTCACCTGTCCTTTCTGTTGAACTACCCATGCGTCCCCCAGGTGGGACTGAATTGGAAGGCTAAATAAAACAAAAAAAAAATGGTACAAAATGCTCCAAAAGTGTTAGTGCTGGTTCGGCGAGCGAATTAGAGCACTTTTTTTCTCCTTTTCATCCTCTCCGGCTCGTCCCGGGCATTTTGGCGCCGAAAGTACCGGAGGTGTGATGGGGCCGTAAATACACAGGAGTAAATACGCGTATCCACCGCCGCACGCCAGCAGTAACACGGTGGGGAAGCAAAGGGACAGTAGCAACGTTACCTCACCTAATTTGCATATAATAATTATTCCAAATTGAAATATTTACATAGAAATCCAATAATTGAATATCCTGCCTCATTTACATATTCACCCGTGCGCTGGGCGGGATAGCGCTATATGTGCACGTGTACGTGTCTATGTGCATGTGCGTTATTCAATACATACTCACTCGCAGAACACGGAACGGGCGACTGCACACACAGCGCCACACACACACACACACACAAAACGCACAATGTATGCAAGTGCATCGTTGCAGCGGGTGCAGTTCAGATAGATAGAGCATTAGCATGCTTCACAAGTTAACATTACGCCAAATAATGCTTGCCACCCATGTTAAGCAATATCCATGTGCATGTGTGCTTGTGTATGTTTTTTATAAGCATTTATTTCGTATCCTTTCAGAGACAATAACACAGTATCATCTTTACAGTGTTCCGTGTTATCGCTACGATCCCCATTGAAATATTCCAAATTTTCCATTTCATTTACTTTTACTGTCCGTAATGCTTCGGAGATTATTATAAGTATAAGCCCTCCGTTCGCGGTGGTGTGTCATTTTAACGGGACTGCGAAAACCGGGAGAGCCTGGTGAATGTCGTACGTACATGCGTTCACCCGCGGTCGATGCGGTCCTTGATGGAAACGAAAAGTGGTAATCATAAGTGGCGTCGATGAGACGATCAAGTGAGAGTGATCGCTGCTGCCTCGAGTCACCCGATTTGCGTGCCTTATTATTGTTATTAAAGTTTTATTGGTGCTTCTGTGCCACTGATCACTTTCGAAGGAGCGCAACAGTGCGGTGCAGTTTTCGCCAACACAGGCAGCGATGAGTTGCACAAAGTTTAGAGCAAATAATAATTATAAAACTCAAAACCAAACTCACGCATGCAAATCTTTAAATAGCAACAAATTAAAAAAAAAAAAACAAAACAATATAATTTGTTTTATCTTCCAATTTCACAACACATCAGTAGGCACTTCGTTCGCACTGTAAACAGACCTGGGTGAGGCGGGCAACAGGGCAACCCGCCAAAACTAATTGCGGACAAGTGGTGCGCAAGCATACGTTTACATGCACCACAAATACGGGTGTCGTTCCCGTTACGTGACATCAATCTTGCGCACCGGTCAAACAGTTGCCGTGGCTGTTTGCCGTTCTAGACTGTGTCCACAGCACAATCCGCTGTACCTCTGCTGTATGTATTGGAGCCAATGGTTTACATACAATAGTAATCAACATAATCATCCCTTATTATTTTAGGCACTTGCACAACAATCCATCCCGCCACCGTCCGGACCTCCCATCGAAACTGCTACCGAATAAATGCTACCGTGAACCCCGGCGCCTGTATTGCGGCGGACTGTGTTTGTGTACGTCGCACGAGCGCCTCCCTCTGACCAGTCAGTTTAGTGCACGTTATGACGTACTGTGTGTGTGTACTACAGCACGGCTGGGGAAAATATCCTTCCATTGCCCGCGGGACATTTTACATCCGAAATAATGACATGATGTTTCAATTCCCGCGTGTCACATACGGAGCGGCGTGTGAGCGAGAGAATGTGTGGCAGTAGTAAAGGGGAAAAAGCGAAAGGAAAAAGGTTGGAGTAGCAAATTGCATCCCTTTTGCAACGATGCAACGACAACCACAGTACACAAGTGCAGTAGTACCCACACACATAGACACATGCATGGAATACTAACGGGTTTTCGAAAAAGGACATTTAATGCTACACCTCCTCAAATCATTTCCACCCGCAAAAGAGTGGGTACGAGCCGAATTTGCAATCCCGATGTGTCTGTGTGCCATTACAACCTCAAAATGAAGGGATTTCCCCGTGGAACGTTTCATAAAAAATACCCACGAGCACACGCCCTTTTCGGTGCACAATCTCGCTTCCGTAGCATTAAAATTACAATAACTTGTGATTGGGTAAATTAAATTCTCGCATCTTCATCAGGCCTTTCCGTTTTCAGCCGCCTCCCGTTCTACAGCGCATCCTCTGCCACCCCTTCCGAGCTATGGCTTTCGCATACATGGTCCTAAGGGGGGTTGAGGGGATCCCGACAACAAAAAAAGATTTAATTTTGGACCATAAATTTCGTTGCATTGTTTGCGTATTGATGCACCTCATCAGTGCGTGTTATAGCGCGGGGGTTTGTTTCCATTTTCTCTCGCGCAGAACGCATCGAACTCCCATAAGACACACGCACACACCCACATACACGAACACATTTGCATTTTCAGCCGCCGGGCAGCATGCAGCAATCGACGCACCGTATTGTGCGCGATGATGGCGGACACCGGGTGCAATTGATGCTGGCCACCACGATGCATTGTTGGGTGCCATTGGAAGGCCCATGCACATAAAGTAAGGATGAAATATAAGGAGGGAACGAGATGGTTTGGGAAGATCGAATGCAAACTGCACATGCACAAACGTGCGTGCATTCATTTCCGCAGAAAAAACGAACTTCAAGTTTGTCAAACGTGTACTATTGCATCGTCCAATCGCTTGTTTGGAGTTTGTCACCGAGTTGAATGACATTTTTCGGGGTATTTAATCGAATGTATCACAGTTGAAAATAGCACTGTTTAAAATCAATCGTTTAGGTACAAAAGTAAATTTTCACCTAATTTCAAAACTTGTTAAACATTACACCAACGCACGAGCTTTGTGTATCCAAGGCCTACAACCACCTTTTACTCCCACTTTTCAGCAAGGTCGTCGCAAGATACAAGACCAAGGATGGCACCTGAATGCACCCATCATTCGCTGTATCCATACACATACGCAAAAGGTAAGCCGAACCCAGACCCAGCAGGAGCTCCTTGCAAAACTCGCCGGCGATTAGCCAGCTTCGTGCCGGGCGCAATAAACTATCCCGGCATCGAACGGCACAGAAGAGAACCGATGAAACACAGCCCCAAACCACCGGGGCCAGGTCCCAGCGGGAAGAATGTGGATATGCACAGCACAGCAAAACACGAAAATATCGCACAAAAAACAATGCACACGATATGATGGTTGTGTCTGTCTCGTGCTGTGTTGAGCATGGTTTTTCGGGATCATCTGTTGACCGATCGACATGCATTCCAATATTTCGATCGTGTTTTGCGAAACAAAAAAGGGAAAGAAGGAGCAACACAACACGTACACCAACATATTTCAGATGCGGTGGTGACTCAATTCGACAACGCCACAAATTTTGCAACAGCAGCAACAACATGAAAAAGGAACATTGATTTCTGGTTTTTTGCAAGTTGCACAAGAAAGGAGTTTAGAATTGTCTATACAAGGAATGCGCGTGGAAGGGAAAATAATATGCAAAACTTCACTGTGTGTTGGCGCCATTTATCGACGCTGTTTGCAATCGATGCTGCATCGCGATAGGAATGTGATAGGTTGTTAATCGATTCGTCGAAGTAATCTGACTACTTGCCAGGCTTCTGGGCATTGGTGCTGTGCTCATTGGGGAGGCGTTGGAGAGAAATTATTCAAATTATGTTGCATTCCTGCTTGCGGTGTGGGCTAACATTGTGGTGGTAGGTAAGGCAAAACATGTCCGAAACAAACGTATAAAATATGATGATTATAAGGATACGAGAGATTATATCGATTTAAAATTATAACATTAGTGAATCAAGTGATGAGCAACGCAAGTAACATTTTAGTACATCACCACGGTTTATGTTTAATACTATTTAATGGCAAAGTGTTAAGGATATTTGTTCACTAAACAAGCCATCTTCACTGCTCAAGCCATTTCTTTTATCTACATTAGCTATAAAGTTGGTATATGGAACTCATTATTTCCATCAAGATCTCTCCATTCCATTAAATCACCTCTCATAAAACTTCAGGACAAAAGTGCACTTAAAATTAATGATGACTACAAATATGTCCTACCTTGCGAGATCTCAATCTCTTATCATTCTTGCCTGAATGTCTTGTCCTCTAAGTAGTGAATTTGGACATTTTGTTCAACAAGCTCTCCCAAACACCCTATCATATAGATGTCATCTTGAGAATTGAAATAGAGGACCACAACACCTTTGTACCTTTTTACTGAAAGCAAACAACGATGTTCCCAAAATTGTCACTGCCCCCACCTGTCCCAGCTAACCACGTCTTTTCGACGCACCGTACTACAGTCATTTCACTTAAGATGTCGTACGATTCCCGCCATGATGAGTGGGATTAATTATTTGCCAGCACCATTATGAGCGCAGGATAATGAAACTGTTTCACCCCCTTGCAAGTTGCAGAACGACGTTCTCAATGTTTATCCTTTCAATTTAAAATCAAGCCACAGTAAGAAGCGCTTCCCGCGCCGTGTACCTTCCCCTCCGTGTGCTGGATCATTGCCTATACGTCATGGAAGATTCTCACACTTCCTTCTTTGCTTAATTGTCGCCGCGGCAAAGACGGGGCAACACACCGAAGACACCGATCTGACGTGCTTGGTAGTGAAACTCGGGCGCACACGCACACAAACCCCGCCATCGAGTACCGGTGCACTATTTCTGGTCCGTGAACATTTTGAATATTAAATGGCTTCATTTGCGAGCCTCGCCAAATTTGCCTCATATGCATACATAATTACTCTTCATTGCCTCCCTCTCTCGTTCTCTCTTTGTCTGTCGGTTAGCAGTAGTGCACAAGCGTACTAGGGGATGTGTTCTGTATTGGAGGACGGAACTGGCACATCATCCCTTTGCATCAACCGTTGCCGACGTTTTATGTTACGCAAATGAACCAACAAATTTCCTCGCAGCTGCCACTAAATACTTCCTCTTCAACCATTCCTGCTCGTCTGTACTCAATGGTACAAGATAGCATTTTGCTAAAGCACACAGAACCAGAATAAGAACATTGTGCGAGTGGATTGAGCTTCAGCAAGAAATGGAATTAATTCTCACAAGAACAGTAACAACACTTCCAAGAATGCACCAGAACTCACACACGCTCTTCCTCTTGGTAGATGATAATTATTGATTCAGTTAGTAAAATAAATAACACCCTTAAGCGTTTTGTTGCACGGGAATCTAGCAATCATTGGTGGCTGGCGTAGTAAGAGCACCTTCAGGGGAGCCTGCTGGTGACAAAAATGATGATATGCACCTTCCCGAATAAAAGAATGTACGCATTAAACGCTGGTTATAAAATTAGCCACACATCAGTATGGGGCAGTGCCCCAAGGGTGATAAGCTTACGGCGCAATGCTGCGAGCAGCAGCTGCAGCTTATTTATTCAATGTCCATTATAAGACGATACATTACCCCCTTAGCGAGTATCGGTTACGGACACGGGCTGGAAAGCACACGAGAGAAACAAACAAAAAAAGAAGCCAAGAAACCAAGTTAATCGACCCACAGTCAACAGTTAGCGCTGCCCCCAAACGTGTGTCTAATAAAGTTCAACGGGCAAACGTGTTTTAGTGTTTGCAACATTGTAAGTGAGATAATTTTATCCCACCCAGTACGTACACAAAACACACGCCACAACACGGCCTCACCTGCAACTTGCCTGAATAAAGTTATTTTTGGACACTGCTTGGGAAAAGAAAATTGTCCGAAAATTATGCCTCCCGTCGAGCCGAAAGAGGAAAAGGACAAGACACAACTTTTTGCATTAATTATTCAGCCAATTCCTGGTTGAAGGTAAATTCTCTAGTGAGTTGTTATTAATAGAGCGTTAGTTCAGAATAGAGGGCTTAAAAATAACCACCAAAGAATTGCTTCCACAGGCTCTGTTGTCCGTTTATTGAGAGAGGAGCCCAATCTATTTTGGAACTCATCCGTTCTTAAGCTGTAAGTTTGAGTCAAAACAATTCTAAATATATTCTACGATGTGCTACGGCAAACCAGGATAATAAATCATAATGAAAAAACAAAACATACCACATTGTTGCTCCGTGTTTTTGCTTTTTTTTGTGTTACTCAAGCCTGGGATAAATTTGGCTAAACGTACCTGAAATCAAAAATATAAAATAATTATTTATAACAAGTTATAACCAATCGTTTACATATGTATATACAGTAAATCAATTTCGAAAGAAAACTAAACCACATCTTTCATCGTAAACAGTGGGAAAACAATTATCGGCTTTGGAACATCCACCTCGCGCCACACTGTTACCAATGTACAAAGCGTTTGTTTCTAGCGCGACCAACTACCTTGAAAGAGGAAACACTTTCCTCCTACAGGACACGCAATCTGGCTTGGCAGGTCTTACTCCATAAGGAGTGTGCTGCTGCTACTACGCTTCCGCGTGTAATAATTGACCACTTGTTGTAAAAGCAAACTCCTAGGGCGTCCCTCTTCCTTCGTCGTTGTGTGCTGGGGACTCTCGGCTCGCGAACTTAGGCCTCTATACAATGCATACGCTACGAGTGAAAACAACCCAGCCAAGCATTCCCCAATAGTGGGAGACGGTGGGACGTATTGCGTATGAAGGCCTTTTTGACATGGAACTGTTTTACTTGCGAAAAGCCTAGGGCTTAACCATGTTTCGGACGTCTCCAATGCTCTCTCCTAGCCATTCATGCGTCCGTGTAATGGAAGCTTAAATGCGTTCACAGTGTACCGAACTACTCACATCCCGAGACGCTAGCCAGAAACGAACCACATCAGTGTGTGTGTGTGTATATGTGCCTGACTAGCGTCAATTGATATGCAAATGCTTAGTTCCGTAATTTATGTACTCGTAAGCCAGTGCCCGGGCCACAGCCGACAGCAGTTCGGTAGGGGCGACCAGTGCAGTGTTTCGCCATCCCTGGACCATTCAACACGCAACAGGACCATCGAGAGGAACCCGAATACCCGTAAAAAGGATTTAAAAACTACGCTCGTTTGTAATCGTCACCCTGTGTTACCTTAGGGTACCTTTTTTTCTAGCCTATGGTCTATTGAAAACCTTTCTTAGAGAAATGTGTGCATGAGTGTTTTTTTTGGTTCTCCTGCACCACCGTCCTCCTGCATGTGAGCGTGTCATTCCGTGTGTGACTGCGCATTAATGAGCAATAGGCTTGGGTCGGGAGGCTGTGGTTCGGGCGTACATTAAACGGCAAAAGATGGAATATCTATTCAAAGTGCAGGCAGGCCTACACACGGGTTGTGCGCAACCCGAGCAGATGGAATCGCTGATTTATTATCGGCGTTCGATCGTTGCATGCCAGCATAAAATGCGATCTGATACGCCAGATAGAGCAGGCAAGCGACACAAACGGGGAGAATGTAAAAATTGTATTACAAAACTCAATTCACATACGGGTCTGATCAGGCCTTTTTTAATAAATAATTGTGTACATAATCCTAAGCAACAAAAAAAATGTCTAAAATAACCTAACCATAATAAAACACAACTACTTTTCGCATTACACGTGTCATGCTTCCGACGGACTCAACGGAAGAAAATCACACTAGCTAATGGGAGAATTAAGGGCGCAAAGTGAAAGAACGGAAAACGGGTCGAACGGGGAGCGCGGGTAAACCGGGCGCCCCCAACACACTAACACACACACACACACATGCACGGTGAAGTTTTGGCGCGAATTTCGCATGGAAAATGCAGAAACTGTTTTGCGCCTGTGTTGAGCGTGAGCCGGTGGGCGGGGCTTAATGCAACATGGGAGTACAACTTTTCTCACTCTCCCTCTCCATTTGTGTGAGCGGGGTTTTTTTTTTATTTATTTCGCCGCACAATGGGCACGCCCCGTTCGAACGATCGAGTAAAAAAGTGGCATTTTACTTTATGATGAAGTGTCTTTGTAATTGAAATTATTTATTGTTTTTATTTGAGCAAGACTTACAAAAAATATAATCACAATATCATATTGCATGATTTTATTTTTTTTATATATTTTAACGCGTAAACGAATATTCAATATTGAAATTTTCGATCAAAAACAATAATTTAAGATTTAGAAAATTAGACTAAAATATGTTGTAAGAGAAAATCTTTTTCTGGATGTTATCAAAACGTTTGTTTTAATTTTTTTTACGAAATAAACAACAAACACTACGAAAAACTATGAAGTGCAGTTTCTTGTTCAATTTTCATTTGATTTTATTTTCAGACGTGTCGCTAGCTCTATATGAGTAAATATTAATTACGTGTACATGTTATGTAACATTTTTACCATGTTGTTTCAAATTTAAATACTGGATGTTCCCAAGATACACTTTAAATGCAAATTTCTACGGAAGGAGAAAATAGCGATTTGCAGCCAAAATAGAGTAGATTTTCGTGTATTGTTGCTTGAAGTCAGTGATTTTATTAATATTAATATTACACAATATTAATTATTTTATATGATTCTGACTGAATAGAATTTTTTTAACGTTTTTGAATTACTGTTCAAAATTAAACAGACAGGTAATTTCATTTCACAGTTTCTGTAGAAAATAAGTAAAATTTGCTCGAAACCTAAATTTGGCAAATGTCAAAAGAGAGACGATTTTGCATCTGCATTGGTTGAAAATCGACTAAGTAAAATGGGCAAAAAGGATATAGCTTATAATAGTAAGTTATGATCAATCCTAATACACATAACATGTTAAGCATGCATAATTCTTTGGCACATGTTAATCATCAGTTTATAATATTTAAAATGCAAATTCCATATAAATATAGGGTATATATAAAACACAAAAAAAAAAAGAAATTGAGCCGCAATAAGGGAAAAATTAAATCCAACCACTACACCTTTATGACTGCCAAATCCAATTCTGATTACATGCGTCCTACCGCAGCACATAAGAAAAATGTTTGTTTTCAACACAATAAAACAATTTTCGATGCTGCCAACTCCGGCTGAACTTTGGCCGTGTGCAAGATACGAGATGCGTCTTCTGTGAACTGAGACACCGCAACAGGCCGGTGCAAGGGTCAAATTTAAAAGCATGACTGACCGACCCTGAATTTTCAAGATGGGAAAAATACAATTGTACGGTTACTGTACAGAGGTGCGCCATGTCGTGAATTGTCATTTCGTAAATTAAATTTTGATATATTGCAAAAATTATTAAAACTGCACCGGGCGAAACGAGCAAACGGCGAGGATGATTTCCTACATGTCCGGGGCTCAAGTCAGCGCATTTATATCTTCCCACAGCATTACGGGTGGCTCGGTGGCGAAGTGGACAAGAATCGTGAGAAGCACGTTAACGATAACATTCCACCTCCCACCCGCTCACTATCCCAAAAGCAAAAGATTCACTTCGTTTGCCCGTGAAATCACTTCAATCGTTGGTAATCCTTACGCAGGCTCCAAAGTACGCTTGTTTTTATACGCCCCAGCAGTATCGAAACCAAATGAATCAATTGATGCTTTTCGATGCCAATAAGAGATGAATGGTCGTTGCGAAGGGACACGAGAGGGCATAAAACATGTTCCTTGTCTCACTCTCGCTCTCTCTCTCTTTCAATCCTCAGCACTACAGTTTGATACCGGTTGTCGGTATAGCATGATGCACAAGAAAAAAATATATATATACTACGAGAATTTGCACGCGTGCAGCAGCACATTGCGCATTCGGTATCCCTCTGTGGTGGTGATGGTGATACGCGCGTCATACGTCTCGTTGTTTCTTTTTCTCCGATGCTCCTCACCGGCTTCAAAAGGATCACGATCGACAACACGGGGAAAATAAGAGAAAAAGAGAGACAGAGACAGAGAGAGAGAGTGGTGGACACCGGAGAAAAGCGAAGCGAAATATCCCGGTTGGGGGTTAGTTGATAGTGAAATCACTGGCGCATGTTTCACCGGGACCATTCTTTGTAATCCGTTTCTCGCGCTGTTTTGTGGAGCTCCCTAATTTGGGAGATACAACCGGGGGACGCTGAAACGCGCGATCGCAGAACCAGACGGAGAGACAGACGGTGAGATTAACCAAAAGGAAAGGCGTAATGTGGCTCTAGATAGGGATGGCAAGGCGTAGGGTGGCAAGGTAAGATAACATAACATTAAATTTAATTTATTACAGATTTAAGAGACCGACCAGCGGGATGAGCAAGAGATGCACCATACACACAGACACAGCAGGATAACAATGCAAAACTCGGGCACTTTTAAAACGCTTGTGAGTCTCTGTGTATCGAATGCAAAACACCCCCTTGGAACCGCTCCTGCTTCCACCACCACTTCTGTTGTCGGCCATGATGAAGATGCAACTGTAGATGCTGGCGGAGCACACTCTGGAGGGTTTGCTCTCCATAAATAACGCTAGACGCGATTAAGCGTTTACCCCCTTCTTCGGGGGGCATATATAGAGACGTTTCTTACGCATCATCACATCGCTGGTGTCGATGATCTATTAGTGCGTTTAATGCTGCATGATGAATGCAACCGTGGCGAAAATAAATAAATTATTCATCGCACTTCAACAAGGACACGGCCCAACGGTGGTGGAGGAAAATCGGCCGGAGTTAAGAGAATAAATACATTCCACTATTGCTGGTGAAAAGCAACAGCAGGCGCAGCGCTGTTCAAAACCGACGCCTTTCATGCAGCAGAGATTTTCTTTGGGGTGCACAATTATTGCCCGCGTACCGGGAGGAGCTGTAAATAATAACAAGAATGTGCCTCATTTCCCCTGGCACTCGACCGCGACGACCTAGCGAGGAACGAGCAGCAGCAGCTGATGTCTTCGTAAATCAATCCTTTTTTCACCCCGCCAGCACGGGGTTTGTTGAGAAAAGGAGTCGACAACTTCACAGAAAACTCGCTGGTGTAGTCAGCAAGTTTCACCTCTCCACCACCACCACTTGACTGCTGCCGATCGAGAGAGTAATTGATACTTTGATGAGGTTTAACGTATTGTCTGTTTTATTTTTCCACCTCGTTTTCATTTTTATCCTTCGCGTGTCCGGTCGGCTAGTTAGTCGGTATAGGAAAATGAACCACTGTCCATCCTAACTGTCGGCGACGACGCAGCTGAGCCTTTACTTAACACTCTCGTCCTTTCTTTATGCCACTTCAGGGAAGGAAGTGGCAGGGTAGGGTACGGTCGATGGCCACTAACTTCGGCGAGATGATGATGATGCGGGGAGTACATAAAATTTTATTGCTATCATAATATTTTTGTAAATATGACCCACGGAAGGTGATGATGACTGTTGGCCGGGCCTGAAAGAGGTAAGGCTGCAGTGCTCAAGGGACCGGGATACTCTTTACTGCCTTCACAAGCGTTGCTGTCCACTCCAAAAGGAAAGGAGGTCAGGACGAAGTCGTTCGGAGGACACAGCGCTTGCTGAATGTGCCGCGCAGCAATCGGCGGCGAGCAGATTCTTTCCGTCCCGGGCGCGCGCGAAAATTTATGACGTTGCGGAAAGTGTAAATTGCGAAAAGATTTGTTCGGTTGTGTTGTGTGTGTTTTTTGTTCCCGTCTTCCACCAACCCAACCCCGTTCATTTACCTTTGCACACCACCGCTGTGTGTTCGTTTGTGTATGTGCGCTCCTGTGCTGTGCTCCTGCTGTTTTGCTGCTTTATTTCCAAGGCTTTGTGCGATTCCTTCTAACCGGACACACCATCTTCGAACCCCAAGCTCCACAAAAAGGTGTCCCAGTGTTTAGTACGGGTGCGTTTGCAGAACAGAAAAATGCTGCAAGAGGAGCAACTCGAAGAGCACCAGCAGCACCAGCAGCAGCAGCAGCAGCAAGTAAATTAATACTCGAGCGCAATCAACGCGCTTAGGGAATTTCTTCCTGACCCATGTTGGCGGGCTTTTAAGTATGGGAGGATATTTTTATGAAGTGTATCGTTATGTTTTGCATCGATTTCTCGATCGACACTACAATCAAGCGTAACGTTTAAGTGGGAAAAGCTGGAGCAGGAGAGACAGAATCGAAAACAGGCGCAACGAAGCTCGTTGCCATTTTATCGTACAATTTTTATCTGCCACCGCAGAGTCCGCAACATGACACTCTCGGCAACTGCAACTCGCGGTCTGCCCTCTTCCCGAAAAGCAAAAAGAACTGCTCAAGAAGCGTTCTGTTTTGTTTTAGAGCCCCAGACACCGGAGCAGAAGCTACAGACGCTGGGTGCGAGTTGGTTCGGTTGGTGGCAATGCGCGAGCAACGTTTTTATGTTAATATCGGATAATAAATTCCGGTAGCCAGTAGTATTCGGTGCCACCGCGCAAACAACGCTACGGAATGCAGAGATTTTGGATTTTATATGTGTTTAGTTTTATTTGCTCGCAGGCCTGCTTTTTTCTGCTGTGCAGCGAAATATGGTTGTATTTTATGCTTGATTTGTTGTGCAGAGGCCCTGCCAACACCAATGACCAGGGGATCGATGGGAGCAGATAATAGAATCGTTTTATATGACACCTTTACCTTCCATGGTGCACTGCTCGGAGCAGTTGAAGGTTGTAAAGAATTATGAATTTTTAAGGTGTATCGTAATACGCAAAGGACCGGTCACTAAATAAAAGGAAATTGTTTTGAAAGTGATTCTAAAAAAATACTGTTCATAAACAGGACTTTGAGTGTATATGTATGAATTTAAAAGGTAAATTTGCAACGTACATCTTACACAGATTACCATACGTAACATGTTTTCTGACTTTTTTATGATATTTCTGAACAGCTTATGCTGTGAAACGCTAACTAAGCCAGTTCTCAGTTTTGATTAATGCCTGCTGAAAGTATTACTGAGCAGGAAGAAATGATATGATATGAATGATGACATTCAGTGAAAATTATAATCAATTACGGATCAAACCAAAAAGATGATTTCACAGGCTCCAGGATATTTGACCATTCACTTGAACCAACATGAAATTATACTTTAACAAAAATGTATCATTCGAGCGACTCTTATCAATGCTTATTCTAATTAAATTCGTAATTACTAAACTTCTATCCTTAAGAACAGATGAGACGTGATTATTCCATGCAAAGAAGGATAAATATTTCTATCATATTAAAAAAAAAAAATCTTATCTATACAAACAAAACCAGTCAACGCATATTCTAATTGTTGTTTTAACACATCCTGGTCATGATAACAACTGACCGAATTCGTAACGTTAATGTAGTTCGTTAGTTGCAGCTTAAAATATCAAGTATTTCTGTTACGTCCATCCAAAAGTCAACATACAATTTCCGAGATTAGTCCATAAAAATCTACGAAGAAAAACACCCAACAGGCTAAGTGCTTATATGATCTATTAAATTTGTTACTTTGTCTTATTTGAACAGCATTTTACAAATTCAAGCAATGCCATGGCCAAAGGTGATTTATATGACACAAATTCATATTCTGTTGTTAAAACAATCATTGAAACTCATAACATCAGCAGCATCAGCATCAGTTAGTAACATTGTATAACAATAATTACATGTTATTTTTAATTATAGCTTTTTTTTCTATTGCACGTTTAGATCAGAGACAAGAGATGACCTGAATATTATCAAAAGCCGACCACTCAGTGCAGAGCTATTTCAATCGAGAGTGAAGAGTTCATGGTTGTGTGGTTAGCGCTTTATTTTTCATTGCTTCAATTGAGTAGTTCAGCAACTGCAAGTTGCATCTGCCACTCAGTGCTGTAAATTTACCTTCTTCGTTTGGTGATTCCGCCCAGCGAGGGCGCCAGCTCGGTTAGCTGCGGGTCGGTTTGCATCGGCGAAACGCCGGCCGCTACAGCTGCGGCCGCCGCAGCCGCCGCTGCCGCCGCCTGGTGGTTGTGCGAGACGGCGGCCACACCGGCGGCCGCCACCGCACTGGCCGCCGCGCTCGGCAACGGTGGGGGCGGTGGCGGTGGCATATGGTGCGGCGAGGCATAGTGGTGGCCGAGCAGCGTCGACGGTCCAGGTACGTTGTTGAACGAGGTGATGGTGGAAGGCGGCGTCGGCGAGCCACCGTGATGGTAGGCCGGGTACGGATGGTGATGGTGCGGTCCAGCCAGGTACGCGTTGCCCGGTGTCGCGTAGTGTGGCGGACCTTGCGATCCACCCTGCGCGTACGCGTACATCGTGCTTACGTCATATGGTTCCAGTTTGCAAAACGTTTTGGGGTCTAGGTTGCGTCCACAAAGTCCGCCCCGTGCTGCTGCTGCTCACACTGCGTCCAAAGCTGTACAGCACTGCTTAGCCTCTATTATGGTAAATGTTAGGTGGATGAGGGACAAACACCGACAGGGCGGCAAAAATGGCTTCCGCTCCTGATATGGATCCAGCCAGCACAGAAGCACTGAGCCACACACACACGCGCCGTTTTATCACACAGGTTCTACAAACATCGAGGAAATACGCTGAGCTTCCGGCGAGCGCGCACCAGCCCCGTAGGCGTATGCAATGTATGCACAATAATCTCGCACCTTTCCCCTCCAATCACCGCACTCGGACGGAACAATTCCGCTTACACATGAGCGCTCCAATCCGTTGCATCCGCCGATAATTGATCTGCTTAACTGCCCTTTTTTCCACACTCGTTAGTGTTGCACACGCGGAAAGCTCTTTTTTTCACGCTCGTTATTAATCTTTCATCTCTCCATCCACATGTTGCTATCCATCCGCAAAAAAGGGCTACAATTTAGCACTGCTTAACATGTGCAACCGGACACTACAGTAGTAGCAGTAGTAGTAGTAGTAGCACTAGTAGTTGTAGCAGCAGCAGTAGTATTGCACACTTCTCCCTTCAATAGCGATCGAGCCAATTTGCTGTGGCATGCATCCAATTGCACCGAGGGAATGAGGGGGGAGAAATTAAATTAAAAAATAAAACTACAACCCGCTCTTGCACCTAACGCACTCGTTGCGGGTGCATTTTGCATTCGTCACTCTTGAAACACATATGAGCACACACACAATCACACATTCACGAATGCGCGATGTACACTTTCGCTCCTTTTTTTTTGGCCCGTGGCGTACACTTCATTTACTCAACAAACAAACCGAACAAACAGAACACACTGTCACACGCACCCAAATTTGGTGGGCAACCCTTCCTTCCGCTTTCACCCCTTTTTCGCCCTGAGTTGCACACACAAACACACATAAATATATAAGCACACAGGGGACACACAAAACGCTACACACGCGGAACGAAAAACACTCGGCCACAGTAAACGTGGCACCGGACGCCGACGGGAAAAATACTTTTCGCTGATAATTAAACCGATATCACACACTGTAGGTTGAATTCTCGCCTTTTTTTGCGGGCACACTTCACGCACTCAATTTTTGCATATTCTTCTTCCCGATGGGTGGTTTTTGATTCTCACTTCTTTATACTACTTTTTTTTGCAAAATCAATCTGCCGTGCGTCAATCTGAATTGGATTAAAATAGTAAATGAGCGCAAACGCTTTTTCGGGAACGAGTTTATTATGATTAAACAAAAAAACCCACACACTTTTCACACTTGATAGTACACGCACAAATAAGCGAATGTAATAACAGGAGACAATCGAAACGTATCGAACAATCACACCATTTCCATTGTATCCTTTTTACAAAGTGCACAACATAGTATACGCCCTCCCTACTTTTAACATCCTCTGTTCCTGTCCCGTTTACTTCCCGCACTGCAAAACCTCCATGCCGTCTGTATGGAGTGTAATTTTTCCGGAGTGTGTGTTGGTGGCAGTTGAGTTGCAGGCTGGGGGCGTTTGAGGATGATGATTGCGAAGTGGTTGCATATTGCACTGTTCGCCGAGGTGTATGTGTTGATCTTTACGAGCACGCTCTCGAATTCTTGGTATGTAAACGGGCGAGGCTAATAAGCGGTTCCGAGTGATCTAATTTGAACACACACAACTAACGAATGGTGCGCAGCGTGTGTGAGGGAGACGGTTGACTACCGAATGTCCGAGGCGCGTTTGTGCCGTTTGGTTTGGTTGTTGGCGTTCGAAGATACGGCGGAAATCGGATTTAATGCGCTCTTTAAAGGGAATTTATTGGTATGACCAGAAAGGGACAGCAGGGCATGATAGTACCTCTTTGATTCCGTAGGTGTAACAGAAGACCATAGGTTCGATAAACAAAAAATTGGTGTAGTATGAGAATAACTAAGCATCCTTTTGAGGTCTGAGAACAAGAAAAAGTCGCTGGGGGCCAGATCTGGAGAATACGGTGGGTGGGGAAGCAATTCGAAGCCCAATTCATGAATTTTTGCCATCGTTCTCAATGACTTGTGGCACGGTGCGTTGTCTTGGTGGAACAACACAACACAAAAGTTGCTTGACAAAAGACGCTCTGTCTCACAAACTAATTGACATACAGACGTCAAATTTTGACACGAATCATTTGAAGGTTGGTACTATATAAAAAAAAATGCATTTAATACTAGCGGCGCCATCTATGTGTCAGACCGGGGACTTATCAGCCAACCTGCTATAAGGAGCATGATCCTTATAATTGGGAAGAAGACTACTAATTTTTAACGCTCTAGTTCTATGGAATTCCTCTAATTATTGTATACATTTCTATTAAACGATTTAAAACCTGTTAATTTTATAAATTTCTCAATAATAATTTATTTTCCTTTGCAAACTTTGCGACCAAAAGAGCCAAAAGATACCAAAAGATTCTACAAAATTTTTCGTAGAGTTCCATGTGAAGAGCCAAAAAGATAAGCCATGAATAAAAATACGTGAAATTCCTATGAAATATTTAAACGATTTAGAGCCGCCATTTCGAAATCCGATTGCTGGGTTAGCTCATGAAAGATTGGTGTTTTTTGTGCTGAAGTATAAATATTGTGTCAAGAAACATATATTTATTTGATATGTTTAAATCTATTAAAATTACCCATTTCAACAGAAAAAAAGATAACTATACCGATTTTAAATTACATCTTTGTGTCTCCTCCATTGATGACAACAAATATAGCCGAACGTAACTGTCAAATGGATACAACTCTGATTCCAATGGATTCCACTGACAGGCACTGACATTTTAGCTTTATGGTTTAAAATACGAAATGGGTCAATAATGGACTTTTAACGACGATTTGAAGACATCAATATCAATGTTTTGTTTAAAGTCAAAAACCACAACCTCAGATAAATGAGATAAGCCAAGAAACCCTGCAATCGACGATATTTACTCTATAATGCACGTAAAAGACATTTATATTTGATGTATTATTCCAAGCAATGTTGAATAAAATTTTTACTATCTACTTCCGGCCCCACTATTTTCAACGTAATGGTATAACAATTCTAATGCAAACTGCAACAATTGCTTGATAACGTTGAGGCTTACTCTTCACACAACCCCACTAGCCCATATAGGGAAC
Organism: Anopheles arabiensis; assembly: GCF_016920715.1. Taxonomy (NCBI): domain Eukaryota; kingdom Metazoa; phylum Arthropoda; class Insecta; order Diptera; family Culicidae; genus Anopheles; species Anopheles arabiensis. The sequence continues at coordinate 41,175,038 of NC_053518.1, forward strand.
CTCGCCAAGTCACTCTGAGAAAAGTTTCCAGCTGAAAAACGTTAGATACCAACCAATTCTAAACAACAAACCGTTTCCATTGCACAGCAACAACACTTGTACTGCTTTACAGTACGGAAGCATTCCACCGAGCATTGAACATTGGTCCGCGAGCAAGGCATGAGGGGCAAAGGGCGAGGGTTTTTCGGTTGGTAAATATTGGTAAACATTTCTGCAACACTTGACCTCGCCAAACGCGGAGGTTGTAAAGTGGAAGGTAGTAGCACAGAATACAGCAGCATAGCAGCAAAAGCTACAAAACGCGATTCTGGCGGAGTTTTCGTAGTGCATAGCACTACGCTGCGCCCCATTCCACAGACCAGCTTTCCGTGAGGGTTCGGAAAGGGGCCGGCACTCCAAATGCATGAGTGTATGTTTTTGCTTTTTTACATTTGCAGGCACATTTTTGCTTGCATTGTTTTGTTTTTGCTCAACCATCGCCATACCACACAATGTTCCGAGCGCGCGGTGGATAAAGTGACTGTACACACTGCTGCTTTTCCCGCAGTGGCTTTAGAAAAAGTGGAAAGAAGCGGCCCGTAGCAGCAAGCCAGAACTGCACCCTCTGCTCAAACTGCCCGATGGTAAGCATCGTAAAAGATGTGATCTTCGAAATATTGCAGGATTTTCCCGGTGTAAAAACGGCAATCTCCACGACAGCTACCTTCGCTGTCGGGCCCGTGCGGAGGTGGAATAAAATTTCCCCCCTGCTCGGTAAAAACCCATCATATTGTAATCGATTAGTGCATGCCCAAACGGGGTGTAAAACCCAGGTCACAAAAACCATTCCCGTGCATAGGAAAGTGAAACTGGCAACTACAGACACAGCTGACGGCGAACAAGGTCCTAGAGGTCGGGTGAGGCTGTAAAGATCTTTATTTATGTTACCGAGGAACGACAGTTTCATCCCACTCCGCGCTGACAGGGCTCACACAAGGCACAGTGAAGTTTGAAATTTGAACCCAAATGCTAGAAGTTGTTATGTTTATCGGAAGTCGGCAGACAAAAGGGCAAACACCAGCCACTCGGTCGTCGTCGTTGTCGTCGTCGGACGTCGGGAAATCGGATGCATCCGCCGCTGCACGCCTCAGTTGTGGCGAGATTTATGTACTCAGCTGCAATTCGGACGAAAATGCGGCAGTGTTTGACTTCTGCCTTGAGTTTTCGAGCGCCTTTGTTGCAGCTTGATGATCGTTCGTCTACTCACACAGCTGTGATTTTGCCAAATTCCAATCTAAACAATTCAACCCAAAGCTCAACCTAGTGGCCGGTGGCTTACATCGGAAGGACATAATTTACCGTGTCATTTATGCACCGGCACATATGCACTCCCGCGGAGTTATTTCCATTTCCGGCTGGGGGGTTATTTATCACTAATTCTATTCCTTTTTTGTTCGCTCTTCCTGCCACAAACCCAATCAATCTATCCAAGACAGTGGACCAGAGCGAGTGTTACCAAAGGAACACGGGCCAAGGAATGATGGAATAAATTATTGGTTCTTCCTGTGCCTCGGAAAAGGGATGGCAACTGGCCATCAGAAGACGTTGCAGGTAGCAACAGGGATAGAATTACAGCACGGTACTACGGGTCCAACATAACACCGATACGTATCAGGCGATAAAAACAAACATCCCAACAGGTACAACGCAAGTGTGAGTTACCTGCGCTTCTCTCAGCGGGTTCAGACCTCGGTACACCCCTGTGGTTATTGACTTTCGGGATGATATGTTTTTAATTGTTTTCACACCTATGGCTCTCTGTCTCGCGCTCAGGGACACTTTTTCTTGGGCTGTTTCTTCACCTCTAGACCTGTGCGCCGTCCACTGAAGCAGGGAGGTTCGGTAGGTGACGGAGAAACAGGTACAAACCGGATCACTTCTCGGAAGGACACCTACGGACACTACTCGGAACAACACCAGTAGTGATGAGTGGTAGTGCGACCCTGGGAGAGCATATCTATACATGCATGTTACACCATCTTTCGATGTTTATGAATGAATTTTTCGTTCCTAATCCTATTCGTAGGCCTTCGGAGAGGAAAATGATGATATCTAAATCATAAACCCGCTGCATAATTCATACCAAGCGGGGGCTGCTGTAGTTTGACAACAGCATCGTATCAGCTCCGTCTGATGGCTTAACTGCCAGCACGGCGAGAAGCTAAACATAAAAATAACGAATTGTTAGCACATTTACATTTTACTGCCCAGTCTCGGTGTCCATGCGTAAGTAATTATGCGTCGTGTTCACGGGGCCGGAAATAGGAGAAGAAGAATAAAGAAAAAGAAACACTAAAACCCACACACACAAACGCCGTACAGGTCTAGGCTAGGAGGTGTGGGCAAGAAAATAAAATGCAGAAGAATTAAACAGCAATGAGGGGAACAAACAACGCATCCAGCATACAATCGGCATGTACATTCCTTGCGCAACAGTCATATATCGAGAGTTGCACATGCAGCAGCAGCAGCAGCAGTTGCACTGCAATTACAATCTACTGCAGCGTGTGTGTGCCTCTTCTTTGTCTTGCGAGCGGGATTTATACGCGATGGTTTCCTGCCGGCCGGCCAATATTGGACCGGATGAACTTTGTCACAGTCGAATGGATTGCACAGTCGAGGCAGCGGTAGATAAGTGATACCTAAAACCCACACCGAATCCATCGCCGGGAACGCAAATCGGACCCTGAGGGGAAGCGGAACGAGCGCTCGGGAGTTGACTGTCGATTAGCACCCGTTTCGCACCGATCGTAAAACATTGGCGTACAACAACAGCAGCATAATGGGGTGCGAGAGCGCGAATCCACAGAGCATTAGCCTACCCCATTGCTCCTTTCGCATGCTCGTTAATAATACAATAAATGTGTGCTAAATGCAAAGTGGCTGCACTGTGTGTCTTCCCACCGTTGGAACTGCTTCTCCTCTACGGAAAGGTGGCGGGAGGCAAGGTAGGAAGGAACAGCAAACGAGAGCGTACACACTTTTAATGAGACGAATGAGTAGCATTAATTTTAGTTTATTTCGCTAATGGATATGTGGAGGCTAGCGGGAGAGAGCTGGCTGCTCCCGTTGAGATGGGTCTCATAAAACTCTGGGCAGCAGCAGCAGCAGCAACTACACCTGGTCTCAATTGCATCGTACGCATACGCACGCGGGAAGGCATGGAGGAGAATTGATTCTTTGATGGCGACTAGACAGTAAAAATAAATGAGCAGCATTTAACAGCCGAGTGTAAGCGCGTTCGCTTGCTACTACCCCTGGGAACCTATTTGCGGTGCGTTATAAATTACTTGCCGTTCCCCATGCCTCCTCCCTCCTCTCCAACAACATTGACACACATCAATCCACCGTCCCGCCCGGTGTGTAATCGATCATCTATTAATGCCACGCGGGCAGGAAAGTGCTCGTAATAACGGGAGGCATTGCTGAACAAACGGACGACGGGACAGGCCGAGGGCCTACTACCACCGGGTCATCTAAAATAATAACCGAATTAATATTAAATTGCAACAAAACAAAACACACTACACTATGGTGTTGGAGGGTAGAGGGAGTCTTGTATATTCGATGCATCATAACTGAAGCCTAACACGATGAAGTAATGTGAACATATGTATCCCATCAAGCAAGTAGCAGGGCTGGGGTTGAGAATGAAATAGGCGCCAGTTCCTAGGCAGAAGTGGAACAAGCTTTGTATCTATTTCATAACGACCGCCAATCTGTTTCCATTACGATCGATTCAAGAGCCACATTACATTACGATGGTATGCGGTGTGTAAGACCTCCTCTCCTCGCCGGGCATCAACAACATTTCGAGGTTCTGACGCTTTGTTTCATCGCTTTTTTTTTGTTCATCTTTCGGCCACACACACCCCGCGAAGGTTATCTCATCGGACATATCAAAATATCAATCAACCAGTCAGAGACAGTGACAGACACATCGCCCCAAGAACGCAGCAGCGACACGTTAAACGCTTCTAATAACACAATTCAAATTGGCTCCAATTTTCCTGCCCTGCCACGGTCGGCGCGGCGGTACACTACAAACACTCACACAGGACCGGATAGCGCGGAGCTCTCTTAAAATTGTTTTAATTGGCCTCCCGAATACCAGCCAAAAACAATAAAGACAAAAAACCTTCGCGGGAAAACAAAACAAAAAATACACTGCAGCGACCCTCCACACTTCTCCCTTCTGGGCAGACTGGAGAGGGAGCAGCCCCTGTGTGACAGACTGATCCATAGTGTACACCGTCGTGCAGTCAGTCAACGCACAACAAACGCAGCAAACACCCAGCAACAAAGAAGCAAAAATAATGAAATGAGAAAATCTATCAGAAATGGTATGCGCCAACAACAAGGCCCTTGCCGACAACACAGTACAAGCAAAACTGGTCAACAGCAACAGCATAATGTGTGTGTATGTGTGTTGTTGGACGCGTTTGTGCCGTATTGGCCTTGCTTCGAAACCAATTAAACTTTATCCTTCCATCTGGACATCCGCTCGCAGTAAGCGAGCTGCCACCAACCTCACCATACACACACACGTAAATAGAGAGAGCAGCAAAGCCTTCCCCAAAAAAAAGGACGAACGCTTTCGTCCCCCACCCGGTGAGTTCGCCAGCCAAAAAACCGGAAACGAAGAATTGATTTCGAAAAACTGATATCACCCCCACATAAAGTCTACGCGCGCGTGTGTGTATGTATTTACTAACGTGTGAGTGTGGTGTATGTCTGTGTAGGTGTGTCCCCTTTATCCTTCGTCCTGCGCTTACAACTCGCCCTCAGAAAAAAACATAGTACGCGTTCGCTCTGTGCTAGGTTTGTTATAATAACTGTGCGGACTCTATTGACCAACGGCACTCGGCGTCTAGGACTCGCCAGAGGGGAAGAGGAATAGAACGAACAAAAACCAAAAACCGGAAGGCTTTTATAGTTCGATCGAACATTCGGTTATGATTCATGGATTCTCCGACGCTCTTTTTGCGAAGCTACTGTAGCTGCCAGTTTTGATACATCGTAAAACCGGAAGACCTTAAGGATCCGAAGTGGAACGTAAAAAAAAGTCTGTACTGCAAACTTCCACAACCATATTTACCAGGAACAGAGGGTGGTATATATTGGGGTCTGGAATGCTCTTTCAATCGCGCATAGCGCAACATTGTGTGGCACAAGCGTGTAGTAAAACTTGAGCTGTGTAAAGCGCAGTGATAGGACTTTTTCTGAAGGTCTCTGGAAGGATTCGGGGCTAGCGAATGGTAAAAAAGCAGGACGACGTCTCCAACCGTGCCTGACGATGGTGGCGATGACGTTGGATCAGCTGCAGTGCGAGACACCCCTAGGCATTTTTTTCATTGTTCGCTGTCTATAATACAAGGTAGCGCTGGCCCCGTGGCGTCCCTCTTCCTAACTGGCGGCGCCGACGGTCACGCACCGCCGCGTTTTTGAAGACATATCCTGCTGTAAGTGATAGTTAATTAAGCCCGATGATGGAGGTACACACTATGCCAGGCGGGTTGTGTTTGTTTGACCTCGCTCTGTTCCACCAGACTAGGGAATTGGTGCGAGATCAAACGTCCTAGAGTAGAGCACGACCCCAGGTTGGACCACACACTCTTCCTGCTCGCTGCGATGTGAGACAAATGTGTTCAGGGTCAGAGAAACGCTGGTCACTAAGGTGGTCTTCCAAGGCTGACACCATGATTAACACCCCATAATGAACAAAACTGGAATGGAAATTATTGGAGTTCTTTTTTTTTGTCGTGTAGCTGTTCTGGAAAACCTCCATACCCAATGTCCATCACAGTATCGGCGGTGGGCAGCTCCATTGGAAACTTATCCTCGCCCGACTGGCTTCGGAGCTAATTAAGGTTCGCTCTCTGCTCGCTGTCTCTCCATCGGCCAGATATGATGTGTGTCTGTGTGTCTGTGAGGTGGTCTAAAACCCACTGAACCTTAAAGCTTAAACCGAACGAGCGAGAATGGTAATGTTCCAGACGTACCGGCAACTATCGGCAACCAGCGAGTGGCGCTGGGAAGGCGTCGTTCAAAAGGAAATGGCATATGGAACGGTAGTTTGTACCATTTCATAGCACGAGCTAGGACACTGCACAGCGGAATGTAGTACGAGGGTTGGCATGAAGGGGTGGTAAAGAAATTGGTAAAGAAAATTAAAACCAGGCTACGATTTCGAAGTGCCGGCAGCAGTAGTGCTTACAAATCCAAAATGTTGGAAAAGTGTAGTAATTGTTTCGAAAGGCTACCCGAAGCCGGCTCTCGCTAACTAGCAGCCACTGCACTAATGGAAAATTAGCTGCTTCCAGTTGCAGTCCAGCACAGCCAATCTTCCTCTACCTCTTCACCTTCGTCTACCGACACAAAGCAGAGAGAGTAAACCATCAGCAGCAGCAGCTATTTTGCTGCTCATTCATTTATTTTGTCGGTCTGTTGGTTTAAGTCTATCCGTCTGTCCGTCCGTCAGTCAGTCAGTCAAAGTCATCTCACTGCCCTCTCACCACAAGAAGGACATTCGCCCCCCCCCACCCCTGTAACAGGGTGTGTGTGTGTGTCTGTTTTCGAAAATGATACCGGCAGCTGTCACACCAACATTCGTAAACTTGCCAAACAACACCACATGCGGCCGACAACACAACACAACAGCAACAACGCACCGCGCGGCTCCATGTGTGCGTGTGGTTGGGGATGAAATTCGGGATTGTTTATGGACGATAAATACACACATCGTTTACCGACAAACCCCGTTTCGACAGTGTGAGTGAGTGTGTATGTCTGTGTGTTAACGGAGGAGCGTAACTGGTACGTTACTTTTACGCGCCAGTAAAACAACTTCTTGGAGATTATTTTTGCCTTTTAACATCAACAACAAAGTTGCGAACGTGGTCTATTTTTTGTTTCAAGTTTTGTGTGCCCTTTCTTTGTGCATTGAGCTAATTTTCTTCTCTTTTCGAGTTGGTGCACTGTGGCTATGAAACATTAGATATCAATGGTGCCTTAAGAATAGGACACTGTTAAGGACACTACTGCTGCACTCTATCATCCGTAATGTCTTTGATGAGCACAAGACACAGACGACGATGATCATGATGATGGTAAGAAACAATTGTTAGGGTTATGTTCCCTGGAGGACTAACATACCGCCCAATATTTGCTGTAGTTGCGCGCTCTCTGTTTCGCTCCGGCAGTCCTAGAAGCACTAGATGACACAAAAGCTCAAAGTACACCAAGCGTAGCAGTAGTAGTGGTTCTTCGAACCGCACTCTTTTAGTCGACATCATCACTTTCCTTCACCATCGTGTCCATCACTACCTGCCCCCGGTAATGCACAAGAATTGGCCACTGCGAAGCCGGTGTGTGGCCAGCGTGGAAGAGCCGGCGTGTTCCGGCGGCCTCGGGGGTAAGCTTTCCACACAAAGGGTTCCATTTGTTTCAACCAAAATGATAACAAAGTAACTAAAAACATACTCAAAATAATAAAGAGAACAGTTAGAAGAAGAAAAAAAACTCATACACACACACAACAATTCGAAAAAAAAAACAAAACCACTGTACAACGCCTGTCCCGCGTCTGTCTTCTAGCGTCTCTCTCTCCCCTATTGCTCCACCATTTGGGGATTTTTCCACATGGACACAAAAATTGAAAAGTTTTCCTGACGCGACAGGCCTGGTCTATTCTATAGGACTCCCAGGCAGAGAGGGGCGCACGGTAAGGCATAGGGTTGGAGGAGCATTTTTGTGTTGTAACTTGCAGCCTTCACAAAAGGCAAAACATCAAACAGTAAACAGCAGCAGCAGCAGCAGCAGCAGCAACACCACAACAACTCCCATCCATCCCCTGAGTGGTGCTTGGGGGTTGGGTGATGTGCCCAACCGGTGCCTAATAGACAGAAAGAGAGAGGTAGAGAGAGATAGAGTGCAACCAAACCCGACTGGGAAAAGGGTTACTTGTGTGTGCGCTCAAACACACACCCTTGGAAATACTGTTTTTCTTCGTTTTTCTTTCCCTCAGTGTGCATTTTTTTCGTTGTTGTGATGGTGGTTATACTCTGCTGCTTAGGTGGCTCGATTTTCGTTTCCCTCGGCCGGGCCAATTTCATTCCCCCGCATCATCCGTCGGTTCGCTGTCTCTGTGTAATTTAAGAGACGTTCTGGCGGCATATTTGTAGTCGCTTTTTTACTATTTCACCACGAAAGGTGGCGCATATAGTATAGTAGTAAAGTTCATGTGTTTTTTTTGTTTGCGCCGTTCGAAATTATTCTTTGTGCTCAGGGGAGGTACTGCTGTTGAGCTTTTTTCTTTTATTTCCAAATTGTAATAGCGATAGCAGATTATATTCGTATTCCCCCTTTGAAGGAAGCTACCAGCGGCAGGTTGTGTTTTACTCGTTCGCCAGCAGTGTGTTACTAGTTAGAACAGTCGGCATTTACGTGTGTGAACCTTCGTGGACAGAAGAGCCGACGGAAAAGTCAAAACGATCAGCCCTTTACCTGTTTCTCTAATTCCAGCCTTTCCACCCATCATATCAATCCGTCAACAGTAAGAAGTGGTGCAAGTGCGCTTTAGATTCTCTCTTTTTGTTTTTGTCAGTGTGCCATTTTTTTCAACCACATTTTTATTATTGGCCCAGTTTTCTACGTAAACTTTTACGTAGTAAAACACACGGACACACACACACACACACACTCACAACAATACCACAACAAACTGCTGCACTTTTGCACACTGCACATTGGCACGGTTCGCGGTAGCAGCTGCGACTAACCGACGCAGAAAGGGCCGGTTCAGTTCTAGAATTTCAACTCCCTTGCTCATGTTCGCGCCTCACGTACATACGCGCCCGTGTGCTCTCTTTCTCTCTATCTGTTGGGCACTTTTCGCTGGAAACAAATCGACGAAAAAAAAAAGAAACAACATACAGCGTTAAAACCTCAAAATGCTACAATGTTAATTATGAAGTGCACTGAATGCGCGCACGAGCCATTCCCTACGCCACTACTGCCTGCATCTGGAGCGGCTGGAGAGTAGATTTTCTTGTGAGTATTTTTTTTTTCAAGTTTGCAAAGATACACACTGTCAACGGGTGCAATCCGAGCCACGCCGGGTGGACGGTGTTCATTACTCTGCCCCCAGCTACTTTTGTTCTTATTTACTTTCGAACTGCAGTTCCATAATGGAAAGCCTTGAAATTTTATTGCCAACTTGATAGTAGAACAGTAACTTACACAACAACCACACAAAGTCACATCAAGATTGCTAACTTGGGACCATACATTTGGTCCTTTCTTTGGAAAAATTCGATCCGTTTCTTCTCCCCGTCCTTTGGTGAGTGAAAAAGAGCACTGTTCTAGAGAAACGCATCCAAAAATATCATTATGAGTGAGTTCTGTCTTCTGTCGCTATCCTCCTTCACCCGAAGCTTGGCGCATTTTGGCATTCCACAGCATTCCACAAATAGGGACGAGCGGGAAAACTTTTCACTGCAAGGAATTAACCGAACCGAGTCACACAAACACGCAAATCCACACACCAAAAAAAAAATCTCCATATCTCGCACCCTTTGCCGCGCTACTGCTGCTGTGTTGTGTCCCTTTTCTTTTGGGCAAATAATAATAAAAAAGCGCACAAATTTAATTCTTTCTTCCATAAAACACCAGGCCCAGGGAGCATCATAGCCGGCGGCCATCATCATCATCATCACTGCATAGAGCGTCCGCGCTCCCGTTGCGGGCCCCAAGGAATGCCACGAACCGCGAACGGCACACGGAGAAGAGCTGAGTGCGGCAGCGAGAGAGAGAGACACGGGAAATGAAATTTATTTCCTTTTTAATTTAAATTTTCCCATTCCGCACCTTGGCCAGAGGAAAAAAAAAGAAGTGGAATGTAAGTAGAAGAATGAGCAAAAAAAATGTACAAAATTAACCTACAGCGCCATCGTCAGCAGTAGTGTTGCCGGGGAGGCACACGCTGGACTGCGGTGCCGCTAGAACACCGGAAAGAGTGTGTGTGTGTGCAGGTTCGGTAGCAAAAGGCCATACCAAACAGCACCGGGTGGACGACACAAAATAGAGAGAAAGGCAGAAGAAGAAAAAAAATCCAACTGAATCTTGGCGGGGGTAGGGGAGGAGGAGAGAGAGAGACTCCTGAGTAAATAAGAAAACTAGCAGCCAGCGAAAAATGGTGCATTTCGGAGTCGTTTTGCTGCAATCCGCACCGGCCGACGAGACACGGTGGGATAGATAAGAGTGAGAGAGGTAATGTAGGATCAGGGCAAGGTGCAAGGAAAAAAAACTTTTCTCGCTCAAAACAAAACACAACAACAACAACAACAAAGTTGATACAGGATAATGTACATGCATAGAAGGTTTTTTGTGTTTTTTCGTTCGTTGGTTTGTTGGTTGTTGCTGGACTTTTTCCGTCCTGTCGGGAGACTTTTTTTTTGTCTTCTGCTACTGCTGCTGCAGTATTCGCAGACGGGAAATGATTGCTGAGAAAATGAGTTAGTTTTCCAGGGCCGAAAGGAGCAGCATATTTTCTAGCACACTGGAGCATTTTTTTATCGCGCTTTTCTGGGTTAGTTAAATATGATTCATCCTTTCTGAATGCTGCTTGTAAAGAGTCGTCTGATGAGCCATTTTGTGTGAGATATAAAATATTTCACAAAAATTTAAAATTACATCGGAATAGTGTAGTTTGTTATGCAGAACTCTCAAATCCTCCTCTGATTCTGGAATCAAGCGCTACCGTACCAATATTCTTTAAGGTAAATAACATTTAAGAACGACAAAATTCCCTAAACAAACTGGTTCACCGAAAACTGCAAAGCAACAACACCGGAACCACCGATCGAGCACCGATTTTCCACCAATTTTTCACCAAATTCACCGTTCGTTCATCGTTGCCCACATACACAAACGCGCACATACAGCCGAAGGCACCAGAGAACAAACACAAACGGCGCGTTTGATTTCCTTCAAGGATCGTGGAAAGCCAAAAAACCAAAAACACAACCACACCAACACACACAGACACAAACGCATGCTCACACGTGGGGGACGGGTAGTTTTCTTTCATTTCACCTCTGAACGCCACACCGCCGTGTGTTCAAGCTTGCAGGTTGAATAGGGAAGAATTTTCCAATTTTTCCACACCGCACACACAACTAACGTCACTCGCGTACATGGTGGTGTTCCAGCTCACCGTGGAAAAGGTATTTTTGTATGTGTGTGTATGTGTCTGTGTGCAGGACGACACTACACTGCTAGCACACATTCAGTCGTCGCACGGGGGGTTTGAGAATGTTTTTCCGTTTTTCTTTTTACTTTTGCCAAAAACTCTCTTTTGACTGCGGTTGTTCGTTCGCGGAGGGTTTTTGTGTTTTTTTTTCTTCTTGTACTCTTCTACCCCCCAAAACAGGGCGCGGAATGGTGATGATGAGCTGGAATTTTTCCGGTCACCCCGCCGATGTTGTCCAAAGGAGAATATTTGAGTTTCACAAGGGGCAACACAACAGCGAGTTCTTGAACTTAGTATCGTGCCGTTTGAATTCCTACCGTTCCACACACTTTTCTGCTCGCTGCAGATTCACTTTTAGGCTGCAGAAACAGTCGAAAACGGCTTTCGAATGCCTTTTCTATTACGCTTATCGGTGTAGAATCGCACAAACACAGCTCTGGTACCTCTGGTTTCACATGTTAAGTTAATACCACCATTTCGGATCAGGTTAGCTGCAGTGAAACTTGATTCAAACTATTTTTCCGCCGATAAAAGTTAAACATTCCACACGTTTCGGGCTCAAAACAGACACGATTCATTTGGTTGCAAATCTTGGTAGCAAATAGCACAAAATTGTCCCAGATAGGTCAACCACCAGAGCCACTGTCACAGGAAGGTGTGAAAATCGCGAAATTCCGTGTTGGATTCCTCAGATGAGTCAGGCGTTGTCCATGTGTTGTCAAATACGGTTGAAGAGAGGAATAAAAAAAACACTGCATTTTTCAACCAATCCGTCTTTTGTGTCAGTAACGCATTCCAACATCCACAAAATATTACTGTCAAAACTAGCCACCCTTTGGTGCACTAAAAAATCGAACACATCTTACACTACCGTATAATTCGCTAGCAATTGAGCTACCACCCGGCAACAGAAACTGTATTTCACACGGCACGCCAAATAATCGCTTTCCAGCTGCACTGGAGACTAAACGCAAAATCGCGCACGACGAAACACACGTACACGGCACAGCGAGAGAATGGGAAAAAGGAAAAACCCGTACGCACACGGCTCCGCTGCGACACGTCCGTACTCGACGAAAGCTTTCCGATTACGCACGTAAAATTCGAAAATTCACACCGCTCGACCCTGCCAGGCCGGAGTATCTGCTGCAACTGTGTCTCCCTTCGGAAACGGTTAACGGCCACGGCAGGGGCACGACGATTTCGCCCATTTCGCCCTCGCTCTCTTGGTAGCGCGTGTTTTGCCGAGAGAGCAGGGTGCAGCAGCGCGAGAGCGAGAGCGCCGTATATTCGCTCACGCGGAGTATCGGAGTGTGCTGCTCGCCTTTCAAGGGGTGCGCTTTGTTTTGTGTTCGACACTCACACCCCCATGCACACATGGACTGAAAAGGGGAAAACGTGTGTTCGTTTTTTGTTGTTGATAAGATAGAAAGAGAAGGCAATTCACGGGGAGAGTGAGAGAGAAAAATCACGCGAAAAGGCAATAGAAGGGATGGAATGCTTCGAAACGGAGCGAATAGCAGCCAAGGGTGTCGAACACAAAAAAGGCCAATAGCTAGGTAAAGGTGTTGCCATTGGGATTTAAAATTAATTTAAATGTTCTGGTGCATAGAAATGGACAATTGAAGCACAGTTTTACTAATCGTTAAAAGAGGTTTCCAAATAGAAGAATCTGTTTTCCGATTGTCAATCTTCGAAGCAATCTGTAGCTTGAAATTATGAAAGCCTAAACAGTTATTATAGATATAATTCAAGAAACACCTGCACTCAATTTTAGCCTGAAGCTTGTACATCAAATGAACTCGTCGAGTAGACAACCAGAGAGACTAATAAACTTTCAGGAGAGACATTCCAGATCTCATGCAGTGGAAAGCGTATTCTGTTAGCCTTTAAAAAAAAAGGACCAAATCGAAATGTACTCGACATTCCTCGCTCAACATCTTGCGGCATTCTTAGGACACTTCATCCAAATGTCCACACAGCCGACCACGACTAGGGTGCGATGGCATTCGATAATGCACGGAGGAAGAATTGAGGGGGGGACAGAGTGGACCCGATTCCGATAATAGTTCTGCACAAAGCGTAAACTTTTATCGGTCTCGCTTTCACTGCTCCTACACCTCGCTCACACCGCTCTCCCACCCCTCTCTCTTCAGGAACATTCGTGTTCCATTCTTCCGAACACAGTCGAGTCGTACAGCCGGAAGCAATTCCAAGCAGGAACCAAAACTAATAAGTCAAAGTTTTTCCACCAGACACTACCACCAGGCATTGGTGAAGAAGCGAAAAAATACCGACCAGGGAGGACCACACCGAGCGAAACTACTAGACCCCGAGAGGGGTGGAAACCGGGGAAAAATGCGACAGGAGGAATGCTCCGAGGTTCGGCACACGGGACGAATGTTGGAGCATTCTTTCCATCACCTTCGAAAGGGAAAAAACCTTTCATGCGCTCTCCCTTTCTGTCGCTCTTTGTGTCATGCTGCTGCTGGTGCTGCTACTGCTGCTCGTGTGTTTCATTTAATGTGTGCAAATTTCATCTATTTTCTCTAATGGAAGAAAATTGTTTTTTCATTTGCCTTTCACCATACTTACACACACACATACAGGTTCGTTTCGGGACTGAACATATGAGCGGATGGGTGGTCGTGATGGAGGGATGGCTTTATTTCATTTCTCTTCAGTCTCTCTTTAGGACCTACCGACTAAGCCACGGCCCCGTTCAAGACAGGACCGAAAACTTCCTTATTCTTTGCGTCCAACGTCCTTTCTGTTTAAGTTAGAGGGGGGAGATGGCAGCAAGAAGGTAAGCAGCTGAGCGTCCCCTTTCTACAGCTATGTCTTTCACCGAACCCGTCGAGAAGTTTTACTTCTGATCCCATGCGTCATGCTTAACCTAGTTTGGCGTCGTCCTTTCGCTAGGTGTCTTTACAAGTTCAAGAATTTTGTTTCGCACGCAGTCTATATATGCAAGGAACGCGGCCACCGTCTAGGTTGATGATGTGTGTGGTGTGCCTTTCCTGCTAAGATGCGTTAGTACGAATTAAAGTCTAGGGAAGATTAACAATGACATTAACTGCTTCATGCCTATTTTAACACACAAAAAGATTTCACATTTGCGATTTTTTGAATTCTAGAAACTGTTTTCAATATCTCGTTTTCCAAAGCGCCGAGACTAAAATCTCCATTTTACAGCTCTAACAAGTCCTGCTCCATCAATGGGTTTTCTGAACCCAATAAAGGAACACCATGGATCATTGCTTCCCATGTTTCCAACGTCTCCGTCTCCAATAGCGTCCAGTCTACACCACTGAAACTATAAGCACTACTGCAGCGGCCGTATGAAATTACTCGCATTTACTTAGCAATACCCTCGGACCGACGGTACAATATAATAGTACATCAGCAGGGGTAGGAATCCTTTCTTCTGCCACGGGCAGGTCTTTCCAAGTAGCCTGCAAGAGCCCATCGTGCGAAGGCGACGCTAAATGGAGCCCACTTCAACCACTTCCAATCGAATGCGAGCGAGTGGTAGTGTTTAAGTTTACCCGGACCCATTTTACTCACACTCTCGCAGCACCACCCGGGGACTGTCCAGAGGACGCACCACGGACATTACCATCGTCATCTCAAACCAACGCACCCGCCGTCTCTTCCGCATTCATTTCCGTCGGATGAAGTGAACTGTCGAAAGCGTTTCCGGAAAAAAGCAACGACCGGACCGGAGCAACGTGTGCCTTGCGAGAAAATGTGGCGTGTGGCGAAGGATGCTCGGGAAGTGGCTCCAGTTGCCCATGAAAATTGTAGACCGTTCGGTTCGGGAGTCCGGGTGTGGGAGCCATCCACTGGTCACACACTGGACGCAAGACGAAAATGAAACCGAAACCGAAAGAGCAAACGCATTGAATTAAGAAAGTTGCGAAGATGTGAAGCAGCCAGCAAGGGGGCGGGGGAGCGCCGCTTCGTGCCTTTTTGGTCGAAAGGGAGGAAATGCGTGCGTTGTGCTGTGTGGCTGAGTCGGGATGGGGAGCGCCGGTTTGATGTTTTAATGATTCCCAAAGGACTCTGCAGACCCACCGTTTGCCCAAAATTGAAACACGAACACGTCACCACTACCACTACCACTGCCACATGGTGTTGGGAAGTGGATGTGGAGGATAGAAGGTTGCTTTTGTGTGCGATGTTTGGAGAGTACGAAATGGCACAGTTGTTGAGTTCTGTTGCGTAAATTAGGTGAATTGACAAAGGAACTATTTTGTACAGCGTAGTTCTATCGGCAAGAAATTGACATGTTCAATGATTTGACAGCTATTGATTGATTGAAGATGTGCAGTAACGGCGCTTAATACAATGTTCAATATAAACTTCTTACCCTTTTGATTGTACTGATCTCCTTAACTTTAAACCATAAGAATAATAAGGTTCAACGTTACTCACCTGAAAAGAGAAAAAAAAATTGATTAGTCTTTGTTTATTCAGTGTCTGCATTCATGCATTCTAAATTTGTAGTACTTCAAGGTAAAAGCGTGAAAGCGTGGTTTTATTAAATATTTTTGTTGTGTTGGCTCATATTCGCCACACATGCATCTTAGTGGCAGTCTGTCGTTATAAAATGACACAAAAACTAAGCTCAATATGCCATACTATGAAACATAAACTTTTTTTTTTTTGTTTAAAAGACTGCTCTTAGAAGAAATAAAAACGATTTGTTTACAAAGTATTTTTTTTATTGTAAGATTGCGTCGAGCAGCTCTTCACTATAAGGCGTCATCCATAGATTACGTAACGATAAATAGAGTGCACATTGAATGCACACAGAATTGTTTTCAGCGTAACATTTGCCTTTTCATTTGTGTTGTGTTTTCGAAAGGGTGCACACAGTTCTGATTTTTAGCGTTGCATAATTTATGGATGACCCCTTGTCAAATGCTACAACGAGACAAATAGTTCATCATCAGAACAGTTTAAACCATTTATGATTTTAATAGCTATAACGACACTGCATTCCATTGGTTTAATAGTATGCATTAAAAACCGTTCCAATGACGATTATAAACAAAACCTCCCATATACACAGATCAGCATGGCACACCGCATCCAGCGAGACACTCGAACGCACCAGCAGACTACACTTTACGGGATCATTAATATTGTTTTATTACCCAGCCAAAAGTAGCATTGTCTCACCCCGTGCCAATCCGTACAATAACAACGCACCCTGGGAGGGAATTTTGCTTTCAATCTCACACCCCACACACTTACGATTTCAAGAAAGCTTGCGCACATTAAGCAGCAAGCGCAAGTTCAGGGCGACACACAGAACACCAGCAAGACATAAAGCCGAACACGTAATCGATTCCTAGTGCCCCTTTCTATTTGCGTCTACGGGAACGGAAACGTAATACACCATTTCTCCCTGCCGAGATGCAGAGAAGGGAAGCGAGAAGAGAGAAAGGAAGAGTCGGGAGGTCGTAAAAATCCGCGGACTCTAGATATTGGGCGGTGAATTTTCCAACTCAGTTAACCTTCTACGTACTGCTGCGGGACCACGAGAGTCCGTCTGAGTACGCAGGTGACGTTGTGTTGGTTGCACACCCTCCAAAACACACACATACACACACACACGGATAGGACATAAGGTAGGGGAGCAAAGGGCAGCAAACGAAAAAAGTACCATCAATCCATCGTCGTGCATCATCAGTTTCGCTAATTTATTATTCTATGACTTTCGGTTCTACGGCGCGCCGAGGGACCTTGCCTTTCTCCCTAGTTGAACTATTTTCATTCCCCGTTGCTCCTTGCGACGACTCGCGGTGCTTTCTCTCTGTTGTGTTCTTGTGTTCCATTTCACCTTAAAGCTACTTTCTACTCAGTGTTACCTTGTGCGATCGCTTGTTACAGGCCCCGTTTGGGCTTACCGCTTGGCATCGGTAGCAGGAAGGAAAATAAAAACTAAACGCAAAATACACACACCAGCAAGAGGAGAGTGTGAGTGATCCACGAGCACTACTCCAGGACACGGCTCTTGGTTGGGTGTTTTGTTGTTGTTCCGTCTGAACAACATAAAACTAAAATCGAGCAATCGGTATGATGAAAAACAGCCCATGACCCCCTCACTTTCCACGGGCAATCCTTCTTCCTAGGAGGATACTTCTAAAAGCAAGTCGTTTTCAGACTCGTTCTCCTACCACTGTGTTAAACTATTGTCTATTCTGGTGTATGGTTTGCGCTGGCCCACCAAACGACGTGAAGCAAATGATACTAAAATATGAAACAGTTCTATCCGAAATGGGTACGTTTCGGTCGTGGAATGCCACCTTAAGACGTGCGTCCTTTTCACTTCCCACCTCCGGTCGAGAGATGGAGGCGTGTAGAAAGTGAAAATAGTATAACCCGTTGTTGTTTTCTTACTTCCACTCGAAAAACAAAACATCACATACAAAGGAATAGAAAATAAGCCAACGCCAAAGAACGCTGGTACGCATTTTATTCGTAGCATTACAGACGCCTCACCAAATGATGGTTGGGAAGCAAAATGGAAAAGCTCGTCGCACATTTATCTTTTTGGACAGGTGCAACTACACACTACGCTGCTTTGAAACGTCGCCAATACACGGAAATCAGAACGCAGTTAAATCCGGCACTGAAATGCTTTCCGTGATAAAAGAAATCTACCAGGTGGGGGGAAACAAGGTACACCAAGTCCAGTTTACAAGCGTCGGTGTGTTGAATGATGTGTAAGAAAATGGAATCATACAAATAAATCGATGTACACACAATGTGCCCAGTCAGTCAGTCATGGTGGCGCATTCGCATGACGGTCACCATTGGCATTAACAAACTGTGCGCAGCTCGCACCATTTGATACGCTACAAATGTTTGTATTAGAGACACAAATCAAACATTTGGTACACGTTTTTAGTGTGTGTTGCATCGTCTGGGATGGAGAAATTTGGACGGGACTCCACAGGAACTTAAGCCGCAGGACAGATCCCTTTAGTTCTACACCTAGCGCTAACAAATGCTTCTTATGTTGGGCGCTTTCTACACCAACCCTGTTCGCATATTTCATGCCATTTTCCAAACACCAGCAAACGCAGTACAGGACACGGAAGAATTGGACTTGGGAAATGTGATAAATATTCATCGAAAACTGTACAATCCGTTTCGGCGATGCGAAGGAGGGCGTAGTTCACATGGCGATTCCTCGCGAGTGATAAATAATGTTTTAATCTACTACCACATTCCAGACACCCTAGCTGCCGCGTATAGCGTAGAAGAAAAAAACACCCGAGCATAGAACTTAGTATTCACATATTTTTCACGATTAGTAGCTCCCCGACGGCTACCAAGGAATGATCATAAATGAGCCGAATGAAATTATAGCGTTACGTTCAATTTTCGCTTAAAATATGGTTCCTTTTATTGTTACACCCAGAGTTCTGCTTTGGCAGGCGGGTTGATGAATTCAAACCAGCACACCCAAACGTTCTTAATAAGCAACAAAGGGGTGACATTTTATATTGACTGCTGCCCAAATCCCTGCCCTATGCTAAGCTTGCGGACCGATGCCGATTGCTCGAACACATATTAACCCTTTTGTTGACAGTGTGGCGCTGTAGGAAAGAAAAAAAAAACAGCCACCTCTTTAATACACGGGACGGTTTTGGGTCAGTGCGAAGGTTTTCTATCCCCTGCCGCTCCACGCACACCGTGGAAGGTTCACCGAATTACGAACGGGTTCAATGAAGAGGAATTCAATTTCAGCTTCGACTAAAGACCGGAACTCATTTCATAAATCACCCCACCATAACGAGATTAGTCAATGTGTCGGGAATACATCTTTGGTGCGGAGGGGACGCTGGTTCCCGATCGGAAGGTCCATAAACATACTTACTTTACTGTTAATTATTATTGACCACTTTTATAACTTTGGACATGCGATACCGACCGGCGGGGTTGTGACCGGCCAAAAGCAGCCATGACGAAGAGAAAACATGTGTTCGACTATGCTGTAGGCTTTGGAAATCGAGAGGAGAATTTGATATTATTGTTTGTGTATATGTATGTAAGCAGTCATCATGAAAAACGGATTTTGAAGGAAAATGTTACAACAAAACAATTTTCATATTTTTTATCCCAGTAAAAATTAAGCCAATCAAACTGTTTACAACTGTTTGCAAACTTGACATAAACGTAAAAGAATTATCATGATTAAGAATTAAATTTGTTGAGGAATAATGTTTTATATTGTGGCCACTATTTACTTCAACTAAAAGTTTACGTTGCGTGCAAATAAGACATATAAATTGCTTTTTGTGCATTTTTTTATATAGTTTTTGAGAAAGCCGTAACGCCAAAAAATGATGTAACACCGCGATAATGCTACCCCTTGTTCCTACTACTCAGGTCCCAACAGTTGCACAAACTGCATTCCATGTTACAATGGATTCTGGCAAGCCGACAGCCAATCTGATTGAAAAACAAAAACAGTCCACACTCCGCATGCCGTCCTATTACACCCTTCACACACCTTTGACAAGTTGGAAATGGAATCGACAGAACAAATTTGTAGTGCGCAAAAATTCAATCAGAAAGCGGCGCGTGTCTTGCGCCAGCCAGCGCGGCAAAAACAGACAAAGATTGAAGCAAAGAAGCGCACACATCAAGATCTCGAAAAGGCGCGGAGCAGAGTTGAAACGACATCGCGCGACTCGCCGCGAATCCAGTGAACATAATGCATTATTTGTTTTGAATTTAAATTTCATGCCGGTTCCATTTGCGGCCCACATCCATTTCGTGGCAAAATGGAATCGCTGCGTTCTATCACTACACCTGTTGTGTATGTGTGCGTGTTTGTGTGGCAGCCTAGGTAACTTTCAATCTACTTACTTACCATTGGAGACATCGGAGACAACGCCGCCACAAACTGAAGTACATCAGCCTCCCGAGGGATGGTCGGAAAAACAAAAACGAACTCCGAGTCAGTACTAACTGTTCTTCCCATGTTCTTCGTCATGGGAGTATGGGGCAAGGATCAAGTTTGTTTGGGCAAAGTTTAACCCCGCGGAAACAGACAACTGGGACATCGTGTTACATCTTTCGACTTTCTCGGCAGAGCGACTGTGATACGGATTCTCCTAGCGGTACGGGGATCATTTGTCGACTTTTCATGTCGTGAATTTACTTAGCAGAATAGGAAAGGACAAGAAAAAGCAGAACAGGGGTGCAAATCTGACAGGGAAAAAATAATTGACTTTTACAACAAACTTTACTTCGCGAATATCTGTAGCGCTTCTAGTGAGAGCTGTGGACGAAGGACAAAACGCAAGAACATGGTACTGGTGGAGGCGATGAATTTGACAAGTGAATTTGTACCTTAATCTTATCTACGTACATCAAAATGACGTTGAACAGCAATCAAATAAAAATGTAATGGCCTCTGACCATGGTTACGAATTGAATTGTGGTATTTGGATATTGGAATATTGCATTTGGAGCATTTGGTAAAGCCGATCGAATTCTTGTCAATAATTTCATTACAATACATGGAAAATATTTAATATTATGATACTCATTAAAACATAGTCCTCTAAATTATTATCGTCCATCAGATGGATTAGGTTTAATCTTGTTTTCATTTTATAAACATAAAAGTAGTATAATTGCTGTACATTTTAAGTAATTTAGCTATGTTTGATTGTATAGTGTTTGCATACTTGGTATAGCTACAGCTCCATTAAATTGTTAAACATCTTTAGTTTAATGACGTATGGGTCTTACCAACCATAAATTGTCCACAAAGAGAATAGATACATATGAATCAAATTTAAGCCAATATTGCACTTGAAGCTCAATGCGTAAGCCTATCGATGAAGTGACTTGCGTAATAACTCCACACATACATTATTCTGTTGCAATCGTGACCAACAGCATTTCACCATAAATACCTCAACCAACGAACGAATCAACTGGCAAGCAAATTTAACACCCAAAATACACAGGTTTTACGTTTGTGTCGACTGAAATTAGTATTTCAGACCCACACAAAAATACGGAAGCTTCACAATCCCGCTCGAATACAGAAACAACAGCAACATAAGCCCGAGTTGAAGGTACCTTTATCTAAGGACATCCATCTGAAATGTTTATTGCGTAAATATTTAAGCGAAACATTTTGATCAAATTCACCTCGTACACGGCGATGGGAAGGATGCGGTTGCGCTACCACTCAGACCCATCGCAATCGTACCTGTGGGTAGTAGTTTTTGCGCTAGCTACTCTAACCTAAAACAAAACACACACAGACAGACAAACCTCTGTCCCCAAACGTAACAGCAGCAGTATGGCCCTCTCTCCTCCGCTTAGTGTACTCGTGTGTCTCGAGGGAAAAGTCGCTAGCTCCAAACAAAACACAAAAAACCCGCTCCACACTCACCAATCCAATGCGACGTGGGACCAGCCGCGTAGCTTTGCGCTACGTTGAGTAAATATTTGCCCTTCGCCTTGCCAGCCGCAACGTAGCATCAGTGCCCCCTGTGTGCTGACTCGCTCGCTAGGACGACGCTAAGGACGATGGATTACTTACTTTCCCCATTCGGTGTTCGTGTTTAGTTCTTGAGGCCCCCGTAGGCCCAGCGAAGGAGCACTTTCTCCAGCACCGGGTTGGTAAAAATAATGCCCCCGGCATGCTCCTCTCGTCTAAAGCGTTTCTTTTACACGGTTAGATGGGTGAGTGTACGCGAATACGCCTTTTTTACTACAAACGGCGTACTACACACATCTTCTTCTACGGGACACAATTTCTGCACACCCATGGAAGATGAAAAAGGTAGTTCGTTCCAAAGTACACAGTCGCACACACAAACCCATCACTAGCACACGACACTTAACCTCCTGTGCGGGTAAAAGTGACTTTCACAAAACTAGAAATTGCGCACACCGGGGAAAAATTTCTTCATTCGAGTAAAATGTCATAAAATAAAGTAAAATAAAAAGCCGAGAATATAAAACCAGTAACACGCACATCGTAAACCATTTTTCGGCCCATTTTGCCCCAGCGACCGGCATCGACGTTGGGTGCTGGGACGAGGCGAGGTGTGAGAGTACTACCCACCAAACTCACAAAAGACGATGCGTCGTCGTTCGAAGTAAACTAGAAGCCACAAAAAGCAACACCGCAACCCACTAACGGTCCTTTTTGATCGGATGTAGTTTTTAGTCATGTGTCGTCGTAAAAACTGTCGTCCGCTACGGGTTTCGGAAGACCACCTTCGTTTCCTTTCCTGCTTCGCGTACGCTTTCACAAGGCACAGCGACATTGGTAAATTCGGCTAGAGACAATTTCGGCACACAGCACACTGGCAGGAAAGGATTCCTGTTTTCCAAAATTGTGTCCCTATTGTTTCTCGCCAAAACTCAATTTCCTGTACTCGTAACTTCACACAAACACATCCCTTAAATCAGCATCTACCGCAAAAGGGCGGCGGGAACGATGACTCAAAGGATTTGCAGCAAAGGACAACAAACAAAAGGAAGACAGGATCGTGTGTGAAAAGCATCTTTCCATCCAATTCGCACACACGATGCTCGACCGGAACCGGAAAAGCCTAACGCGCACATAGCTGCGGAAGCAGCGGCACCCTGCAAAATTCGAAATAAGCGCCAGCGACACTTATTGGTTGTGTACTACTACCCATCTCAACGCATGGAAGGTGTACGGGAGGGAGAAAAAATCATACATCAATTGCGTATCGCAACCCAAAATCCGAATTCTAACCACCGATGGCGGCTTCGTGGAACGCAGCCTCATCAACCGGAAAAACGGGCGAATATCCTGAACAGGATATTCATTTGGCCGCACAGCAGCATGCGTGTGGATGGTGTGGAGAGTGAGAACAAAACACCGGTGATGTTTCCCTTTTTTTTACTGCGATCATTCGCTGATCCGGTGGGAAGTGATTATTGGGCGATTGTTTACATTTCCACATCCTGTGTTAGGTCCGTGTGGGGTATGTATACAACCGCGCGACCGTGTCGGAAGCCGGGACATTCTTGTTTGTTGCCTGATGGCATTCCACGAAATTGGGTGGAATTGTGTTTTTTTTTTCACTGGCAACGAGCGGGAAAAATTGATGATATGTAAATTGGGAAAAAACGAACATAAAAAAATGAGACAAAAAATCCTCGAGTTCGGATTTTTAATGTTTGTGTACAGCATTTGATGAACCGTCTCAGCCTGTGCCCGCATCTGGAATCCATGAGAAATTGCTTCACATGGAAGGATCATATTACAGGATCGTATAATGCCTGTATTCATTTTATTCACACTTACGAGGATAAGCGAATTAGACTTTATAGGGTTTGAGATATATTGACTTTTTCAAATAATGTTTTAAGCGGTAATTGCCCAAGAGGTCGTAACTCACATTAAGTTTTTGGAGATGATTTTGTTGTTGTTTATTTTTAAACAGACTTTGTGCAGATTGGCCTCTTTCGCCACTTGATAGGAGATGAATATATTCAGCGTAATGATAATACCAATAAGTGGAGAGGATCAACAGTTTACCGTATTATGTTACAATTATGTAAAAGGCTATATAGGTTATAAGCTTCACGTTTTCCTATGATTAGTCTATGCCGATCATTGAGTTGTATTTTCATATCAGCCTTGTTAATACTACAATGAGTCGTGGTTCACTCATTTGAAGTCGCAATCCAGAAAGATGATATTCTTGGGACAATATCTAAACATACCAGCTAGAATCTTTGAAATATATATGTTTTGATATGACACAACGCTAAACAAGATGCGATGACTAAGAATACTCTGTTTCCCATAGTAAAATACGTTTCAATAACTGCTCAAACAGAATCTGTTCATCCTTGGAAAATTATCCCACGAAAATGTGGTTCCCATGCATCTAATTACGTACAGCATCCTCACTCCACCAACAAGGACAAAAAGAACATACAAAGAAAAGGGTTGAATGGGAAGCTTTGTAACATAAAAAGAAATAATAGAGAAACTCATCATTTCCGTGTAATTTGAAACCACTCTGCACGATCAAACAAACTTCCGAATGAGGAAATGAAAATGCCAACAATTTCTTCATTCCCTACGCATCGAGCATTTAATAGGTACAGCATAATCACACACACACGACGCACCATATGGTACTGCAGGGCCATAATTTATTGGCCAATGGTCGTCAAACGCAGCCTTCGCTTAAGGAATTGATTGACTCCCGAGAGCGGTACACATACGGACACCAATCAATTAGACCTGAAGGCAGAAGGAAGACGGATCCCGGGATTATAACCAAGCTAGCCGAACCTCCGGGGTAAGAAATTATCAATCACTCAAACCTATCAACTGCACATTTTGGTTCGATTTTCGAGCGCCTACAGGACTACAGATAACCCAACACGGGCGGTGTTGTGCGGTGGAGCAGAAAATCCAAACGGATAAGGGATTCCCGATGGCGCAAATCTTGAAAAGCATCTAAACCGTGCCACTGTATTTCCTCCAATTGCCACACAATCGGAAACGTTCAATCATTTGCTAAACATACAGAACACATTTTCGAATACACACACACAGACTTGTTTGACCCGCATTTTGTACCGGTACCGGGACTTACGCACCCGGGTCGTTTCGACAGGGTTTGAGCTCACTCTCCTGGCTCACACACCCCAACGTGTACGCAATTTATACGCAACTTAATTATGCAGCTATTTTCAGCCATTTTGACACCATACGCAATTTCTCGGGGTCTGTGCGAATTGCAGACCTGCTTGCTGTTGCTTTCCACACCGGAACGATGAGAACTTCCGCAAGCAGGCTCTGTACGGTGTTGTGTACGCATAAATCGTCTGCCCTCATTGCCAGTGGAAGGTTCCCGCTCGTACCTAGCGCAAACCGAACCAACCGAAAGAACTGTTCAAGAAATGGTTAGCTTCTTTTCTTCTAGGACGAATGCAAACCCATTTCCACCACCCCAACAATTCCAGCCCCGGGTGGAAAACTCCCTAGTTAGAATCGAAAATGGAGGGAGCCGCTAACCCTAGCAACGATACCTAATAAAAAAAAACTCTCCACCCCCCTAAAACGAACCCATCCAGAACTCTATCAATCATCACAAGGCATCAAACTAGGGAACTGGTATCAGAGAGCAAAAATAAAAACAGCAAAATATTAGACCCACAATACAACAACTGGCTTTTTCGCGTCCACGTCTCTGCTCGGTTCTTCGCACCCTATAGGTTGTGTGAAAAAAGCGAACGCAGTCCTTTGAAATATTGAGAAATTCATACCAGACACAGTCCACAGACGGCGGGGCAGAGACCATGACCAACAAGCTCGCCTAGCCGTAAACCTTGAAAAAAAAAAAAAAACAATACAAAACAACGTCAACACCAACACCAACGCTCTACGCAAACCTCCCAAAAAACGATTTCTGTCCTCCTTCCTGTGTCCGCAAATGCTCAGCTATGGGCTATGGTTCATTAATAACAATCGATTACAAAACCGTTTAATGCTTTCAAATGAGCGAAGTGGATCCTTTTTAACGGGGAAGCTCATCACACGATGCACCTCGGAAATACACGCTTACAGGAGAAAGAGCTAGTATCATGGCTTGAATGTACCGTTGGAAATGGAATTGGGCCTACACGCGCTCCACAGAGAGGCAAACTATCCCAATACGGGTGTTTATTTACATCAAGCAGGGAGAAAGATATTCTACTTCACGTTTGGGTGGGAGGCACCAAAAATGATTAATTGATTGGCACCCTCTCCGGGCGAAGGGCCAAAGAAAAAAGTGGTCAAAATCCCAAAAAAACCTAACGAAACACTTTGAGGCAGTTTGTCATTGAGGCACGCATCAGACAAAGCATTATTGTGTACGTTTCGTTCCGGTATGTCGAAGCGCCCAACCAAGAAGCGCCACGAGGTCTTCATTACAACCGTTAGCAGTAGAGGAGACACAAGCAAGCAACCCAATATCCTTCCCTCCGATCAAAGTCTCCAATATCCAATACCATATTCTCATTACATGCACAACCTTATGGATCACACACATACACGAGTTACGTTGGAGGTTATTCCTTTCGCGGCAATTAGCTTCCCACTATCATAGACAGCTAGTCTCGGAACATATGAGTGTGTCTGTGTGCACTCGCTCACTCTCCCCCTTAAACCCATGTTACATGGTGCTTGATTGCTTGTTAAGATTAGGAGCTAAATGCTTACCACCGGCACACTATAATGCGATGCGATATACGGCTGACCCCGTCTCAGTGACACCGCGTGACCGGGAATGAACGGACCACCGCCGTATGTAGAGCACCAATGGCGCACACAAACAAGCCACCAGGTGTAACCTATCTTCGTTTATTGATGGATGAACGAACGGAAACGGTTCCCCGAGCTTGGAACCGTTTCGAAGGAGACTGAACAGCGAACGAGCGCCACTGACAGCCGTGATGATTGATTTGTTCGTGAGGCAGGAACAAAACGTAAAAGTGCACGACGGGCCAAAACGTTGTGTTGTGGAGCGTCGTTTCTAGAGCGCACACCACGTGTAACGCACGCGGTCATGGGGATATTCGATCCATCGGACCGAACCGTTCGGCGTTCAATCAAGAGTATAATTAATGGACCCAATCATACGGTTATCCGGTACAGGCGCGGCAGGCCAACACTTGATTCACCATAAAATGTGTAATTGATACGGCAGTCGCTCCAATGATACTTCTAATTGGAAAATTCAATTGTAATACACTCTCACTTCATTATGCATCGTTTCATCTGCCTGAAATCTGGATCCCTTCCAAAACGGTTGTGCTGGATTATCTCCTCAGGGAGGGGGTCGTAAAAAAGAATATTATGCAATTTCTTTATTTTACGATCACCGCAGTCCGCAAATTTGTTTCTGCAGGCGTCTTTAAGTCTACGCAGAATCATACGGGGGTCTGGCTCATTGAACGGAAATGCGACATAAAATAAACCTCCATCTAAGTAACTTCTGCCCAAAATTTATCAAAATAAAGTCGAGAGATTATACAAACTTGCGTGTAAATGTAAAATCAACCCTGTAAAAAGCAAACAGCTTGGATTAAAAAGATGTAAAAAAACGGCTTGGTATTGAGTGAGACTCTTAGGGGCATTGGCTCTGGGGCTGCGGTGTACGGTAGTACATACAACTTTTGCATATTCAACACACTTGGTACAATAAATTTCTAAAATGCTCGCACTCTCGCCCCTTTTTTCGCTTGCCATTCATTCCTTGCGAGCAAAATTATACTAATCAGCAAACAATCCGCAGGATCCTCGCATTCAAAAGAAAGAGACAGCGAGACATTGGAGACACCGCGCGCTGATGAAAGTACCCCGAGAGCGAAAGGATCCTTGAAGCAAATCTAAGACATTCCAGTTGATGCAGCATTTTTTTTTTTGCTAGTGAATTGGCCTTTGTATGTGTGTGTGTGTTTCATATGTGTGTTTGTGTGTATGTGTGTGTGTATACATACGCATGGATTTAATACGCCCGGGAAGAAAACTCAATCTCGTAAGCGAATGACAGAGTTTACGATGCTTTGCATGGTTTGAATGTGAAATACCTATCGATCCTTCGTCTATATTGTCCCGAGAGTAGTTGCGATGAAAGGCCGCGCATATCTCATTGACATAGCGGCGGCGCTTGCCCCGACCTTTCAAGCGTACTGCCACCGTTGCTGAGAGGGATTGACGGTTGGGGGACCGCCGGTAGGTAATGCAGTAAGCTAACTTCTGTCACTATCCTACACACGGGTAGAGGCACGGACACGCGGAGATAGACGTCCATAATTGGCATCACGATGCTGGTAAGAATGTTAGCCGTCTCCATACATGTGAGGGATTTTTCTCGCCAGCTACATCCTGCAGGATGCTGATTTTCGTTGAGTTTCCGTCAGCCCGTGCGACCTATTTACTGGAACCGTCAGTTGCTGTCACTTTCGGTTAGGGTGATTTCTTATCGCGTGATAGATATCTTAGGGTGGTATGTATGAACCGCAGTCAATTATTTGAAGCCTTTTCGCTGGAAAAACGCTACTTGTACACCTTTGTTCTGCTTCTTTTGTTGTGCCCTCTAGGTTTTACTTGCGAATGTTGCAACTAATTAAATTACTTCCATTGTTTTTTTTTATTGATTTAGTGCATAATTCAAGATAAAGTTGTAACATCTTTTCGGGAAATAATAAATTTTCTCAGCTTGAAGCATTTTGGGATGAAGTGTTGTAATCCGTCTGTTTTAAGACAGATCAACACAAATATTTGTTATTTTATGTTTTAGCTCAGACTATTTCTTCAATAATTAATTACAAGACATTAGTTGTAAGACATGGTCCACTATTTTAAAAACTAGTTTAGGTATTATAGCCCAAAATGTTAAAAGACAATGTTTAACAACTGCTAATGTCAATCACCTGGTGTGTCAAGCATCTTGGCGTTGTTTGATTTCTTATTTCATTACTCTTATGTTTGACTATTGGGATCATTCGTCGGTTTACGTTATGTTGAGGATATTTCTGAATAACTTTTGCATTATGTTTTTCATAACATTTTGTAGTTTTAGTCATTTATTGCGAGACTTAAAATTAAGGAAAAAAATAGATTAGTGATTCATTCAAAATGGTATAGCATTTTCTATGTACCAATGTTTGAAGATACGAAAATATTGTACATTGAAATCGTTCCAATTGCACCAGTTTGTTACCAATCCCAAGGCCTGGGTTTATAATATTACATTTATAGCGGCAACATTAGTTCAATAGCACCAATGGCGATTTTAACGGTAAGCAAAGTAAGCAATTGCGGGGGGCCCGTCGATGAGGTACCACGCGTATCTTTAGTTCAGCATCCTTAACAGTTGATAGATTATGGCACAGTATTAGCAAGGAGGGCCCCGTGGATGATGGACGTTGGGGTTCCGTCCTAGACGACCAGTTTTCATAGAACTGGGCGTAAGGATTAAAAACAGCCTACAAAAAAATGTATACAAAAAGTTGACATATGGTTTGTTAAAATTAATAACATCCGAATAATGCTCGATTATAGTAATAATAAATATACTACAAGGACTATGATTTATATGAAATTAAACTATTGTTTTCACCAAATTTTAAATACAACCTCACACGCATGACAGGTTACCAGCCTTCCTCAGTATGGATTTAGCACCGTGCTGCAAAAAACGGTCCACAACAACAACATCTAGCATACCACCGACAACCACGACCGCTAGAGTGTCCTGGTTTCATACACTCTCCACACACATGCTGATAAACGCATCCTCATGGTAACGGAGGGTAAAGCATCTGCTTGCGTCAAAAAACAAGAAAAAGCTAAAGCTTACACTATCATGCCCATTCCTCCCGTACATTATCCTTTATCCGGCTGCAGCTAAACCCCGTCAAACGATGGCTCGTTTCCCACTGCATGCCACAGCACCAACACCAAAACAGTACTTGTGGTAGAAGGCAAGGCAGGCAGGCGTTGATGTGGATGGGAGTTAGTAAACTCGCCCTTAAGCGCAGCAGCATTTCTACCGTTCCGATGTAAAACACCGTTCGGTAAGGTTGTGGGTGTGCGATTGTCTACCGTCAACCGCGCGTTTGCCCTTTTTCATCCCTTTCCAGGGTTCGCAGGGTGGGCAATAGAGAAAATAGAACCTCGTCACACGGATCGCAGCAGATCGGAAAGGGACGGTACAGCCCGAGGGGCACGAGTTGGAAAATATGTATTTTTTGTTTGCAATTCCAATAATAATAATACACGCGCGCTGCCCTGGTGAGAAGTTTTCCCCTCCGGGACAAATGCCGTGAGTTACACATTTCACTCTCGCGGCGATTCACACTCGCTCAATTTCTTCTTTCCTTTGTCTGGGTAGCGCGCCGGAGAAAGGTGAAAGAACAACCAACGGTGATGAAAAGCTCCAGCCAAATAGGTGAGAATTGAACATCGCCACACGGTCCTGACGCTGACGGAGAGCATACGGTGCTGTGTTCCAGCCGGCTCTCGGTCGCACACACGCGTGACATGCGCAGTGATGGCTGCTCTCGAGCCCCGAGCAAAGGACGATGTCCGTAACATGTGGCACGGTGGTGTGTTATGGGAATTTTTCTACTTTTCTGTAACTACGACACGGCACTATCTATCGGCAGCGTGTTACTCGTCTGAGTACGGTTGATTTTTTTTTTTGTTTGGATCAACTTAAGCGAAGACTTGTTGGTAGCTGAACATGGTGCAAAGTGAGCAACCTTGCAAATGGAAAATAGAGAGATATATAATAAGGAAAGAGACAGAGCTAGAAAGATGAAAACCCACGTTAACAGTAATAAGTAGCAACACACATAGAGATTACAGAAAATTCAAACCAAAGCTGTAACTCCTCAAAAACGTTCAAAGCACAGCAAAAATTATTCCAATGATTAACTCGTATCCTCGTACCCCGGGCAACATTGACACGGACAAACATCCTCTTAGTAAACCTTAAGTGAGATGACACAAACCACTAACACTGCTGCTACTTACTTCTCCGCTGGACACATTGTCAACACTCTCCCAGCACTCCCTCCTTGTGCTACCATTCTACGGCCATCTCACTGCCGTTTACTAGCGCAAACAAAACAAACGCCCCAGACGCAAGGTAATATACTTGAAAAAGCCGTCGCCACAACGGAAAAAGTATGCCGGACCTGAGTAAATACGCAGAACCAGTTATCGTCCACCACCATCATCAGCAGCAGCTCCCTCTGTTCCGTCACCCAACAAAAAGAAAATGCTATAGAGTAAGGGCACTCTCGGAAGGTGGCGAAAAAAGTGTACCTTTACCCCACGAACATCTTGCACTCCGCCGTGCCCGGTAAAAGTGCGCGATATGACAGCATAGTTGCGTAGCGGTAGACACTTAACCATTTGGCTCCTTGCGCCTGAAATGATTCAAACACTGCGCTTCCCCCTTCTGCAACCGACCCCGCCAGTACTGTTGGTCCGAGTAGATCGAAATGATGATACGAAAAGCAGGCGGAAGCGAAGAGGAAAATGCACATAAAGACAAAGAATCGTTATTGCCCGATATAAAAACAACGACAAAACAGAACGATAATGGTTGGTGAGGCTCCACACAGCAGCAGCAGCAGCAGCAGTAGCGTTTGAAGGGTTTGGAAGGCAGAAGGATGAACGCCGAGGTAATAGCTCAACACACAAAAGCCTGGCCAAAGTGCCAAGGACGTACTGTTCGGAACACCCGTTACCACCGATGCCGGGAGGAGGGCGAGTCGGTGTCAGGATGGTGCACAGGGCCAAGCGTAAACTATGGTATTATCACCCACGGTGCCAATGCCGGGACGAAGATGCTTCTCCACACGCCAGTGCCGATTGGATGTGACAAGGAAAGGAAAACACAGATCAAGATGTGGTTGGTGTGCAATAGTCGTTACTACCACGCCCGAGACACAACCACACTTTGCAGTCTGTTTGCGGGAAGACGAGCCGTCCCTAGCAAACAGTCTGTTCCTGCCATCGCTACCACCAGACCATCGCGGGCTGTATTTTTACCTCGAACGGTGAAAAAACGATTCCACAATAGCAATAGCAAACTGTTCCGCTGTCCGTCTTTCTGTTCGATTCGATTTAATTCCACGTCGTAGTGGATTCTGCCCCAGTTGGCAGTAACTCAATGTGTGCCTGTGCTACCTCGTTTATGATTTTTCGGGGTTCCTTCCTTATTTACTGGCACAGTTTGCGCTTGCAAGCCGGAGCTCTATTTTGTAGCTTCCTGTCTTACCCCAATATTCCCCAAAAGGTGAGCGGCTTTGATTTCTTTCATTTTTGACACCGTTGTATATCCAAACGGCCACTGTTTTGGCGTGGCAGGTGCTGAAAGTTTTGTAATTTCTCCACTATGTACACTGCCAGCAGAGCAACGCCGGGAGGTAGAAGGCAGAAAGGGCACACATAGCGAAAAAAATAGTAGATAAAGCAAAGAGCACAGAGCACAGCTACACCAGTAATCGAATTCTTGCGAATGCAACCACCAAAGAGCGGGTAGCATCCTTGCTGGTAGGTTTGCCATTACACGACGACGAACCACCCAGCAGGGAACTGCACTAGTAAGCACATATGAAATGATGGCAATCGGAATTTTGTGGACCGATGAAATACTTCAAATCGGTTTCTGCAGGGTAGATAGCCGTAAAAAAGGACGAAATGAAAACGGGATTGAATCGATTACAGGTCTGGGAGGACTGGTGCAGGATACGATGCCTTCCAGCACGAGAATTGGCAATTGGCATAGGAATGCAATTCGAGTGTTGGCCAGTAGTGATGAAAAGTGGTTGGAAATCGTGCAGAGATTCCGATTTTCATGGAGACGCATGGTTGAATAAGACATTTTAACATACCTAATTTTTCCAAAGGTTCGTCATACAGCTTTATAAGCAAAATGATTTGTTAAAATTGAAAAATTGTATAAAAAAATTTAAAAAAATTGAGTTACATCGTTCTTATTTCCGCAATTTAATTGATCCATTTTATTGGTTTAAGTTAGAACGATGGATAGGTAATCATAAATGAGTTTAGCTGAACGATGCTTATTTAATGCGTGGTTTTGTATGAAGATTTTCAAAATTTTCAATAGATCTATCAAACTCCATACAAAAGAATTTCAAGAATCGACATGGTAGGAAAATGCTATCCAGTTGAATAAATCATCTACGAAAGCAAAAAATCGCATTCACCACGGCTGGATATTTCCACCTTCACTGTACACAAGCGAAAAGCCTCAACCAAGGAACAAAAATATCATTTCCAATCCGCAAAAGCGCCTCCGTACAACCGTACAAGGAGCGACCACAACGGCTGAACGGAGAAAAAATGTGCAAGAAAATGGAAATCAACACCAGCATCTTCGCCGCAGGTGTCCCGTGTCTGTTGTAACGACCGGTTTCCGATCCCTGAGAAGAATGCATCGTTCCCGCAATCGAAAACGGAAACGGTGTGGCAGCAGCAGCATCTATTGAATTCTATTTAAATTTTTATTGATTTTATTTACACCAAACAGCAACACGTCTCCTGTCCCAGCTGTGTGCAGCGGACACAGAACTATTGCGGCTTTGCTATGTGTGCTATGTGCAATCGTTCCAGGGAACGATTATCGAACCCTCACTGGCGCGGTAATACGAGCGACGACATTCAACAGGACGTTTAAACTTCTTTGGATATTCCAATCGAAAATTGTTCCCAAATTGACCCTCTTTCCCTTCTGGCTGGTTAGATAAATCGAAGGGAGAAAAATTGACCCTCAAATTGAAAGTTCTGTTAATGGTTGTTTTACAATACGCAAACACTGATCGGTTAAAATTGTCCCATGGGATTAATCCCCCCTCGTAACACT
Source organism: Anopheles arabiensis (assembly GCF_016920715.1). Classification (NCBI taxonomy): domain Eukaryota; kingdom Metazoa; phylum Arthropoda; class Insecta; order Diptera; family Culicidae; genus Anopheles; species Anopheles arabiensis. Next base: position 41,208,767 of record NC_053518.1, read on the forward strand.
AAGTCACAGCGGTAAGTTTGCCGTTCTGTGGTTGATGATGATTTGGTTTTTGCAAAGGAAAGGGCAAACAATCGTAACACACTTACCCCGCGCTAGTCCCTTCCACACGACGCTTCTGCTGCGCGACCACTTGAGTGTGGTCAGCCACTGAAAATAGAGAAAGAAAAGAGTAAAATAAGTAGAGGGAAAATTAAAATCCACCTTCCATCGCCAGCTTTGAACGCTTTCTCACTGGAATGCACCACAATTTCTCAATTCATCCCCATTCGTACATGCAAATGTAGGCAATACCCCGAAACGAATCGACCTCTAGAAATCCTGGAATCATTTTCACACGCCACCAACCGCAACTGTCACATCAAAAGCACCCGGGACCGGTAGCCGACACCTCCCGGAGACACCAACGGTTTGATTTCAATGGCCACACGACGACGGTCAGCCTGTGTTTGTGTGTGTACTTACCGGTGCCGTTGGTGTTGCCGGCGTACGCCATATCAAAGCCATAAATTCCGTAGCCCCACATCGTGCCGCGTTTTTTTTTTGTTTTTGTCTGTGCTGTCCGATGCGCCAATACCCTATCTGACCGCCGTATGGGTCGGTGCTAGCGCCAAATTGACACGGGAATTGAATGGTGCTGCGACGGCGGCAAAACCCAACGGAGTGCGAAAATTCAACCACTCTTCAATCAAGAAATGATGACGGCCGGTGGTCACTTTTACCCACTCACTGCTAGCACACACACAGTACGGAGCGAACGACAGCAGTCCCAAACGCACAACCAATGTCCACAGATTTTTTGTTACAGCTTACCACCCAAAAGGGTTGTCGCAAGGAGCTGGAACAAAAACCAAATCCCACTGATTGGCTACCAGATCAAGTGCCGGTATTCAATTGTACCAGCCGATTATGGTTAGCCGCGCAACAGCACTTCTGAGCTAATTAAAATCGAACCATCGATATCGGGCAATCAACACCACACGCCACTGCCACATAGACTACAGACGCGTAGACTTTGGTTAGGCGCTTCCGCCGCAAGACGCACACTCGATCCGGGATGGACGCCAAAGGTTTGAGTTTTAGAAGAATGTGGACATGGAAAAAACGGACGACGATGTCCTTCTCAGCCACAAAAATACACAAATACAAATACACACACACACATGTGATGCAGGCTATATTAGAAAAACCTCATCTCAGTACCATTCGGAAGATATTCGCTCGCTCTGAGAAAGCTTCACTTCTGCTTCCCCTATTGCGGACACCTTGCAAAGTAACTCACGCGAAGAATTCTGGGTGAGCATACGCTAGACTCCTCCAAAATGCTCCAGGAAGAAATAGACGAGAGTCCAAAAGAGTGCACCACAACACGACAGTGTTGCCGGCATGTGAGTGAGCGTGTGCGTCTGTTGTGGCCACCACCATTGAACCATTCACGCGGGGAAGAGGTATAGACACTGTTGTCCATTTATCGGTCCACGGGAAATGCGCATGACCTGTACCGCTTGTGATAACGGCGTAGCGGAGTAGGAGTAGGTAAGAAGCAGGTTGCTTACGCGGAAATCATTCAACGGAATCGTAAGGTGGTTTTCCACCGGTATACGACACCGTGAAGAAGGATGTAATGATGTCTTTCTCCAGGGTGTGTGAGAGAGATAGAGAGAAGAGAGAACGAGAGAGAAATATTGAGAGATATCAACTTTACCTGCCTTTCTGACACACCAATCCGTAGTCTACCGACAAACGCCATCTGCGAATGGTAGAAGGTAACCGATCTGGCGGGGTAAAGGGTAGCCCGTACAGCGCAGCTTGATTAGATTAGGTCCATTAGTATGCAAACCACGGCCATGCACAGTATATACCGTGTCTCACGTGTTGGGCTACCCTGTCAGAGAAGGAGACCGTAAAACTTCCGGCAGCCAAATCGTCCCAAACCCTCCAAGCCTTAAGGCTCCAAGATAAAGGGATGCCCTCGGAGATGTTGGGTTGGAGGCAGAGATCAGAGGCTGTGGAACGACGACTCTGAACGACGAACATCGTTTGCAACTGAGGATACAGAGTTACAGAGTGCAGTTGATAGTAGGTACCGCACAGCTCCTTTTGGTCTTTAGTGGGATATTTTTCATTTACATCCTATTTTGTACAAACAACCAAGCGCATTTAATTAAGTTTTGTTGCAGATGTTTCAGGATATATTCTAAAGAAACCGAAAGCCCAACAGCAAGAGTTAAACACATATACCAGCCCCACACACGTCCATCTTCAAGTTTACACACAGCTGATGATGTTCTCCGTTTGACCTCCATCACCATCAGTTGCCGACACCTCGTGATGTCTTTAACCCTACGAATCACACCCTCCCTCAAAGAAAAAAAAAAGTGCCGAAACATGTCCGTCGCACGTGCAGTACTCCCAGACCCCGATCAACCAATAATTACACGTACACCGCCACCATTTCAAGGCCTTTGCTCTCAGGCACTGAAGAAAACCTTCCATTGATGTGCCTCGAAAATGGAACCTGTTCCACTATTGAACGAACCAACCTCAAGAAGAAAAAAACACACACACAGCAAGCAACCAGAACAGGTCCCACACCAAATACACTTCCGCCCAAGCCAAAACGTGATCGTGAGGAGCGTGTGCTCCTCACGCGACGACGTGGCGCATGATTGGAATTATAACAAAAATTAGGATGCAACCGTCATGTCGTCATATCGACAGGCACCTTCCCTTTTCGGTACCTTCCCCTTCCCAGGACCCAACCATTGAGCAAACCCAGACACAGGACATCAACAGGGCAGCGGGCCGAATGAATGTCTTTCACGTACCGACCGTTTGCCCGGGGAAAACGTGTCCCGTGTCGAGTGTGTGTGTGTGCCCGCGCGGGGGGCAGCAACTGACAAACTGGCCACGACCAGGGCCAACATCATCGAAGACACCCCGAGAAGAAATTGGCGAAGGCAAAACAAACCCCGCGAAGTCGGCAGTTAGAGAAGAGAGCCGAGGTAGAAGGTACGTAACGCAACCCCGAATCACGGAACACGCGCGACTCCCCGGTCCCGGTCGAGCGCTTTCTTAGCTTTTCTTAGTTAATATGTGCGGCAGCATGCATTATACTTTTCGTGCTCCCTTATGGGCGCAATCAGGGGGCAGGAGCGGCTTTCGCTCGGTCAAGGATACGGAGGAGCTAGGGACGGCGTTCGTTCGTCAGGTAACGGTGGGTCAACCTTACTTCTTTCTTTTTTTTTTTGCTCTTCAAATCAAAATGCTGCGTGTCCTTGAAGTCTGTTGTCTCCCGCGCGTCATTGCGGAACCAGTGCACGCACCCAGCAGTCCCTCAGAACTTCTTCCTTCCCGGCCCCGGTCGGTCCGAAAACTCCACCCGCCGCCCGCAAACATTCACCCACATGTATGTTATATGCAGAACACGGATCAAAACCACAATAAGAAGAACAACGGTAAGCACACATGGATGCTCTCCGTCTAACGGTTGGAGGATGTTTGTCTGCAAAACCCCTTTGCCTGCTGCTGCTGGTCACTGATTCAGAGCCTCAGTCTGGTGGGCGAGACAGTCATCGATTTCATTAAATTTCTGAACAGGAACGAAAAACGGGGGCTCGAGTTAGTTGGTCTCGCCGTTTCGTCCGCCTCTCTGTACGGGGCTTTCTCTTCCGTCCGGCTTTTCAGCACGTTCGCGTTGCCGGCGACTTCCGCCTTCAGCATGCTCCCCCGCTGAAAACGTATCCCGGACACATCCCGCCCGCCCCCTTGCACATAAACCGGATGAAACTTGTCTCGCTGAGGTGTTGTGGTACTGGCGGGTCGATGTCAGGACACTCCTCTGCTCGAGCAAAACCGCGATGGCGCACGTTCGGCACGAAAAAGGCCAATCATACCCTCGCCCACTACACCAGCTACACCGCTCCCTTTGCTACACACACAGAGACAAACACAGCCGAGGAAACGAAATATGGTTCAAGGTCGAATCTTTTCATCACTCCGTGTACTACCGAGTACCCGTCGTACTCATCCACAGTCTGGGTGGCCTACGGGGAGGGCTGGGAGGCAGACGTGGCAGATTAAAGTACGGAAAACACGGACGAAACCACCCCGGTTCGTGACGGTTCATTCACAATTTTTGTGGCCACAGCCACAGCCACATACACACAGACACCCATTCCACACACCCGCCACTGCACCACTTCGGCACGAGCCGGAAAGGTCGACAGACACAGCACACACACATCAGCCTGAGACTTGGCGGCAGTGTGACATTCGTGTCACACCGACTTTTGCCCCGTCATTAGCAGGCGGACGACGGCACGGTTTTCATTCGTGTGCCATTGGACACGTTGTTGCGTGGTACTTCTTTTCCCAGCAGGAGCAAGGAGGAGGGATGATGGTGAGTGCAGCGATGAGATTTGCCAGCCGTTTTAGCGTATCGGCACAGTGGGTCATTGAGGGAAAAGGTGAAAAAAAAACAAACCAGAAAGGACAGGGGAAACGAGAGCTGTCAGTATTGGCGGTTGTGTGGCATCCGTGTGGCAGAACGTGGCAAAAGCTCACGCTCCACAAGCGCGGACACACAAATCGATGACGTGTGTGTGTGTGTAGCATGAAAGCGAAAGTGCATGCGGGTGTCCCGTGTATTCGTGCATGCATTGATTCGATGGTATCTAACTAACAAGAAGAGGGCAGGAAAGTCAATTCACTTTTCCAGAGACGTAATGAACTGAATCGTCACGCAAAAATGATATCATAATCGCGAAAGTCTATTGATTATTGAAAGAATCAAGAATGATTTAATCAATTTTCAAGAACGTGAGACTGACGTCCAAGAAATGCAAGAGCGACCATTCGTGACATCCTGATCAAATGTTCGTTCCTTGAAAATTGTCTTCTAAAATAAAAATATTAAAAACATCAAATATTCAAGATGATCAAGTTGAACGTAAAACCGGTCCATAACTAGCAGTAAAACTTACATAAAAACTAACAAAAGAAGAAAATGGAGTAAAAGATGTGACTTCTGGGCATTTTGTAACTTGGAAAGACTTTCCCAGAATAATCTACAAAAAACTGTAAAAAACGAAACTTTTTGAAAAAAACAAACTCAAGGATCGCAATTGCATCTGAGTCGACTTGGGATATTTCATAACTTTACGCATCAATACTGCAAACACTACACTTTATTTCTCTTCAACCTTTTTTAATAATGTCCTACAATATTCCGAATGAATCCTAGCGCCTTCGATTCGATCGTATTAATCGATCGTTAATATGTGTTTGAAATAACGGATTATTTTCCATACAATTGTTCTGTCTGATGAATTTGAAGAAATTATTTTAAAACAACATATTAAAATGAACAATTATAGGGAATTTATTCATTTTAAGGCATCGCAAAATGCCAAAACAATTTAAGCATGAGGGAAGATACGTTGTCCCAGGCTACACTCCTGAACTGCAGGCGTTCAATTGCGTTTCAATTTCAATATTGCGTTAAATTAAAAAAGCATAATTGTTGATGAACATTCATTACCATTGATAATATGCTTCTCCTTCTTCTTCTTTTGGCTCAACAACCGTTGTCGGTCAAGACCTGCCTGTACCACTGCTCGTGGGCTTGGCTTTCAGTGACTTATTGATCCCCCCATAGCGGGGTAGTCAGTCCTACGTATGGCGGGACGGTCCATTTGGGGCTTGAACCCATGACGAGCATGTTGTTAAGTCGTACGAGTTGACGACTGCCCTACGTGACCGGCTGATAATATGCTTCAGTAGTTTTAAAAAAGCTGTAAAAATCAGTAATTAAACATGAATGCGGGAAAAACCATTTAAAATGTTTTTTTTTTACATTTTTGTTATGATTTGGTATGAAAGTTTTGACATTTTTGTTTTATAAACACAACCGATCTCGTGCTATAGTAGTCGTCATGTCGCACGACCTGTCATGGATTATAACTCCGTTTGGGTCGAGCTGCCCATAAGTAGGATTGATAAGCCTGCTATGCTAAGGATTGTCGGTTAACCATTCTCAATAATTGTTGTACCACATAAGGCCAAGAACCTGTCATTTTTACCATTTTTTATGATTATTGCTTCATTAACATATTACTTCAACAAAATCGGATATTATAGCTCTAATCATCATTTGTTCAACATTCAAAAACATTAGGGTATTTTTGATTTCAGAAAGAAATGGATATTAATACTCCATAAGCTCGTAGAGATGGTACATAAAAGTTTTTCTAGGATATAAATATATCTTATTGAGGTTTATCTGTATCTAAAACATTAACTTCAGCTTGCAGCTTTGTGTGACTTAACTGTACACATTATGAAATGTTGTACCTTTACCCAGCTGGCCCGCTGCCAGACCATTTCCATCATACAGATACAGCACACACAGTATAATTTAATTAAACACCTAATTTTTACAACATTTACAACCAGCGCATCATACAGCTGCAGCTGTACCATAAATAAATTGCCAAACCGATACGCCCCAACACCGGCTAATCCACAGGTTCACGGTGCACCCTGCGATAATCGATTGCACCTACCCAAGCAGCAAGCTGCAAACACCCCACTGTATCGCGCGGATATAATCGGTACGATCAGAATGGAAACGAATTATCTTACCGGTTGGCCCTTCAAAACTACAGCCACACACTCAAACAACTGGACCGAAAGTCAATAGTTGATCGAAACATATTTCATCATCGTCACCTTCCGCCGCGACCGTTGCTGGCACATTAACACGAACATACCAATTTTGCATTCCGCCTTCCGGCCCGCATTCGCATTCGCCAAGAATGTCGATCCCACAGCAGAATTACAGTGTGTTTGTATGTCTACCTTTTTTCCAGGATTCCTTTTTTTCTCTTATTATTTTACCTTCCCTCGTACAAGGCGCCCCCAGCGGTACCGAGCGATGAAATATGAAAAGAATGTGCGTAATGAAACGTTTAGCGAGTTTTCCATCCTCTCGCTGCGCATCGATTCACTTTCTTTCCCTTTACACAGGGCTCCGGCACATGGACGTTCCTGGACGGCAGCAGCAGCAGCACACGGATGTTTGGCCGTATTCCCTGAACCCTTTTTATACCCGCTTGGGACGGAGTGAGAGTTGTCTGCTTTTTATGTGGCTCATTTTTTATTCGCTGTTCCATAATTTATAATTATTATTTAACACATTCGACCAAGCCAGCCGGACACCTCGCTCGAAGAGGAGACGGAGGGCCAATGCGTAGGGCATAAAAAAACAACTGCGATGGCATCTTCTTCGCTTGGCAAGCTAAGGCAATCGATTGGCGAGGTGCTTTCGACTTGCTAACTACTTCATTATTTATCAGTTTCCTCTGCGTCCAACTTGGATTACAAACTCCTTCCACTTGATTTCGCCATTTTTATCTATCGGCTTGTTTATGCTTCTTAACCTAGTGAGAGTGTATGTACGGCCAAATGATAAAAACGAGTGCTATGCTGTTTTTTTGTTTAAACTTGCTTCCTTCAATTTAAAACCATCTCAATCGACTTCGCCACTACGAATGTTAATACATTTAATATCTTAATTAAAGATCGCAACCGATCACCTATCCATCGCGACTGAAGATATCCTACCAAATAACACTTGTTTGCGGTCGTGTGTGAATGTGTGTGCGTGCCGGTACTGAAAGGGATTGCGCTAAACACATTCGTTAGCAAATGAATATTCAATTAAAAGTACGGAACGATGCTAACGTAAAAAAATGTACAATTGTTAAGACGTAAAAAAGCAGATGAAAAAGCATCTGGAAATGTTGTCCGGTATGCTTTTGCATTAACCGACACACATTATCACCTTACGAAAAACGTGCTTCTCGTACGAAGAAGCAAAAAATAAAGTCGGTAGAATTAATGATGCACTGTGTTTAACAAGTTCATAAATAAGTTTAAAATGCCATAATAAAAATGATACACTAGAACGAACAGAAAAACGAGTTACACCATATTGAAGCTTTATCTTCTGGCCCTTCTGACAAGTTGGCCAGTCTGTCTACGAACGGACACTTCCAAATTTTAATACCACTTTTTTCTCAACCCACCAGAGACCACTACACCCAGGTAGACACGTGGTCGCCACGTACGGTCTCTCTTCCCATTGGCAACCGCTTATGCCTCACGTAACGCCTGGCACGATCGTTCACTGGCGCGCATGGACGCGCTGTCAAATGGGCTGTTTTTCGAGGCGGGTTTAGTTCGATTAAAAAGCGACAGATAAATTGAATATGAAAATGGGAAACAAAAAGCTGCAAACTCGTTCCCCCCTCGCCGCACACTTTTCGCTTTTACTGTGAGATCAGCTTACCTCATAAATAAAATGAAAAAAAAAAAAGAGAATTGCCACTTTATAAATTAAAATCGAATAATAAAACTACTGACGGCTTTATGCCGCACGATCACAGGACTGAAACTCACAGCTCAAGAAAAGCGCTCGACTTATCATAAACACCTTTTCTTCCGTACCGTCGCAATGCTACCGATCGTGGCCTGGCTGTCTGCCTGCCGGCCGGCCAGGGACCTTGCCTCGCCAAATGCGACAGTTCACTTCGGGACCAGCAATAAACTGGAGCAAACTGGGGCAGGTGATTGGTAGCGCGTATAAACCGCCAAATCGATGCAAAGGATTCGTGCGGCACAGGAACGTAACAGTTTTCCCCCAGAGAGTGATGGGGAAGTCTCGGGTGATCAAGCGATAGAAAGGGGGAGGTGTATGGTCGTGGATGTACGTGTGTGTGAGAGGAGAGAGCAGTCGATGGTTTCAAAGATCAATTATTTCGATAGCGGGTCCGAAACTGACACTTTTTAATTTATTACTGACCTTGTTTATCGGTCAGAGCGGGCAAGAAATGCGAGAGCGGGAATGACCCCTAATAGGGCAACCACCCAAAGCAAAAATTAAAAAAAAAAATGCAAAAGAACTAGAGTATTGTACAAAATATAAAAGTATTGTTATCATCGTAAACAACAATACGGCGTGGCCATTTCAGTAATCATTGTAAAGAAAGTTTTCACAACAACATATGCATTAAAAGAGATTTTTTTTGATAAAGCGCTCAATACAATGGAAATATGAACATTATGTAAGAAACATAAAAATGTAAAAAAACGCAGAAAGTTACCAATGTTTGATAAAAATATACTTGATCATATAATATTGAACTGGTATACTCAAAAGAAGTGTTAAATAAATGTTTATGTTATTATAATGCAAACAAAATTTTAATTAAATTTAATACAATATTTATCAGGAGTTTAAATGAGCGTTTTTGTGTACCAAAACATTTTTTTACAAGCTTTGGGTAATGCTTTGGGTAATAACAGAGGAAAACACACGTGAGCAAAAAGCACACATCTGATGATCGTAAAAAAAAACTGACCCAAAACGTACCGAAGAGACATATGCGCAAACAACAGAACAAACGATATAAAAACCAACCGACCATCTAACAAACCAGATTGAGATCCGCTACCATCGGCCACCATATCGAGGAGGTGAAAGGGGAAGGAAAAGGTAGGAATAATAAAAGTTCATAAAATTAGGATTAATTAACAAATTGAAGTCGCGAGCTGAAGCAAACGCGAATGGGGCAGGCAGCGAGCGCTCGTCCAGTCTGTGCGTCACACCGCGTCCATATGGGGTGCATATATGCTAATAAATTAGGTAAGAAATGAATTAGTTTGTCAAAATACGGTCCCCACACCATGAGCGGAAGACCGGACGCAGCCGAACAAAAAACGAACAACCCACCACCACACATTCCCCCATACGGTATGTAATGAGGCAGACGGTGTTAGGAAGGTGAACGGGGGCGCAGTAGTGTCTTTTTTATTTGGTTATCAAAAAAATGAGGCCAGAAGGTCCTTTCAGACGATCCTGCCGCTGGCAAAGTTGGAGGATTCACGGCACAGCTCAGATACGGCGGCGGTGGTTTTTAATTTCTAAAGTGTCCCTGGGCCGTTTGCGTTTTGGAAATAGTTATGGCAATAGTAAATCTTGAATTATCGCAACGTCCACTTCGGCGACAGATGGATCTGAGCGATAGGGACAGCAAAGGCACCTTGATGTGTGTGTGTGCTCGGAAAGCTTTTGTTCACGGTTACATTTAATGCTTACCCGGACGGGTGCTTATCATGCTTCATTACCATATACTGCCGAACGAATACCGGGGCAGCAAAGCTGGCCGTGTTCATCATCACCAAGCCTCAATCTCAATGAAGTGAGAATGTAAAAAAATACAAGTTTTATTTATGTGCCGTACCTTCGAAATTCTACGCCCAACAGACAAAACATTATTTTTTAATCCACCATTCCTTATCTAATAGATACTGCCGGATGGTGGTACAGCATACTGGACGGAAAATAATTTCATTAAAACATCCCCCATGACCAAGGCACACTGTTTGTGGTTTTGTTGAATTTTTGCCCATACGTGCACAAACGCTCGACCTATCCCATATTGTTTTTTTTTTTTATGTAATTATTAATTATAATCATCTTTTTGATTTACACATTTCTTCCGTCCAGTGTGTGAGGTTAAAACGCCCGCCAGTGTAATGAAGCGTAAATCACCGATAGAAGCTGATGGCTATTGACAACAACCCTGCCGCCCTCTGAGCCCCTCTGCTGATTTCTCCTGAGGCCAATTGCCCGTATTTACTGTGACAAACGGTCATAAAAACTGTTTCCCCAACAAGCAGATGCAAGCCCAGGTGTGTCTGGACTAAAATTATCCCATCGAAAAATAAATGCATGCGAGAGACAGAAAGAGACAGAAAGCGCACAAAAAACGCAAAAATACGGCGAAAACAAATTATGAAGACGCCTCTTCCACCACTAACTGCTTGCAATGACTGCAGTTAGCGGGATGATTTTAAATAGTGTCGCTAAAAATAGGCCCAGGGCTGTCCGGCGCTGTTTGCATTATGCAGTGACCGGCCACCGGAGCAGTGGTACCGACCGGGCAGACAGACAGGCAAGTGTGCATATTGCAGCCACTACTTTGTTATCGTGTAGCGGGTTTCTGGCCACAATGATTGTGGTGATGATGATGAGTCTGATTTTATCAGCTGATGATGATGAGATTGGTTAGGAGTATTGTGTTCAAGAAAGCACAGAAGCATATTAATTTTTATTATTAGTATTATTAGTATTATTATTTTTGATAGTATTATTATTTTTGATTGAATATGATTGTAATACTTATACTTAGCATTATCCTGGTCAGGCTTGCTAGGGTGGAAGCTAGCGAGAGGTGGAACTTCATTGTATAAGTAGTCATCAACATGATAATAACAAGGTTTTATCATATTGTGCTTTGAATTTCATTCAATCAGAACAAAATAAATTTTGTCAGGTGTACGAAGCAAGATTTTTTCATCTTGTTTAAACAAATTTCAGACAGCCGAAGTAAACTGTGATTAATAGCATAATAATATTTTTTTAGACAGTGAGCAAGAAAACATCGATATTTGACGATGGATGTGAGAAATGCCTTAATGGCCGTACGGGAAAGACTGCGAATACGCATAGCAGTTCTTCGGTTCTATTCATCTACGAGTACAAGAGAAAAACCGGTGTATTAGCAGCGTCTTTTTGTCGTTCTAGGAATACACCGACATCCAGAATCAAGTGTCCAGACTAGTGATGGAAAAATGAAGATTTCGTCGGAATCGATTCCGGCTAACTCCGAAGTTTTCTGGAAACAATTCCAGATAGTAGGTCCGGAATCAGTTTCCGTAATCGAGTCCGTAATTGGCTCCGGAATCGGCCTCGGAATCGAAATCGACTCTGAAATCGGAATCGGCTCCGCAATCCGAATCGGCTCCGGAGTCGGTTCCGTAATCGAAATCGGCTCCGGCAACGGAATTGGTTCCGGAATCTGAATTGGCTCTGTAACGGAGTATCTTTTGCCGTTTCCATAAGAATTGGCGTATGGGTCCAATGATGCTAAGTATTGATAGCCACAAAGAATCAAAATTTCCTTTCAAACGATCCATCCTAATGGAGATGATTTCACCGTAGTAATTTCGCCTCTGAACTTCTTTTTTCAATTCAAGAACTGATTCTCGTTTCAGAGCTAATTCCATCTCTGGAGGCAATCGTGGTAGGTTTAGGCCTTAAAACAAGTTAAAACCTAAAAAGGTGTACAGTGTGTGTGAATTTAAAGAGTGTTGGCTAAATGTTGAGACAGTTCAGAATTTGAATAAAAACGTTCGTTATTTGAAACACGAGTTCGAAAATGTTCGAAATATCTCGAAATATGAATCAAAATATCGTTGTAAGTTTATGTTTTTGGCAATGTCTCGAGTAAACTTATTGTATTTTTTCTTCAGGTATAGAAGGTTTGCTTCAGTAAAATGAATTGTGCAGAAATTTAACTGCTTAAACCTGTGAATAAGTAAAACAATATTGAAAGCCAGAAATGCCTTAAGCGTCCGTAATTCAAAGCAATACGGTATTATATTAAAACTTAATTGCGAATGTGGGACCTGTTAAAGATGTACTTAAGCTCGTAAGAAATAATGTTTTATTTCTACGTAAGAAATAAGGGAGGATAAATACGATAAAATTCCAAAAAAATGCAAAAAATGCATAATGAATGAGTATGTCTAATCAACAACATAAATCGTTTAATATTAGCGAAATATTATGCATGTTAGATTACATTTTCCCATCAAGGCAATTTTACCGAAGGGCTGCATTCAACAGTCTTTCTGTTGCTTTATACTTAAATACGCTTGGCGACGTTTAAAAACTATCACCCTATCAATGCTTCACGCACAACGATAAAACCCCGCGTCGACGCTGGTCAATCGCTGCTTTCGATTACCCGTTTCATCCATCGAAACAACCCAATAGGTACATTTTTTTATCTTCATTGCCATCATCTCGCAGCAGATAGTGAAACCGAGCCCGAGGTGATGGCAACAAGCAGCGCTTTGAGCAGCAACCAAACCCAAACGCCCCAAACGCCGATGACGAACGTGGTGTGAACGAATTGACGTTCTCCTGCAAAAAAGGCCCATCAAAACGACGCCCGAATCTGGAGCAGGCTATAGATTAGCGTCAGCGGCTTATCAGGGTCACTGACATAACGTGGCGTGGCGCCAAATTGTATCCACCAATACGCACACAAACACGTACAAACACAGCAAACATAAGCCACCAATGAAAATTTCATTCCAGCTCGAAATGGGCTCCAAATCGAAACCGAATGGGTGCCTCGCCAGGAATGGTTGAGCCAGGGAAATTATGCTTGTGCTGTGTGCAGTGTGTCCCGAAGGGCATACCGATCCCGATCTCAAACTGGGTGTGTGTGCGCGCGCTCTGTGCTGGTGTGGGTATAAAGCGGAGCGTTTCTTGCTGCCCCGAAAGGTGATGAAACTGCGTGTCTGCGTCTTCCGTGGGTCTACAAAACGGACCCGAAAAGCAAACCGGGGGGTTTTGGGGCGGCAGGCGCATACAACCTAGCTCCCCCCTTCTTCTTTCCTCTTTATGCTTCATGGCCAGCGTGGAGCAGTGTATGTGCTTTTCCTCCTCCACGTCTCCCCCATCCGCTGGTCCGAGGATCATCATCACATCTCGTGTGATCGCTCGCCTTTGCCTTGCCGTTTGAAAGCATAGCTCGAGTCGCTGCGCTTAGCGCCAAACGCTGATGGCAGGGATGCAAGGGTAGAGGGGGAGGGTGCGGCGGCACGGAAAATCGTGACTTGATTCCGATTGTTCCCTCTCTCTGTCATTTCCACTTTTTGTTCGCGGCTATCCTTTTTCCTCCAGGCTGGAAGCTAAAAACGCCAAGCGGCGGTAAGGGATTGGCATCGTCTGGCTGGACCATTGGGAACACACAAACAGACACACACAAATACATACACCCGAACGTAAAGGGGGTAAAGTCGACATTCCCGGAGTCCGAGAGTTTCCCTGGCCCCGCTCGTTTCGCTGCAAAAGGCAGTCTTCCTCTCATAAAAAACGCTTTTGTAACACACGCCGAGAGTTTCCATAATCCCGTCGCAAGAGCGACTGACCTCTCTTCGCGATCACTTCACGGGTACAAAGGTGCTACATTGTACGCGTGGTGCACACCACCATAAAATCTTCAGCAAACCGGGTCAACGTTTATGCTTTAACTCCCACTCCTCCCCGCAGCGTGTGTCTAAACATAGACGCTCGATGCGTTCAGGGGAGACGGCCCTTACTGTATATTGGCATACCGTCCACCATTAATGATCTCTTGTCAGTAGAACTCGTTTTTAATGCTCGGTCTAATGGAGTAAGCAAGGGAGGTTGTCACATCAACAGCAAGCCTACTTGGATGCTGCAATCGAGGCGCCACACATTTACGGTGCAATGTAATTCGTTGAGTTTGGACAATTAGAGCGAAGGCACCTTTATGGGAGAACAAGTTGAACTTGACATCGCGATGGATGCTACCAGCCAAGAACTTTACGAGCAAAACAAAAGCGACAGAAAATTCGTAAACAATGCATGTGTAGGGGGAGGCGGATGGGAGGCGAAGAATGCATTAAAACACTTGCATTTGTTGTCTTTGCGGACGAGAAAAGGCACTTAATGCGTACGTTTTGTTGTCTCTTGTAGACACCACATATGCACACACACACATACATTCACACATATACACTGCTCAAACGAGAGGCCACACATACTTTGATGCTCCGAGAGGCAACATAATTATGCTTCACGATCTCTTCAGCTCGCGCTTGTTTACATAACAAAAGAAATCACGCACACACACACTCGCTCACTCGCACCCATACAAGCATCCCTTCGACTCTCTTTATCCCGTATTGCGGTTTAAATTTGGTAAACTTACAGCAAAAAAATCCTTTAGTGGTAGATTTTTATTCCTCCACACCACAGCCTGCCAAGGATCGTGGAAGAAGGGAGAAAGCCACCCTAACCGCGATTACTTTTTTGGCGAAGGGTTTCGTAGGTAGTACGCATGCACCGAATCTCGCCTGGCCCCCGAACGTTTCACCCGCAAGGATTTTAGCGGCACAACAAATCACTGTCCACTGAAGTTTCTTTTCAACGCACAAACCATTTACACACACTGTCGTCACATTCACTGTAAACTCACTAAATGTAAATTACGATTGAACACCGAACACATCCGCCTGATTTAGAACGAAAACTTTCCGCCCGTACCGTATGAATGGTGCACGCACCGTACAAGTTACACACAACACAGCCACACACACACACACGTGTTAGGGGGTTAGCTGCTGCTGCTGCTACTGCCCGCATACACGGACGGCTTCAGCAAGGTGGTGGTTTATGCCACCCCGTTTTCCCACTGCCTGCCACTTACCTGACGATGAGCAGGAAGAGGTGTACGTTTGGGCGATTGTCGACATAAGCTGCTTGCGGGAGGTTAGTGCGGAACGCTGTTGCTGGCACACGGATATGTCACGCTTTTCATACACAAAATCACGCACGAAAAATCTCGCACACCTTTCAAGCGGAGCTCACCACACCACCGTACCGTACTGTACTGTATTTGCTCACGGGGACCCGAATACGCACGACGACGGCAGCGAAGAAGAAGGAGCGAGAGCGAAGGAACAAAAATCGAACCCACTCTTTGACAGCTGCAAAAAACACTTCATCGATTTTGATCGCCTATTTCAAAACAAAACAAACGCTTTGTTACCCAAGTAGCAGTTTCGGCCGCAGGCAGCCTGACAGCTTGGTGCAGGTAGCAAATGGTGGTTTTGGAGAAAATGCTGTCATGGGGTTCTGGTTAGGTAAATATGGATAAAAGATGGTTATTAAAGTGAACCTTTTTGCGTTCAGTTACTGACTCAAATGTTTTAAATATGGCGGGAGATAAATAAACATTTCATTGATATGTTGCAGTGTATAACACCAAGTTCAATGTAGACCCAGAAAATAATAATTTGAATTTTATATAGCACTAAGGAATTTAATACATTAAAAAACGAAAAATAACAAGCAAAATCAAAATACTTTTAAATAGAGTTGGAAGCATGTTTCTTCTTCTTCTTCTATTTGGTGTAACGTCCTACGCGGACAAGCCGGCCAGGTTTTCGAGACTTAATTCATTACCACGCAGCCGGATAGTCAATCCTTGCTACGGCGGGACGGTCCATTCTAGGCTTGAACCCATGACGGGCATATTATTAAGTCGTTCGAGTTGTGGACTGTACCACAGGACCGCCCCTGTGGGAAAAATGTTTACTAAAGCCGAAAAGGAATTTATCGAGGGCGTAATTCCGCCTGCTGTCAAACTCATGTACAAACTGTCAATGGCAATTTTCCTCTGTGTCATGTCCAAAGATTTTTCAGCAGCCGGATTTCTACGGCCGCCAAATTCCGGTCTGTGTATTTTCGGCCGAACATTTTCAATTGTTAGCTTTATTTACAAATGTCCCATTCTACTGCCAGCTTTTCAATTTGTACTTTGGGAATATGCTGTCAGTTGAATTGACTGCATTGAATTTGCTTGAAAATTATATTCATAACCAAGTTTTCTTTATTATGCACAGTGGGATAAAATTTAATAACATCGTTATTTTTAATTTTAGATTTGAATTATTCAGCATTTGAGAAATCTTAATGTATAATAAATTGACCAGATAGAGTTATTTATAATTAAAATAAATAATTAAATTTGCATTTTAACTGATTTCATACAATCAGTGTAGAAAATTCGGTTATTTCTGTGTATTTTGCGATTCCAAACTTTTAGCAAAACTGTAATTTTGTATAAATGCGCAATTGTAGGAGGAAATGGTACCAATTTGACGTATGAACTCGAATTTGCGTAACTCGAGCGTCGCGTAACTCGGGAAAAGACTGTGTTTAAAAAAACTATAAACACTATTTGTTCATTTGAATCCTTAATATCCATAGTAATAATTTAAATAATTAATGTCCATTAGACTTGGTCACAAAAATGGCACATTGAAAATTGTAACATATATGGCGGGGCACACACTTTGGGTTTGAAGCCCAGTTTGCGTTCATTGAATTTTACGTCCGCGAGTTTTCCATTTGTGAGTTTTCGTCAAAGCGTTTTGCGATCAAGCATTTTTTATCCTAGAATTTTGCGACAAAGGATGTTGCGACCCAACATTTTGAGACCAAGGATTATGCACCAAGTGTTTGGCAACCAAGTCGAATGGATCGTTTCTCATACGCAAGACCAACTATCTTGCTGTGGAAAAATTAACCAGTGTCAGATTACAGTTTCAAGTTGCAAGTCAGTGACAGGATTTAGCCTAGACCGAATAGGCTATTTGCACCAAATAAGAAGAGATTAACTTTTGAACTAATTTCGTGGTACAGTAATAACGCGTGGCAAGAAAAGCTCTAGACTGACTATGGTTGGGCGAACATTAGCAAAAATATTAAAACAAAAAACATATTACATCCTTTTATGCGCTATACTACATACTTTTATGCGCCATATAACATAT
The DNA here is from genome assembly GCF_016920715.1 of Anopheles arabiensis. Lineage (NCBI taxonomy): Eukaryota > Metazoa > Arthropoda > Insecta > Diptera > Culicidae > Anopheles > Anopheles arabiensis. The sequence continues at coordinate 41,226,272 of NC_053518.1, forward strand.
TCAGCATTTGTTGCGAAGGTGAGACGAGAAGGTGTCGGGCAAGAAATTTATTTTGAAGATAAGTGTTGATCTTGCAGAATTCCTTGTTTTTTTTCATCTCTGAGCCAAATGAAGTTGTATCAAACTACATCAGTTTAACCTCAGCTCCTTTTTTTAGCAGCCAAGCCACTATACATCTTCAAAATTATCCAGATAATCGAAACTTGCCGAACAGCCTGAAATAAAATAAGAATAAGAATAAATCTGATATTTAATTTTATAGATATCCGGCAGTTCGGTTCTTGATTAGTATATCGAATTTGTATTTATGTACTACCATCATATGGAGTTGAGTGTCACATGAGGGCAATCTTCAATTCTTCACAATTCTGGACCGTTATAATAGCAACGGTATTTTATATTTTATCAACAGCTCTGCAGCATATGCTCATCAACGTGCAACCAGTGATGAGTCCTTTCGAATCTGACAGCCACCAACAGCACGTACGTATCAAACCCACCCCCTCCTAGCCTACGCATGTGCGCATGACACTGGAGACACTGGTTTTCCCGATACCCAGTTCATTTCCACCATTTTCCATCCCACAGCACAAGCATCCCAGACCATTGTCAGACACGGTCCAGCGAAGGCTCGGAGTGAAAAATTGCCCTCACTTCGCTGTAGGCGACATGCCGTCGCCTTTCAAGTGGCCAATTCCGTGGTACTGAACTGCTAGAGTATCGAGAATAGAGAAGAACGCTTTCTAACAGTATCATTCCTAGAGTTGCCTTTTTATCGCGTTTTCCTGTGCGTGCTAGTGCTTTTCTGCTTTTCATTGTGTTTGCTCTATTGTGGCGCTGGCTTCTTTTCACTCAAACGGGAGTACAGCATTTGTCCTGGGTACCAAAGCAAAGTGTCTAATCTAATCGGTCAATTATGAGCACGGTGGTGTCCGGTGATGGCTGTATCTTGCACTGTTCTTTGTAAATTTGTACAATCCTCTTCGACCAACTCTTAATCGATAATCGGGCAGCGATATCAAGGTGGTGCATACGTAATTATAGGTGCTTTAAATCATCTCCACCAACAAGTATGTGAAGCCAGTGCTACGAAAGCCCTGGTGTGTGTGAATCCCCCTAGTCAAGGGATACGGTGGAAGGACTGGCTGCAGAGAGGTTCCTGCTGCTGTTCTTACGCCTATTACTGCCGAGTGAATTGACTGCAGTTCCGCCGTATCCGCAGCCCGTGCTTACATAACGTTGTTGATAATTAATATTGCAAAGACTAATTCTTCCCAACCTCCACGTTAAATATGCACCGATACGGCTAAAGTTTGTCCACCGTGCGCCCAGTGCCGCAAACATGGCACGCAAAGTCCCCTTCAAGGTGGTGTTTGCTTCAGGTATGGTGGCATTTGGTGGCAAGGATCTCCTGCAAGACGGTCTTGAGTGTGTAATGTGAGCAAGTTTTCTGTACTCCGACTCCCCACAGATGAGGACTCGGAGTATCCGGCCAGCGAGCTGAACAGTCACAGCCCGACCGTGCACGGCTGGCGCTCGAATGCGGACAGCGCGGTCAGCCCGAAGGAGATTGTGCTGCGATTCTTCCACCCAGCCCGCATCGTCCGCATACAGGTGCTGGCCCATCAGTATTACATTCGTAAGTATTCGTGCCATCTTGTGGAAAGGGGGGAGGCTTTGGAAGAGGAAACGGGTTACTTCCGAAGGCAGATGGTGGACCATTGACACTGAGAGAGCGCGTTCATTCGAAGGTTCATCGATGCGATGAACACCCGCCGGAATGTTGTTGTTTTCCCGAGTGAAGCGGGCCTGAATTCATTGCCCCCTTTTGACGAAACACGTGGCGAATTTTATTGGTGTTTATGTCCGGCGTACTGCATGAGTGTGTGTGTGTGGTGGATTGCCGGGCCGTTTCCGGTTTTCGCCTGGTTTGATCGTTTGGTAAACACATGCGGGGGAAAAAGGGGTACATGTGAGGTGGAAACTGTTTTTGTTGGGCAAGACAGAGAGAGAGAGAGGTTTTTGGCACGAATTATTAAAATGTTGTTCGATATATTGATTATACTAACAAATGACTGTGTGTGTGTACTGGCATGATAAAGTGTTTTTTTTGTAACACTAAAAAATAATGACAATCACATTTCATCCCTCGTATATTCCCATTCTTCCCCTTTTTGTAGCGGAACGCATCGAGCTATGGATACATTACTCGAGCAAAGCCGCACCCAGTACACCCTCCAGCCAGAGCTTCGAGTATATGGGCTTTGTGGCGCTGTCCGACAATGCCAGCACGAATTATACCTCACGCGAGCTGCAGAGCGTGACCGTTGCCCCGAAGGTGGGCTCCCATCTGAAGCTACGGCTCGGTCCCGCCCATCCGAATCACTTCAACAAGGACAACCAGGTGGCCCTGCTCGCAATCAACATACTGGGCGAGGAGCTGACCGCGGAAGAGCTGGCCGCATCTCAGGGAAACGTGTCCGCACTGCTGAATGCGGTGCCGGCCAACATCGACACGCTGAACAGTTCGCTGGCGTCGGCCTGTGACGATCTGTCCTACTCGATGTACGTGGAGGAGAGCATCTGTGAGGTTGTGCGCAAGATGGAGCTGCTTAAGGTGCAAGCAGTTAAGGGTATGATATTCTTTACGCACCAATCGTATAAGCTTTCATTAAACCGAACATGTTTTTCATCCCCAGACGAACGGTTCGAGTACGCGCGAAAGCTGAAGCTCTGCATGGGAGCGCTACGGACGGCCGGAGAGCGTCTCGGGCGGTACGCACTGGCCAAGCGGCAGGCGGTACAGGCGGAGGATTTTACCACCGCCCGACTGCGGAAGGAGCAGATCGAGATGTACCGGAAGGCGGTGTTCGATCAGCTGCGGGTGGAGCTGCTGCTCCAGAGCGACAAGCACGTGACGAGCAATGACTCCTGTTCGGAGCTGTACGCTTCCAAGCCAACGTTGCCTTCGCCGCCCAGCCTGCAGGATGTGGCCAGCGCACTGTCCGGTGACGCTACGCTACCACACGCGCACCATCTGCACACGCAGGCGGGGCAGGACGGTACCAAGTTGCCGGCCGGCGATGCAACGGATTCTACCGCAAGCAATTCCACGACCGGAACGACGACTGCGTCCGCTTCGAGCGGCGGAAGCGGGACGGTAAAGGCGGAAGGCCGCACGTCCCAGCAGAGTCTTACCAGGCCGGAGGAGATGGCGCAGAGTTCACCGCTGCTGAGCCACAAAGGACGAAGTCCGATGCGATCGCCGACCAATACGGGATCGTTGCGGAGGCGCAACAAGAGTGCACCGCGCAATAGCTACGAAGATTACGACGAGCGAGCAATTCCTACCCTGGGGTTAGGAAGAATTTATGAGAGAGACGGTGTGTTCCAAAAATTAAACCCCATTTTCTTATTTCCACAGCACGCACGCGAACGATTTCTTGCGAGAGTGTCAAGGCACGGCCATGATCGAGCAGGACGGTGGAAAGATCCGGTGCAAACTGAACGATCGCGAACGGCGGCAGGCAGCGCTGCCGATACTGATCTTCGGCATGGAGCTGGTAGAGCTGATCTATTCGCGCCAGTTTACCGATCGTGAGGAGGGACTGATCCGGCTGCGGGGCATCCTGAAGCACGAGATCGAACCAGAACCGCAGGCACAGGCAGCACAGGCCGGTCCGAACAAGATATGCCGTGGTGCAACGCTTCTCCTGCACCGAGGAGTTCGCGATGCAGTGTTTTCGGGCTTCAGCCAGGCGACGGAAACTGTGCGAAGTTTGTTCATGGAGTTTGTTCCGAATCGGTAAGTGGAAGGAGCGTTCTCTGTTTTGCCTAACAAGATGTACGAGCCTTTCTTCTTGCTATCTACGCAGCGTGGCACCGAGCGAGGTTGCCCGATCGGTCGATCGGCTGCTGCCGGAGCTGCTGTCCAAGAGTGGCGATCCGTCCGCGCGCGTTCACACACTAGCGCAGCACACGATCCTGAGCATCGCGGCCTGTCCGGAGGTGCGCGAGCAGCACCTCATCGCACCGGCCCTGTCGCGGCCGGTCGGCAACGGGACGCATCCCCGGCTAGCGCTGAGCCGCATGCAGATGCTGGAGCAGCTCGTCCTGAGCCAGGGCATCTCGAACGACAAGCAGAGCGGGCTCGCCTGCCGAACGCTCTCGGAGGCCGGCTGCTCCGGCATTCACCATCCGGCCGAGTCGGTGCGAAAGGTCGCCGAGCGGGTGCTGCTGCTGGTGTACAAGGTGAACCCGCGGCTGGTACGCAAACAGCTCCCACCGGACGATGATATCACGCGCAGGAATCTGCTCTACCGGCAACTGTTTGCCGAGTTTGACAAGATCGATCTGCAGGTAAGTATCGTCCACCGTTTGCTAACAGTTATGACGTGTCTAATGTTCAATCTCTCGGCCTCTGCTCCAGCGCAAAAAAGATATGCTGGAGAACAAACAGTTCTGTGGACCGACCTCGTTTACCGGCATCTGTTCGCCGCCGATGTCGAGCAGCTCGAAGAGTTCCCCACCGGTGGAGATACGCAACAAGAGCCAGCGCTACGATGGCCGCACAATCGTCAGTTTCTCCGACACACAGACCGGTAGTTGGCAGTCTAGTTTCAGTTCCATGAAATTGCAGGATACCCACTCGAGCCCGGTCCGGCGGCTGGATGCGACGACGGCGGGCATCATCAAGAGCAAGAGCGGCCACGCCATCGGTCATCACCATGGGCAGTGGGCGATGGCAGACTCCCCGCCGGTTACCAGCGTCCCTGTGGAGGTGGAAAGCGCCCGGGACAGCAATGGGGGCGCGTACTACGACAAGCTGGAACCGCTCGGTACCACCTGCAATGGGAAGGATCGCCCGAAGCTGTCCCAGCACAAGACGGCAATGTACGACAGTACGATCGGGTTTCTGCCCGGTGGTTCGGCTGGCGCAGAGAATGGAACGGGCTCGCGCAAAAGCTCCAACTCGGACTCGTTCGACGGCATCGAGAATGAAATGTGAGAGATGGTTTTTGGGAGGATGGTTGATTTGGATTGCACAAAGCTTGATCCTGTTTTAAACATGTTCGTTCTAGCCGGTGTCCGTTCTGTGATTGGATTTGTCATGGTGATCCCACCCAACTAGACAAACACTACTGGAAGGCGTGCCCGGTGCTGACGAAATGTCCCCAGTGTAGCCAGATACTTGAGGTGGCGGCACTCTCCGGACATCTAATACGTAGGTCTACGGTGATCAATCTGTAAGCTAAGTCACCTCAACTAATTATTGTCATTGCAGATGAATGCGAGGCCAAAGCGAGCTACTTGTCCTGCGAACGGTGCACGGAATCGGTACACAAGGATCTCTACGAGTACCACCTGATGGAGGACTTTTGCCGCGGTGAGTTTGTTGTGGAAGGCTTGCATTTAACGAAACAAAAATTGATAAACTCTTCTCTGCTCCAGAGCTTACGACAGGGGCAGCCCGATGTCCACTGTGCCACGATGATGTACTCCTTCCGTTGGACGGTGGCTGGAAGCGGCATCTACTCAGCCGTGCCGGATGCCTTGGCAATACCCGGCGTCGTGCTCCAACTCAGTGATTGCGGTACTGCCGGGCCCCGGATACCCTACTTTTTCCCATGTTTTTCAATCAAATACTCCTGGTGCACGATTTAGGTAGAAATGTAATGCAATCAGTGGTGTTAGCGTCTTAACAAAGCAACAAGTAAAGGTAAAAGCAAAACAGCGGTAGCTTTTTTCGTCGGACGATCTTTAACAAGGTATAGAAGCATTAGCAAACATCTCTAGCGAATGTAGGAAGGCTATGAAAGATACTACTTAAAACAAAACAAAAACGAAGAGACTTATGTGCTAAAGCATTTGCATGATGATTAGCAGCTATTTTATGACACATCGTTTGATTGCCAATCGGATGGAAGTTGCTTCTTTGTCGCACACCTCTTTACAGGAGGGATTCGCTTCGAGCGAAGGAGCCTCAGCGATTTGACACACTCACACAAACACAGGGCCACACAGCTGTAACGCAGAAGACTTCTCGAAATACCAGTGCGCTAGCCACAATTCGTTGCTAAGCTTAATGGAACACGAACCAAACGAACTCGAGTGAAATCAACCCCTCCCCATACATCCTTTTGGGGTGAAACAAAAATCAGAAATGTTAGAAAACAGATTGTTTGCTAAGCAAAAAGCAAAACGGTACCAAAACGTACGTTCTTTGGCGCAGCAAAACCCGCACATTCGAGAGGGTTATCGCAGTTAAGGGTATAATTACTATTAGCAGTTTTACAAACACTTTTATCGGTAGTATGAATTTTGTTGTTTAGATTTTTTAACAGCCTGCGATAGCAGATTTAACTTGCGACGGAAAGTACACCCATACAGATCAAACCGGCAACGGTCACGTTAATCTCTAATCTCAATCAAAAACAATTTTGATCTCACGGCCGTCCGGTGTCGGTTTAGTAGTGGTGATACTAAGGTGTTGAGTATTACGTACACTGATAAAGCAAAAAAAAAAAATACAAACAAACAAATTCACGATATGTCCAGCTCGAAGAATTCGGATCAAGTAAACTTATTTCCCGTCCTTTAAAAAAAGAAAAAAAATCACCAATACAATACCAAAAGATCAAACTCAACTGTGGAAAGGGTTACTCGTGCGTTTTGGGAGGAAAGAAATTATGGTAAGTAATATTAATTTTGCGTTGAGAATCTATAAGTTTAATTATTGTTATGGTTGGCTATAAATAAGATTTGTACTTATAAAATATTATAAATTTATTGTTTTATCGATATTTTGTTTAGGTCTTTTTATCATTAATCTGCATAAATTGGTTTGAAATAATTTAAAAAATAATAAATTAATCTATTTCATTTCATTAATTTCATTTTAGCTCTATGTCGAAAACATGAGTTTTCTTAAGATATTTCTCATAAATTTGTTGATGGTTATTGATTGAATTAATTTTAATTTTTTCTTAGCTGTTTCTCAATTCCTAACATTCCAATTAATTATGTTATTTTGTGTGTCGTTTTCTCGTTGCCTGATTTAGCCCCACCGTTATGATGTATTACTTAATATAGATTAAATGTGTATTTTTTTATGTTTATAAAACAAAAATCAAACAATGCAAATATATTTCTTTTTTATTGTTAAACCATTAAAGTTATACAATTAAATTCATTTTTGTATTTTTTTTTAAATTACGTGCATTGTTTGAAATTCCTTTACATTATAATTGTTTTATATGCATTAAAAAAAAAAAAACAGTGTTCCCGACTGTCTAAAGAATTATTATTATTTACTAAAAGGGGCGGTCCCGTGGTGCAGTCGTCAACTCGAACTATTCAATAAAAAGCCCACCATAGGTTCAAGTCTAGAATGGACCGTCAACCCGTAGATAACAGTGACTATACGGCTGTGTGGTACCGAATAAAGTCTCGAAAAGCTGTATAGGCCGGCATGTCCGCGTAGGGCGTTTACGCCAAATAGCTGAGTATTATTTTTTTACAATTTTAGACTGTCTAACATGCTTAATAAGACACGCAAAATGGTACGATTATTAGTTAAACAACTGATTATTCTTCTTCTTCTTACGAGTTACGACTTCACACGAGTTGACGACTGTATCACGAGACCGGCTCAAATGTTTATTACAATTTTAATAATTACATATTTAAGAATGAGGAATATTAAATTGACTTAATGGAGCAAAAATCAAAAATCACAAATATTGTCATTTTTTTCTATACAAAGTTTTTAAGAATTCAAAAACATTACAGGCAATTTATTGAAACCACATCAAGAAACCCTGTGCTACACTTTCTTTTCAATGTGTAAATCGGTATGATTATCAACAAAACTAAAGTCACACAACTAACACCATTTTGCTACCACTCTGAACCACTCTAATCAAAACGACAATTATAAACAGCTCAATCAAATGCCTGATTTAGCCCCCACCTCCCCTAATCTCAGCTCTAACGAGTTCAAAAGGTTAAATCGATTTGGAATCACTTGCAAAGGTTTGTTCATCCCGAGCGTCCAGCAGTATGTGAGTGACGGTGATAGCGCAAACCGCAGCTCTCGACCAGTGTTCCCTGTGCAAGTGCTGATAAACGGTTAAGCTGAAACGATTCAATGGGATTGGAACGTTCGAAGAGATTCTGAAAAGTAGGTTTAATTAAAGTAATTTGTTTTAATTTTGCTTACCAGTTTCCCGTAAAAAAAATAAATGTCTTTTTGTGTATAACGGAATATTGCATTGTGAAAGGCACATCATGGCAAGTAATATCCAATGGCGTTCCGTATGGCTGATGCTGCTATTTGCGTCCACCATCGCAGCCGGTCCGGTGAAGCGTCGTTCAACGGAGAGTGAAAAGGCACCGTCCGAGACCGAAATAAGCCAAATAGTGGAATGGATCGAGCAGCGTTATCAGCAAACGAAAGCTCGCCAAACACTGGCTGCCTGGGAGTATGGTTCGAATCTTACGGAGTTCAACCTATCGAAAAAAACGAAAGCCGCTGCCGATTTCGCCGAAGTGGCTAAGGTAAAATGGTGCGAGAGCCATCTTTGTGTTTAAAGGCTAAGGAATGCTACCAATGGTATCCTTTCCTGTTCAATCCTTAGGCAGTCGCGGAGGAATTGCAGCAGTTTAAGACAGATCAGCTAACGAATGCTACGCTGAAGCGGCGAATCAAGAAGCTTGCCAAGCTGGGCTATGCCGTACTACCGGCAGATCAGTTTAAGGAGCTGCTCGGAGCGATCGCTAGCATGGAGTCGAACTACGCAAAGGCAAAGTTTTGTGCTTACGGCGATGCGACCAAGTGTGACCTTTCGCTCGATCCGGAGCTGACGGAAATTTTTGCCAACCACCGTGAGCCGGAGGAACTGAAGTACTACTGGGTCCAGTGGTACAATGCGACCGGTGCACCGGTGCGTGAGTCCTTCCAGAAGTACGTTGAGCTGAACCGACAGGCGGCACTGCGGAATAGTAAGTAGCGCGGAAGCGGCACTCGTTGGTATTTATCGTGGGTTGATCGTGCCCTTCCTAGATTTCAGCTCCGGCGCGGCCGTTTGGTTGAACGAGTACGATGATAGCACGTTCGAGCAGCAGGTCGATGATGTGATTGAACAAATACGGCCCCTGTACGAGCAGCTGCATGCGTACGTGCGGTACAAGCTGCGCCAGAAGTACGGCGATAAGCTGGTGTCCCCGACCGGACCGATTCCGATGCATCTGCTCGGCAATCTATGGGCACAGACGTGGGATAACGTAGGTGTTTGGTTGTGTTTAAATGACATTGCCATGATATTAACACAAAATTTCTTACGCCAAAGATTGCCGACTTTACAACACCGTTCCCGGAGAAGAAACTTCTCGATGTTACGGATGAAATGATACGCCAAGGGTACACCCCGATCAAAATGTTCCAGATGGGAGATGATTTCTTCACCTCACTGAACATGACAAAACTTCCTCAGTGTGTATTGCTGTTTGTTTTAAAAAAATATTACTTTTTTTAATATCCATTTACCAACTTTGCAGAACGTTCTGGGAGAAAAGCATCCTAGAAAAGCCGACCGATGGGCGCGACCTTGTCTGTCACGCAAGTGCGTGGGACTTTTTCGCGATCGATGACGTTCGCATCAAGCAGTGTACGCGCGTCAATATGCGCGAGTTCTTCGTCGTTCATCACGAACTGGGACACATTCAGTACTATCTGCAGTATCAGCATCAGCCGGTAGAGTTCCGAGGTGGAGCAAACCCCGGCTTCCATGAGGCCGTCGGTGACGTTCTTTCCCTGTCGGTATCGACGCCGAAGCATCTGAAGAAAGTGGGCCTGCTGAAGGACTACGAGGAGGATGAGCAGGTTAAGATCAACCAGTTCTACCGGGCCGGTGTGACGAAGCTCGTCTTTCTACCGTTTGCATACACCCTGGACAAGTATCGCTGGGGCGTGTTCCGTGGCGATATTAAGCCGAGGGAGTACAACTGCAAGTTCTGGGAGATGCGATCGCGCTACTCCGGTGTGGAGCCGCCGGTCGTTCGAACCGAGCAGGATTTTGACCCACCGGCCAAATATCACGTCTCGGCTGATGTTGAGTATCTGCGTTACTTCGTGTCGTATGTTATACAGTTCCAGTTCCATCGTGCGGCCTGTGCGCTGGCGGGCGAGTACGTGAAAGGTGATCCGGAGAAGACGCTTAACAATTGTGACATTTATCAGAGCACGGCTGCTGGCAACAAGTTGAAGTAAGATAATTTAAACCCATCGAAGAAGGTAAGAAAGGGCACAACTTAACGGTGTCATTTATTTATATAGGGAAATGCTTGCCCTTGGATCGTCGAAACCATGGCCGGACGCGATGGAGGTGCTTACCGGAGAGCGCAAGATGAGTGCCGATGCTATTCTGGAATATTTCGATCCTCTCTACCAGTGGTTGTTGGAGGAAAACAAACGGCTCGGAGCGCACGTTGGCTGGACCGATTCCCAAAGTATGTGTTTAAAAGCATCTGAAGAAACAGAACGTATCTAATTTGCATTTGTCTTTCTTCACCGTTTAGAATGCGTCTCACATCCAATTGATTTTATGGCGGCCTAAGCAAACTACAGCAAATACTCCCTAAAAGAAATGGTTTTGCGATTATATTGTGTGTTTTTAACGATTTAACTGTTATACATGACATTGACCTTCAATAAAACATTACAAATGACATGCTAAGAGAAATAAATAATGTTTACATTTGATACTTTGCAAAGGATGTGCGACGATACTGTAAGCCCTCAACCTTGGAAGGTGTTGTTTTGCAACAGCTCGCAGGACAGGACGCACCAGACAAATAAATCAGGTTTTTATTGATTAACGCTCCAGCAACCGGTTCCATTGCTGTGTTCTTAAATTCTCCTGTTCGTACCGGACACATCTTCACTTGCGTCATTCCATTGTATGGCCAGTGAGACATTATGTGAAATGGTTTAAGCACGCGATTGCTTGGGTACGATTGCAAAGCTTTGGCCCGAAAAGTGCCCACTTTGTATAGGATTTTACTAATCGAGTGTAATATAATGTAGAGACGAAATTAATCCCTTATGTGTTTTAGTATAACAAATGGCCACACCAACACAATGTAACAACATCGTTTTGCCGTAGACATTTGCCTCTCTTTGCAAACAATTATCAATTACGCATTCCGCAACGGAACGATTGTACCGTAAATCGTCAGTCCTCATGCGAACCGTATGTGGAAGCAGATAAACATCTCGTGATGTGATAAATATCATTCTCGATTGACATCTCTGTTTTTTTGCTTGTTGCGCCCTGTTCGTCACCAACATTATAACAGCATTGATCAGTGTAAATGCGTTCCCTATAAAAACGGTATCAACAGTGCTGATCCATTTCAGAGCAATATTGAGCTTTGAAGTGTGAGCCAAACGTATCTTGGTGAACCGATTCCGATCGCTCAACCTGGTACCGATCAACCAGTGCTGCTAGGCGCCATGGCGTACGCAGGCTTGAAGGAAGTGTTTGTGGTGCTGGTGTTAATTGGCGTAAGGTCGACGGTCCTAGCGCTGGCCGCCAGCGACCTGAGTGAGCTGGAAGCGAGTGAACTGATGGCACGAAACTTTCTGAACGAGCTGGAGGATGATATTCTGGAGATTAACTACAACACCACCCTGCAGTCCTGGAACTACGAAACGAATATTACCGACGATACGCTCGACATGCGCAACGATGCCGTTGATGATCAGGGGCGCTTTCTGAAGGTAATGTCTGGCGGGGGGATATCAAATCCACCCGATTACATCACCTAACGTGGATAGAACTAACGGGAGTGTGGATTAAAATTTGACGAGCTCAAATACTGGCTTCAACGAAACGTTGTGCTCTCGTGTTGATAGAATTAATTTCGGAATCGAGATTAGAGCCGTGACAAGGAACTTAGTGGCTGGTCAGGGCTGGTGAATAAGTGTGGAGTGGAGTGGTCTACATTTTGCATCACTTTCGTTGAACTGGTTAGACCCGTTTTCCAGGGCGTGCTGAGTGTTGTGTTCCCTGATCTTGAGCTTCTTCTCGATGAGTGGAAACGAGTTTTTGTGGGATAAAGTGCTCCGACCGTCTTAGTTCCTTCGTTTGCTGATCGTGCGTGCTGTGAGGATCCTCATCAGCTGGCGTACAAAGGGGGAGGTTGGTGGATCCATAACCGGATTTGGGTAGCTCTGGGGATTTGTTTTCGTTTATGTTCTGTTTTCTCCATGCCCAAAGGAAAGTAGATCCGTTTTCACTCAAAAGGTATTGCTTTTTTTTTGGTAAAAAATTTGATGTTTAATTTTGTTAATGTTTTGTAATCATGATAGGGCTCTTCAGCTTGTGCCTGAAAAATAAATATCTACACATTACGATACGAGTGTGATCGCAGGGGCAATGCCCTTATTAACTGAATAACATAATTGCATGCACAAATCGCCTACCAATCCAGTTTCCCCATCCGTAGGTCCGGGTGTCACCCTATTGGCGTTCAACAGGCCGGTTTTCCTTCTTACCCTGAGCTCATTCTTCTTCTATTGTTTAATGCAACGCGCCCGTAGAACACAGGCCTGGTGTATGCGGCCGTTGCGCAGCTATAAGAGAGCTTTCGCCGTAGTGCGTACAGTTCAGTTGTCACCCGACCGGCACCGGGGTTGGAGAGTGGGTTCCGAAACCGACCCTTTATACCGCAAGTACCGCGTACAGTATGGTTCTCCCGCTATTGCTGTTGCTTACCTTCGGGGCATCAATCGGTGCCACCGATCCGGAGCTCGAGCGCAACGAGCTGGCCGCCCAGCGCTACGTCACCGATCTCGAGGCAGAGATACTGGCGCGCAACAACAACGCGACCGAGCTTTCGTGGGCCTACGAGTCGAACATTACGGAGGAGGCGCTAAAGCAGCGGAACGAGGCCGCATCGCGAAATGCGAACTTTTTCAAGGTACGGATAGCAGCGGTGGAAGTAGTAGAAGGGGGAATGGTCCCACAAATTGATGCGGCTAGTTTGTATGCATGTCATTAGCGAGTTCGCGAGTTCTGACTTCAGTGTGTGTGTGTGTGTGTTTATGTGTGTAAACATCGTTTGTAATTGGGGGGATGGTGGGTCATCGCACATCAACAGTGCGTTTGATAGCGATCCGCAAGGTCTTACGCCGAGACCCTCAACGAGACATTTATCGGCGCGCGCGCGCTTGGAGCGTGAATCTCTGTCTAGAAATTTGCTCTCTCTTCCACGGCAAACCCCCTTCTACGGCGATGTATGTCGCCGGTATGTACGCCAACTCGCGAGGGCCTGCCACTATCAGCTGAAAACTGGCTATTTTTGGAGTTACTGTAAATCACGACCCAACCGGTATCAACCACTGCGAACCGGTTGAATCAGCGGGAAACTATCGTGTATTTATAGCTTCCCGCGCTTCGCCACGCTTGTGATAACAATCACGAGCATCATCGTTTACCGAGCGGAAGATCTTGTCTCCGGTGATCATTGATATCCGATCGTGCGGGCATAAGATGAACGACTGGCGCCCTGAAAAAGCCCACCGCTTCCATTTGTCGTCAATCAGCGCGCAACGTTTTGGTGGATTAAACCGCTGCAAACACGATCGGGGTACGCTGATATGCGAAAGAGCAATCACTTCTTGTCACTAGTTTGCTCTCAAGCGATAAAGCACTCACGACTTGGCTGGCTCAGATCACCCAAGGTCGCTGGAAATTACGCACGTAAAAGGGGTAGGGGATAACAATTTTTGATGCTGTTTCTTTTATTCCGCGCTACCGTTCGCTCGATCCGATGCGTAGTCATGCTCTTCCCATTTCGTAACGCACGTGACCGTTTCAGAACGAATTTTTTGATCGAGCAGTTATGGTCGATCGCCTGAACACAATTCATTCGCCGACCATACGACGGTGAGTGTGGAGCATCGGCAGGTTCGTTCGGGTGCTCCACGGTGTGTGATTTGGTGAACCGCGCACTGTTTGCTTACAATGATGAGGCAGTATTTTTGGTGCTGTCTAGTGTTCCTAGTGGACGGAAGTGTGGTTCATCGACGCCGTGGCGTGGCGAACGATCAGCGATCAGTGCGGGCGTATCTGGCGTCGATTGAATCGACCATTTTGCAACGCACGTACGATGAAACGAGCGCCTCGTGGGACTACGAATCAAACATCACCGACTACACGGGGGAACTATCGATGAAGGTGGCCCTGGACAATGCGGTATTTTGGAAGGTGCTAAACTGTGCTGCTAAGTGATAGATGATTTGCTATATTCATCGTGTAGAATCGAGCAAACAGCGCTGAAATTGTCATTCTTTTTCATCTTACCTGTTTTTTTTACCACGATTTCTCCAACAGGAAGTTGCCCGTGAGTTGCGGCTGTACGATTACAACAACTTTAAAGATGCTGACCTGAAGCGCCGTATCAAGAAGCTTACCGATTTGGGGTATGCTGCGCTGGATGAGACGAAATTCTCAGAGCTTGTCGATGCGATTTCGCGCATGCAGGAAAACTACGCCACCGCCAAGGTGTGCCAGTACAAGAACGAGTCGAACTGCAACTACGGGCTGGAACCGGAGCTGACCGAGACGCTTGCAAAGAGCCGTGATCCGGAGGAGCTGAAGCACTACTGGGTGCAGTGGCACGAGGTGTCCGGCAAGCCGGTGAGGAAAGACTTTGATGAGTACGTGGCGCTGAATCGCGAGGCAGCTCAGCTGAACAGTAAGTAGTGCTTGTTTTGTGCGAAACGAGAACGGAAGTGTGTAATTTATCGAATTTATCGATTCGTTTCAGATTTTACGTCTGGTGCTGAGTACTGGCTGGATGCGTATGAGGATGACACGTTCGAAGCACAGGTTGATGCTGCGATCGAGCAAATCCGACCACTGTACGAACAGATCCATGCGTACGTTCGGTACAAGCTGAGGAAGCACTACGGTAATGATATTGTGTCCGAGAAGGGTCCAATTCCGATCCATCTGCTCGGCAACATGTGGGGACAGACGTGGGACAATATTGCCGATATAACGACACCCTTCCCGAACAAGAAGCTGCTTGACGTTACGGAGGAGATGGTGCGACAGGGCTACACCCCGCTGAAGATGCTTCAAATGGGCGATGAGTTCTTCCAGTCGCTGAACATGACCAAACTACCTTCGTAAGTCAAAAAAGAGAATAAGCCTGGAAGCATAAATAAAATAATTTATTGATTTTCAGCACATTCTGGGAGAAGAGCATTCTGGAAAAGCCAAACGATGGGCGTGAGCTTGTATGCCATGCCAGTGCGTGGGATTTCTACAAGAAGGATGATGTGCGCATTAAGCAGTGCACACGAGTCAACATGGAGGACTTCTTCACTGTACATCACGAGCTGGGACACATCCAGTACTATCTGCAGTATCAGCACCTTCCAAGCGTTTACCGCGAGGGAGCCAACCCTGGCTTCCACGAGGCCGTCGGTGACGTTCTTTCCCTGTCTGTTTCAACACCGAAACATTTGGAAAAGATTGGACTGCTGAAGGACTACGTTGAAGACGAGGAATCGAAGCTCAATCAGTTCTACCAAGCTGGTTTGGCGAAGCTGGTGTTCCTGCCGTTCGCCTACACGCTGGACAAGTATCGTTGGGAAATATTCCGTGGTGACGTTAAGCCAGAACATTACAACTGCAAGTTCTGGGAGATGCGCACGAAATATTCTGGCGTTGAGCCACCGGTGGAGCGAAGCGAGAGTGATTTTGACGCTGCGGCCAAGTACCATGTGTCGGCTGATGTAGAGTATCTGCGATACTTTGTGTCGTACATCGTACAGTTCCAGTTCCATCGGGCGGCCTGCGAAAAGGCTGGCCAGTACGTGAAGGGTGATCCGGAGAAAACGGTAAACAATTGCGACATCTACCAGAGCGCTGAGGCAGGTAATGCACTGAAGGCGATGTTGGCTATGGGCTCGTCCAAACCGTGGCCGGATGCGATGGAGGTGCTGACTGGACAGCGCAAGATGAGCGCCGATGCGCTGATTGAATACTTCCAGCCGTTGTACGATTGGTTGGTGAAGGAAAATAAGGCTCTTGGAGCACATGTTGGATGGGAGGAAAAGCCCAGTAAGTAATAACGATCGTTGCTATTGGGTTTTCAGTAAACTAACGATCGTATTTTATTTTTTTTTGCAGAGTGCAAATCAGCTTAAATACACAACACATCCTTCGTTTTTGATCTCCAGACTATTTAAAGTGCATCGACACGATCGAGCACATGATATTGCTGATCTTCTGGAGTAGAACATTATCGTTGAACTCGTTAATAAAATAAGACACACTAAAATATTAAACATAGAAGCGTTGTCTGTGCCTTCTCGAGCAGTAAAAATGAAAAGAAACAATAATATTCTCGCGAAGCTTCTGACGAATACAAGTCAATAGCATCTTATCATTCATACAAACCTTTACTTATCTTCGCAGGTATATTGTCCCATGTTATCGATGAATATGGGTTTGTCCAATTGGACGTGCCTTGCATAACAATCTAAAATTGAATACAAATTAACAAATCCTCTTATCGCCTGTCCGTAGCAAGTGCTGGTGATAAAGAAAGTAAATAAATACGTATGCAAATTCGAACGATACGTCTCAGTATCACTTGTCTAGTGGGATAGGTGCTCCAAGATGAAGGTTGTTCTGTTGGTTTCGTTAGCCATTGGGTTGGTGTGTCACGTGAGTACGGCTAGGATCCCTCGCCGTGTTTTGCAGGCCCAAGAGGAGGAAGTGTTTCAATACCTGGAGGACATTGAGACGGAAATCTTAGCACGCCGTAATGCAGCTAGTGAAGCGAATTGGGCTTACGATTCAAACATTACAGACGATAATCTGGATGTGAAGAATGAAATCGCTACTGAAAATGCCGCATTCTTCAAGGTGAGAGGGTGTACTGCTTCGAATAGATACATGTGGCTAAGCAATATTGTCGTTTTCTTAACTTGTTGTACAGCAAATTTCGGAATACCTCTCCCAGTTCGAGTATGAAAGCTTCGAGAATGAGAATTTGAAACGTCGAGTGAAGAAACTGGTTGGGCTGGGTTACTCTGCCCTGCCGGAGGAAAAGTTTACCGAAATGCTGGATGCCATTAATAATATGAAGGAAAACTACGCCAAGATTAAGGTGTGTGATTATCATGATAGCAGCAAGTGTGATTTGGCACTGGAACCGGAACTGACTGAAATCTTAGCTAACAGCCGAGATGCTGAAGAGTTGAAATACTACTGGCAGCAGTGGTACGATGCGGCTGGAACACCTACGAGAGAAGACTTCCAGACATACGTTGAACTGAACGGGGAAGCTGCTAAGTTGAACAGTTGAGTTTTGACGTGAGGATTAGTGTTGTAACTTCGAACTAATTGAAGTATTTTGTTTATAAACAGATTATGAATCCGGTGCAGATTCTTGGCTTAGTGCATACGAGGATGAAACGTTTGAAGAACAAGTTGATGCAGTGATTGAGGAACTGAGACCATTTTATGAACAGATCCATGCATATGTTCGGTATAGGTTGCGCGAGTTCTACGGTGAGGATGTGGTATCTGAAAAGGGACCGATTCCGATGCACTTGCTTGGTAACATGTGGGCCCAGGGTTGGGAAAATATAGCAGAAATCACTAGCCCATTTGGTGATCGTGAAATGTTTGATGTGACGGAAGAGATGGTGCGTCAAGGCTACACGCCAGTTCAGATGTTCGAAATGGGTGATGAGTTCTTCCAGTCCCTGAACATGACCAAACTGCCCCAGTAAGTATAAAAGTAGATAAGAGGAATGATTTGATTAGACGGATTCATCGATACACTTTTCTATTATTTAGGACTTTCTGGGAAAAGAGTATTCTCGAAAAACCTGATGATGGACGTGATCTTATCTGTCACGCTAGTGCCTGGGATTTCTCAAAGCCTGATGATGTACGCATCAAACAGTGCACTCGTGTAACGATGGATCAATTCTTCACGGCTCATCATGAGCTGGGCCACATTCAGTATTACCTGCAGTATCAGCATCAACCTAGTGTTTATAGATCGGGAGCTAATCCTGGTTTCCATGAGGCCGTCGGTGATGTTCTGTCGCTGTCTGTTTCCACCCCAAAACATTTGGAAAAGATTGGCTTGCTGAAGGATTATGTCCAAGATGAGGAATCAAAATTGAATCAGTTCTATCAAGCAGGTCTTTCTAAGCTTGTGTTCCTGCCGTTCGCCTACACTTTGGACAAGTACCGATGGGGAATCTTCCGTGGTGATATCAAGCCCGAGGAGTACAACTGCAAGTTCTGGGAGATGCGTTCAAAGTACTCGGGAATCGAGCCTCCAGTAGTTCGTACTGAAGCTGATTTTGATGCACCAGCCAAATACCACGTCTCGGCTGATGTGGAATATTTACGTTACTTTGTTTCTTACATCATCCAATTCCAATTCCATCGAGCTGCTTGCGAAAAGGCGGGAGAGTATGTGAAGGGTGATCCCGAGAAGACGTTGAACGACTGTGACATCTATCAAAGTACTGAGGCGGGTAATGCCATCAAGGCTATGCTGGAGCTGGGATCATCGAAGCCGTGGCCAGATGCAATGGAGGTCCTTACTGGGGAGCGTCGCATGAGTGCCGATGCACTGATTGAATACTTCCAGCCATTGTACGATTGGTTGGTGGTAGAGAACGAACGCATTGGAGCACATGTTGGATGGGAAGAAACTGATAGTAAGTGTTAAGTCTAAAGTTATGTGTTTTAGTTATGTTCTAATGATGTGCTTTATCGTAATATTTTCTCGTTTCAGAGTGTGTATCCGAGTAAAAAAAATTGTACGGGTGAATAAACCATTTCAATCATTAAAATACCGTTTTAAATAATTTAATTAAAAAAAAAAATCATAAATCAACATCAGCTTACAGCTGACATCATTCACCCTGAGGAACTGAGTCTTATCTTTATATTTTTGGTCTACTTATTTGTAACATGTAGTAGAATAGTTACATATAGCTTTGGGAATACGATCTGGGAGGGAAGAATAAGATTTTTGCCTACAATTAAATCACAAATTGATTGTATGTTAGCTTGCATACTTGTAATTATTATTGTTCCTAAATTGACACATATTGCAGGATAAACAAATTGAATATCGTTTCTTCTAATTTAATGCAAAAGGCTTAGTCGATCTAGGCCTGTCTAAGCCTCTTAAGAACCTGGCTATTAGTGACTTGTTGTTGTACTCATAGCAGGATAGTCAGCCCTATTCATGGGGCCCGCATCATTCTGAGTTTGTACCCATATCATATGTTGTTAAGTCGTTAACGACTGTATCACGGAGCTGGCATAAACTGTGAGAAGTATCATTTAATGCAGGGGTCTCTAACCGGTGGTCTGCAGTGTGGTACCCAACAAAGTTAATAACTGGTAATAAAAGCTTATCACAATACATAATGTAATAAGCTTTTATACGTCAAATAGACTAAATTTTCAACAAACACATGTACAATAAGAACTAAATATGTTTGATCGAGAAACTATCAACAAAGTCTACAAAAAATATGTCTTCGATATGTACAGTAGCACATACCGTTGAAATTTATCTGCAAAGTTCAGTTATCCGTGATCATAAAAAAGGTTGAAAAGCACTGGTGTAATGGAATGGAAATAGAAGAGCTAAATGGTTGATTTAGCTGGTCCACCTGATCGCAAGCTCCTTAATAATAAAATCACGTTTGTCTTAGCTGTTGTTCTGAACTTTGGTAGGTTTTTAGACGGACTTTATTCGTCAAAACCATAGCATTGATGATGAATAGACAAGGAATGGTGAAAATTATACAGAATAGAGACAATGTACGTTCTTGCCAATATTGCAGAAAAAAACAAGCCACCCAAACAAGTTTGCCCGCATATAAAGCACATCAAAAGATAAAACTACAACACATGCCGCAGCTCTGAGTAGCTCTCTTCTCTTCTCGATGATTAGAAGCGTTCGCTTCTGCGATGATAATAAGCTTATGTTCATTAATTTATGTATAAAACACAATCTTCTGGATGTCAATCAGGCTGCTGCTCCAATCACGACAAAGATAACTTAAAACTGTATTTCGAAACCAGTCAACGCTGGGTGAGGCCATCGACAACAAGTTCATTGTCTCTGATAATGGATGAGGTAACATGAAGCTCACTATAAAAGCAGGTGCAAAACGGCTATTCCGATCAGTTTCGATCTACATACGAATCACGCCTCATCATAAAGATGAGATTCTTTTCAGCAATGATATTAGCGTTCGCTTTAGTGTGTTGTGTCCTCGGTGGAAAGCTTGTGTCTGTTAGCGATGATGAGCTCGAGGCACGTCGCTACGTCGAACAAGTAGATGAAGAAATTTTATCTCGTCGAAATGTCGGCACGGAAGCCGAATGGGCCTACGAGTCCGATATCAATGAGGACAATTTGATGGTGAAAAATGAGGTGGCTGCAGCGAATGCTGTGTTCCTGAAAGTAAGTGACGCAGATCAGTGATTAGTTGCATAAGTGATAGAATTTGGGTGTGTTTTGTCTTCGTGTAGGAAGTGGCCAACACGCTAAAAAAGTACGAGTATGAAAGCTTTAGTGATGAGGATTTGAAGCGAAAAATCCGTAAGCTTACCAAGCTGGGCTATTCCGTGCTGCCGGAGGATACGTTTGCCGAAATGTTGGACGCGATCAATCGAATGCAGGAAAATTACGCAAAGGTAAAGGTTTGTGACTATCGCGATAACAGCAAGTGTGATTTGGCACTCGAGCCGGAGTTGACCGAGATTATGGCTACGAGTCGTGATCCAGATGAGCTGAAGTACTATTGGCAGCAGTGGTACGATGCGGCTGGTGCACCAACGAGAGAAGACTTTCAGAAATACGTTGATCTCAATGGAGTCGCGGCAAGAATGAACAGTTGAGTGTAGATGACCATTTCATTATTATGTTGAAAATCTAATTATATGAACTCTCTGCTTACTTTAGATTATGCATCGGGTGCTGAGTATTGGTTAAGCGCGTACGAAGATGATACGTTTGAAGAGCAAGTCGATGCTGTGATCGAGGAGCTGCGTCCACTGTACGAACAAATTCATGCCAACGTTCGTTACCAGCTGCGAAAGTATTATGGTGAGGATGTGGTGTCAGAGACGGGACCAATTCCGATGCACTTGCTAGGCAACATGTGGGCACAAGATTGGGCAGGTGTGGCTGATATCACCAGCCCATTTCCCGACCGTCAGCTGCTTGATGTGACGGAGGAGATGGTACGCCAAGGATACAACCCGATTCAGATGTTCGAAATGGGCGATAAGTTCTTCCAATCGATGAATATGACCAAGCTGCCAGCGTAAGTATCTAGTATCAAATCATAAGACATCCAGATTACAAAATTAATTGCTTTTGAATCGTAGTACCTTCTGGGAGAAAAGTATTCTCGAAAAGCCGGACGATGGTAGAGATCTGGTATGTCATGCCAGTGCTTGGGAGTTCTCGAAAACGGATGACGTGCGCATTAAGCAATGCACACGTGTAACGATGGAACAGTTCTTCACGGTGCACCACGAGCTGGGACATGTACAGTACTTCCTACAGTACCAGCACCTTCCAAGCATGTACCGTGATGGAGCCAATCCTGGGTTCCATGAGGCCGTCGGTGATGTTCTATCGTTGTCTGTTTCCACCCCGAAACATTTGGAGAAGATTGGACTGTTGAAAGACTACGTTGAAGATGAGGAATCGAAGCTGAACCAGTTTTATGGTTCTGCACTGAACAAACTGGTGTTCCTGCCGTTTGCCTACACCCTGGATAAGTACCGGTGGGGAATCTTCCGTGGCGATATCAAGCCCGAGGAGTACAACTGCAAGTTCTGGGAGATGCGCTCGAAGTTTTCGGGTGTTGAGCCTCCGGTAGTTCGTTCGGAATCAGATTTGGATGCACCGGCCAAGTACCACGTCTCGGCTGATGTTGAGTATCTGCGATATTTCGTGTCATTCATCATTCAGTTCCAGTTCCACCGAGCTGCTTGCGAAAAGGCGGGAGAGTATGTGAAGGGTGATCCCGAGAAGACGTTGAACAACTGTGACATCTACCAGAGTGTTGAGGCGGGTAATGCCATCAAGGCTATGCTGGAGCTGGGATCATCGAAGCCGTGGCCAGATGCAATGGAGGTCCTTACTGGGGACCGTCGAATGAGTGCCGATGCACTGATTGAATACTTCCAGCCATTGTACAATTGGTTGGTGGTGGAAAACGAACGCATTGGAGCACATGTCGGATGGGAAGAAACTGAGAGTAAGTATTAAGTGGAAAGAAATTGTGGTACTTTTTTGACTATTTGGTCTTAATAATATTTTTACTTTTCAGAGTGTGTATCGGTGTAAAAAGGTATATTTTCAATAAAAAAGTTTTTTCAATCGTAAAAAAGATGCTTGTGGCAGTTTCATCCGAATCATGAACCGAATCCTTTATGGCCGACAAGTAGTGATTACTTATTCGAATGTAATGAAAATATTTAGAATAGTCATTTTTACATTTAGGTAGACAGTCTGCATTGGTTAATCAACCTATTGTTAGAAGTAGTGGTATTTAAAACGGATCTTTTTGATGATCGACTCAGTTCCGGTTCATTCATATAGGTAATCCGGATCATTTAATCGGACCAATCATTCAATCGTGCGTTATTTGATAAACCTGCCATTTAATGACAGGGTCTTTTACAGGGTTCTACCGTGATTTTTGGTTGTTTCCCTTTATTTGAATGCTTTCCATAGTTTTTGGGTCGTTCTCACTATTTATTGGGCGTTACCCATATTTTTTTTGGGTGAATTGTATTGATTTCCTATAGGACGGTACCAAAATTATGAGGAAACTATAGAAAAATATATGGGAAACGGTGAATAAATCGTGATACGGACTCTAAACATTACAAGAATCAATCAATCAATTGTGATTCTGACTGAGACGAAGCACGAGGCGAAAAGATGCAGTACGTGTTAACGAGCGAACAAATGGGAGAGCTGATTATATTTTCATCGTCATTGTCGAGAAGACAATACGCTAAACATATTGCTAAAGCTGCATCCATATGATTGGCGTAAACAAATTAATGTGTCAAATTTTGTACGGAATTGACGCCTCGCTTGCAGATATCTCCATAGATTGTGAACAAATATGCTTTTTGTGTATACACGGCTTAAAAGACATGGGTGGTTGAATTGAAAGCGTTAGTCGGATAGGAGCGGTGTGGCCAGTCATGCTTTCCCGTTTTGGTATAAAGAACGTATGTGATTCGTAAGATATATCTGTTCTGCTATCTGGAGAGAGAAGAATGCTGATCCGAAAATGATACCTGCTCACTAGCTCATTTAGCGCATTCGATCATTCGTCCTGTTTCTTTCAGAGAAGCCATGCTCCGGATCTTTCTGAAACTGATGTTTCACTTGCTCACTAGCTCATTTGGCGTATTCGATCATTCGCCTCTGTTTCTTTCTGGGAAACGATGATCCGGATTTTTAAAAAAGTGATGCGTGTTTCACTCGGTTAATGTACTGATCCGGATCATTTGAACGAATCAGGATCTGATCTTACATCACTAGTCAGAACCGATTTGTCTTACCAATGGACTATCGAGTTTTCCTGGTTCAAGTTATCAATCATGTTTTATTTATTTATTGTTTATTTTCATTATTTTCAATGTCTTTATTATTTCAACTGAAACGATTAAATTTTGCCGCTTCTTCTGTTGGTATTTGTTGGTAACTGGTTAGGGCTGAAATACAGTTGCCAGCAATAAAGTTACATATATTTTAATTGCTACTGTATCTTAAACAAAAGACATTCAAGGTTAAAAAACATCGTATTTTGGAATGGCTATTTAGGCTTTTTCAATAGCTGATTTTTTAATGTATATACACAAATCAACACGCTAATATTTTTATAATTTTCTCTTTCTTTATCTTAAGATTCTTTTTCAATTTTACTGTCTGAATTATTTTTAAGTTTTAAGACACACTTTACTTTTTAACGCCATAGCATTAATGTAGAATTGTCAAGGAATAGAGTACAGTATTTCCTCAAGTTACACGAATAATGCGTTCCGAAGGCTTTTACGGAACTCAAGTTTTTGCGTAAATATCACCTTTTCCAGTCAAAATATGGTTAATAAACAGTTAATTTACTTTTAGTACTTATGTGCCTTCAATTACTTATTTCAAATAATTCTTTTAGTAATTTTATTTAGAAGTTTAGTAGCTTTAGTGATTCCATTTTTTAGCACAAAGACACATTATTTTTCGTTTATCGATTATGTATATAAAAATGTGCCAAATTGACATAGGAATAGTAAAAAAGCGCGTTGCTAGAATTAGGGAAAAAATGGATATGTGCCGTTCCCGTGGTGTAGTCGTCAACTTACTAAACTTATCAACATGCACGACATGGGTACAAATCCAGTATGGACCCTGCCTCTCAAACATAGTAGTGTCTACCGTTCTATTGATAAACTATTATGTAACTGATAGCCATACACATTACTGATAGCCAAACCCTTGGTCAACAACGGTTGAGAAGCCAAAGAGGAAAATATGTATGTGGAACATAATAGAGACCCTGAACTCTATTATGTTCCACATACATATTTTCCTCTTTGGCTTCTCATGCCTTTCTTGCTATCATTGCAAAAAAGCCAAACAAACAAGTTTGCCCCCAAAAAGCGCACCAATAGATGATACTGAAAATATCGCAGCTTTGAATGGAAATATAAGCTATCTCTTCTCTTCTCGCTAATTTAAATCGTTCACTCTTCAAAAGATAATAAGCTTTTGTTCATTAATTTATGTATGAAACACAATCTCCTAGATGTCAATCACGCTACATCTCCAATCAATACCACGATAGCACCAAACTGTATTTCGAAACCGGTCACCAATGGGTTGAGCCCATCAACAACAAGTTCATTGTCGTTGAGAACGATTTTGGCGATGGGAAAGATGTGATATAGGACGAAGCACACTTTAAAAGCAGGTGCAAAACGGCTATTCCGATCAGTTTCGATCTACATACGAATCACGCCTCATCATAAAGATGAGATTCTTTTCAGCAATGATATTAGCGTTCGCTTTAGTGTGTTGTGTCCTCGGTGGAAAGCTTGTGTCTGTTAGCGATGATGAGCTCGAGGCACGTCGCTACGTCGAACAAGTAGATGAAGAAATTTTATCTCGTCGAAATGTCGGCACGGAAGCCGAATGGGCCTACGAGTCCGATATCAATGAGGACAATTTGATGGTGAAAAATGAGGTGGCTGCAGCGAATGCTGTGTTCCTGAAAGTAAGTGACGCAGATCAGTGATTAGTTGCATAAGTGATAGAATTTGGGTGTGTTTTGTCTTCGTGTAGGAAGTGGCCAACACGCTAAAAAAGTACGAGTATGAAAGCTTTAGTGATGAGGATTTGAAGCGAAAAATCCGTAAGCTTACCAAGCTGGGCTATTCCGTGCTGCCGGAGGATACGTTTGCCGAAATGTTGGACGCGATCAATCGAATGCAGGAAAATTACGCAAAGGTAAAGGTTTGTGACTATCGCGATAACAGCAAGTGTGATTTGGCACTCGAGCCGGAGTTGACCGAGATTATGGCTACGAGTCGTGATCCGGAGGAGCTGAAATACTATTGGCAGCAGTGGTACGATGCGGCTGGTGCACCAACAAGAGATGACTTTCAGAAATACGTTGATCTCAATGGAGTTGCGGCAAGAATGAACAGTTGAGTGTAGATGACCATTTCATTATTATGTTGAAAATCTAATTATATAAACTCTTTGATTACTTCAGATTATGCATCGGGTGCTGAGTATTGGTTAAGCGCGTACGAAGATGATACGTTTGAAGAGCAAGTCGATGCTGTGATCGAGGAGCTGCGTCCACTGTACGAACAAATTCATGCCAACGTTCGTTACCAGCTGCGAAAGTATTATGGTGAGGATGTGGTGTCAGAGACGGGACCAATTCCGATGCACTTGCTAGGCAACATGTGGGCACAAGATTGGGCAGGTGTGGCTGATATCACCAGCCCATTTCCCGACCGTCAGCTGCTTGATGTGACGGAGGAGATGGTACGCCAAGGATACAACCCGATTCAGATGTTCGAAATGGGCGATAAGTTCTTCCAATCGATGAATATGACCAAGCTGCCAGCGTAAGTATCTAGTATCAAATCATAAGACATCCAGATTACAAAATTAATTGCTTTTGAATCGTAGTACCTTCTGGGAGAAAAGTATTCTCGAAAAGCCGGACGATGGTAGAGATCTGGTATGTCATGCCAGTGCTTGGGAGTTCTCGAAAACGGATGACGTGCGCATTAAGCAATGCACACGTGTAACGATGGAACAGTTCTTCACGGTGCACCACGAGCTGGGACATGTACAGTACTTCCTACAGTACCAGCACCTTCCAAGCATGTACCGTGATGGAGCCAATCCTGGGTTCCATGAGGCCGTCGGTGATGTTCTATCGTTGTCTGTTTCCACCCCGAAACATTTGGAGAAGATTGGACTGTTGAAAGACTACGTTGAAGATGAGGAATCGAAGCTGAACCAGTTTTATGGTTCTGCACTGAACAAACTGGTGTTCCTGCCGTTTGCCTACACCCTGGATAAGTACCGGTGGGGAATCTTCCGTGGCGATATCAAGCCCGAGGAGTACAACTGCAAGTTCTGGGAGATGCGCTCGAAGTTTTCGGGTGTTGAGCCTCCGGTAGTTCGTTCGGAATCAGATTTGGATGCACCGGCCAAGTACCACGTCTCGGCTGATGTTGAGTATCTGCGATATTTCGTGTCATTCATCATTCAGTTCCAGTTCCACCGAGCTGCTTGCGAAAAGGCGGGAGAGTATGTGAAGGGTGATCCCGAGAAGACGTTGAACAACTGTGACATCTACCAGAGTGTTGAGGCGGGTAATGCCATCAAGGCTATGCTGGAGCTGGGATCATCGAAGCCGTGGCCAGATGCAATGGAGGTCCTTACTGGGGACCGTCGAATGAGTGCCGATGCACTGATTGAATACTTCCAGCCATTGTACAATTGGTTGGTGGTGGAAAACGAACGCATTGGAGCACATGTCGGATGGGAAGAAACTGAGAGTAAGTATTAAGTGGAAAGAAATTGTGGTACTTTTTTGACTATTTGGTCTTAATAATATTTTTACTTTTCAGAGTGTGTATCGGTGTAAAAAGGTATATTTTCAATAAAAAAGTTTTTTCAATCGTAAAAAAGATGCTTGTGGCAGTTTCATCCGAATCATGAACCGAATCCTTTATGGCCGACAAGTAGTGATTACTTATTCGAATGTAATGAAAATATTTAGAATAGTCATTTTTACATTTAGGTAGACAGTCTGCATTGGTTAATCAACCTATTGTTAGAAGTAGTGGTATTTAAAACGGATCTTTTTGATGATCGACTCAGTTCCGGTTCATTCATATAGGTAATCCGGATCATTTAATCGGACCAATCATTCAATCGTGCGTTATTTGATAAACCTGCCATTTAATGCCAAAGAGAAAGATAATGCATTAAATGACAGGGTCTTTTACAGGGTTCTACCGTGATTTTTGGTTGTTTCCCTTTATTTGAATGCTTTCCATAGTTTTTGGGTCGTTCTCACTATTTATTGGGCGTTACCCATATTTTTTTTGGGGCAAATCAACAAATTAATGTGTCAAATTTTGTACGGAATTGACGCCTCGCTTGCAGATATCTCCATAGATTGTGAACAAATATGCTTTTTGTGTATACACGGCTTAAAAGACATGGGTGGTTGAATTGAAAGCGTTAGTCGGATAGGAGCGGTGTGGCCAGTCATGCTTTCCCGTTTTGGTATAAAGAACGTATGTGATTCGTAAGATATATCTGTTCTGCTATCTGGAGAGAGAAGAATGCTGATCCGAAAATGATACCTGCTCACTAGCTCATTTAGCGCATTCGATCATTCGTCCTGTTTCTTTCAGAGAAGCCATGCTCCGGATCTTTCTGAAACTGATGTTTCACTTGCTCACTAGCTCATTTGGCGTATTCGATCATTCGCCTCTGTTTCTTTCTGGGAAACGATGATCCGGATTTTTAAAAAAGTGATGCGTGTTTCACTCGGTTAATGTACTGATCCGGATCATTTGAACGAATCAGGATCTGATCTTACATCACTAGTCAGAACCGATTTGTCTTACCAATGGACTATCGAGTTTTCCTGGTTCAAGTTATCAATCATGTTTTATTTATTTATTGTTTATTTTCATTATTTTCAATGTCTTTATTATTTCAACTGAAACGATTAAATTTTGCCGCTTCTTCTGTTGGTATTTGTTGGTAACTGGTTAGGGCTGAAATACAGTTGCCAGCAATAAAGTTACATATATTTTAATTGCTACTGTATCTTAAACAAAAGACATTCAAGGTTAAAAAACATCGTATTTTGGAATGGCTATTTAGGCTTTTTCAATAGCTGATTTTTTAATGTATATACACAAATCAACACGCTAATATTTTTATAATTTTCTCTTTCTTTATCTTAAGATTCTTTTTCAATTTTACTGTCTGAATTATTTTTAAGTTTTAAGACACACTTTACTTTTTAACGCCATAGCATTAATGTAGAATTGTCAAGGAATAGAGTACAGTATTTCCTCAAGTTACACGAATAATGCGTTCCGAAGGCTTTTACGGAACTCAAGTTTTTGCGTAAATATCACCTTTTCCAGTCAAAATATGGTTAATAAACAGTTAATTTACTTTTAGTACTTATGTGCCTTCAATTACTTATTTCAAATAATTCTTTTAGTAATTTTATTTAGAAGTTTAGTAGCTTTAGTGATTCCATTTTTTAGCACAAAGACACATTATTTTTCGTTTATCGATTATGTATATAAAAATGTGCCAAATTGACATAGGAATAGTAAAAAAGCGCGTTGCTAGAATTAGGGAAAAAATGGATATGTGCCGTTCCCGTGGTGTAGTCGTCAACTTACTAAACTTATCAACATGCACGACATGGGTACAAATCCAGTATGGACCCTGCCTCTCAAACATAGTAGTGTCTACCGTTCTATTGATAAACTATTATGTAACTGATAGCCATACACATTACTGATAGCCAAACCCTTGGTCAACAACGGTTGAGAAGCCAAAGAGGAAAATATGTATGTGGAACATAATAGAGACCCTGAACTCTATTATGTTCCACATACATATTTTCCTCTTTGGCTTCTCATGCCTTTCTTGCTATCATTGCAAAAAAAGCCAAACAAACAAGTTTGCCCCCAAAAAGCGCACCAATAGATGATACTGAAAATATCGCAGCTTTGAATGGAAATATAAGCTATCTCTTCTCTTCTCGCTAATTTAAATCGTTCACTCTTCAAAAGATAATAAGCTTTTGTTCATTAATTTATGTATGAAACACAATCTCCTAGATGTCAATCACGCTACATCTCCAATCAATACCACGATAGCACCAAACTGTATTTCGAAACCGGTCACCAATGGGTTGAGCCCATCAACAACAAGTTCATTGTCGTTGAGAACGATTTTGGCGATGGGAAAGATGTGATATAGGACGAAGCACACTTTAAAAGCAGGTGCAAAACGGCTATTCCGATCAGTTTCGATCTACATACGAATCACGCCTCATCATAAAGATGAGATTCTTTTCAGCAGTGATATTAGCGTTCGCTTTAGTGTGTTGTGCCCTCGGTGGAAAGCTTGTGTCCGTTAGCGATGATGAACTCGAAGCACGTCGCTACGTCGAACAAGTAGATGAAGAAATTTTATCTCGTCGAAATGTCGGCACGGAAGCCGAATGGGCCTATGAGTCCGATATCAATGAGGACAATTTGATGGTGAAAAATGAGGTTGCTGCAGCGAATGCTGTGTTCCTGAAAGTAAGTGACGTAGATCAGTGATTGGTTGCATAAGTGATAGAATTTGGGTGTGTTTTGTCTTCGTGTAGGAAGTGGCCAACACGCTAAAAAAGTACGAGTATGAAAGCTTTAGTGATGAGGATTTGAAGCGAAAAATCCGTAAGCTTACCAAGCTGGGCTATTCCGTGCTGCCGGAGGATACGTTTGCCGAAATGTTGGACGCGATCAATCGAATGCAGGAAAATTACGCAAAGGTAAAGGTGTGTGACTATCGTGATAACAGCAAGTGTGATTTGGCACTCGAGCCGGAGTTGACCGAGATTATGGCTACGAGTCGTGATCCGGAGGAGCTGAAGTACTATTGGCAGCAGTGGTACGATGCGGCTGGTGCACCAACGAGAGAAGACTTTCAGAAATACGTTGATCTCAATGGAGTTGCGGCAAGAATGAACAGTTGAGTGTAGATGACCATTTCATTATTATGTTGAAAATCTAATTATATAAACTCTTTGATTACTTCAGATTATGCATCGGGTGCTGAGTATTGGTTAAGCGCGTACGAAGATGATACGTTTGAAGAGCAAGTCGATGCTGTGATCGAGGAGCTGCGTCCACTGTACGAACAAATTCATGCCAACGTTCGTTACCAGCTGCGAAAGTATTATGGTGAGGATGTGGTGTCAGAGAAGGGACCAATTCCGATGCACTTGCTAGGCAACATGTGGGCACAGAAGTGGGGCAACATTGCAGATATTACCAGCCCGTTCCCCGACCGTCAGCTGCTTGATGTGACGGAGGAGATGGTACGCCAAGGATACAACCCGATTCAGATGTTCGAAATGGGCGATAAGTTCTTCCAATCGATGAATATGACCAAGCTGCCAGCGTAAGTATCTAGTATCAAATCATAAGACATCCAGATTACAAAATTAATTGCTTTTGAATCGTAGTACCTTCTGGGAGAAAAGTATTCTCGAAAAGCCGGACGATGGTAGAGATCTGGTATGTCATGCCAGTGCTTGGGAGTTCTCGAAAACGGATGACGTGCGCATTAAGCAATGCACACGTGTAACGATGGAACAGTTCTTCACGGTGCACCACGAGCTGGGACATGTACAGTACTTCCTACAGTACCAGCACCTTCCAAGCATGTACCGTGATGGAGCCAATCCTGGGTTCCATGAGGCCGTCGGTGATGTTCTATCGTTGTCTGTTTCCACCCCGAAACATTTGGAGAAGATTGGACTGTTGAAAGACTACGTTGAAGATGAGGAATCGAAGCTGAACCAGTTTTATGGTTCTGCACTGAACAAACTGGTGTTCCTGCCGTTTGCCTACACCCTGGATAAGTACCGGTGGGGAATCTTCCGTGGCGATATCAAGCCCGAGGAGTACAACTGCAAGTTCTGGGAGATGCGCTCGAAGTTTTCGGGTGTTGAGCCTCCGGTAGTTCGTTCGGAATCAGATTTGGATGCACCGGCCAAGTACCACGTCTCGGCTGATGTTGAGTATCTGCGATATTTCGTGTCATTCATCATTCAGTTCCAGTTCCACCGAGCTGCTTGCGAAAAGGCGGGAGAGTATGTGAAGGGTGATCCCGAGAAGACGTTGAACAACTGTGACATCTACCAGAGTGTTGAGGCGGGTAATGCCATCAAGGCTATGCTGGAGCTGGGATCATCGAAGCCGTGGCCAGATGCAATGGAGGTCCTTACTGGGGAGCGTCGCATGAGTGCCGATGCGTTGATTGAATACTTCCGGCCATTGTACGATTGGTTGGTGGTAGAAAACGAACGCATTGGAGCACATGTCGGATGGGAAAATACCACAAGTAAGACCATATTAAATTTTAGCAGGGTTTGTATTTTATTGAACGAATTGTATCTTTCTTTCAGTGTGCGTCTCATAGAATTGATCGTGTCTGATAGATGTGCTTTATGGCAAGCAAAACGTTTTTATTGCGATCAAAAGCAACCAACGCTAGCAAATACACGGTCGATGAATAAATGTCCAGTAGCTTCTTTCAATTATTTTGCCAAGCTTCACAAATCCATGACTGTACCCGGGATACTTTTCCGCTCGCACATACTCAAAATACCCTCCGAACGTATTGCGCTGACCAATCAATCCACTCTGGACGCCCTTCGGAAGTGAATAGTACGAATCAACTCCATGGGGCACGTCGCCGGTGTATAGGAGATTGTATCCTCCGGTGAACAGGAACTGTTTGCTTTGAAGATTCTGAAACGTAACGATCGTTTCTCCGTTCACCTGTCGCTGAGCCAGCCTCCAGGTACTGGCAAAGCCGCTGCTCTTCGATGCCACCACGTACCGGTTGTCGTTTTCGCCCTGATCGACGATCTCGCTCGGGACCAGAAATTCATGCGTTTTGTTGTTGACGATTGCGTAACAGCATGAGTTAAGTAGGCTGCTCGAGGGATGTCCATAGTGTACTGCCAGACAGAGCACTAGCAGCGAATACAGTGATGCTTTGTGCATGGCAGTAACACTTTGCTGTATGTACAATTGTCTCCAAATTGGTTTATATGCCTTTGGAAACCTTCTATTTTAAGGCGAAAGGAGGGTTTTTGTTTGTTCATACCGAACTATGCCGATTATTTGAGATGCAACTTGTGCGCTTTGACAACAATAGCATACCGAGGCGCTTACAAAAAAAAAATGCGATCCTTTCGTACCGAGTCCCGCCACGTCGTTACTTCTAAGCCTATAAATAGCGTGAATCATTGACAGCTTCATTTGCAACGAACGCCATCTCGTCCCACTTTGCATAAAAGCACATTTGGAAGAGTGTCCGGAGTGTAAATTACAATTGCAACCATATCTCTCGCACTCCCCGTGGATGGCCCTTGGCACGCGCTCGCCGGACAGTGTAACCGTTTCACGGTCACTCGGAAGAATGTTCCTGTGGCCTGGCCGATCTGGGCCTGTGTACATGCCGCAGGGTCATAAAAATTGGTTGACAGTTTTCGTTGTTGTGACCACGACGAACGTGGAAGCACACACGAGACACAAGGGGTAGTTCCGATATTGTGGTTGTTTAAAACCGCAGAAAGAATCTCATTGTTCCGTGGCGTTCCGGTGGGGATAGGTCGGTTTGCTATCACGTATCGCACACCGGCCGGGTTCCCAGCGGTTTCCCACGCGTGTAAGCCCCCGCATGCGTATGACCTGTATCTACAACGGTCTGATACGGGTAGGTCGGGCTGGGGGAGCCGGTGTATATTGTTAGTTCGTACTGGCGTTTTGCTGGCCTCCCCCTCCCTTCTTCTTTTGTGCTTTGAGTCATGCGCACCGTGAGCGGTTAGGTTTAATTTTCATTAACATGCGCTCTCCATATGCTGAATGCTTCCATTCTTATCTCATCTACCCTCGCGACCATGGTGTGTGGAGACTGATGGAGATGGAGACGGTGGTGCGTAAGTATACCCTCCCTGGAGTACGGTACTGACTCAACTCAAACCTACACACACACATGCTGATTCGTAAGAACGGCGGCTAGAAGTTGCCATCTCCCGTGTCGTATCAGTGTCTATCAGCAGTGCTGAATGCACGGTTGGCAGTGTAATTGTTTTCCATCCCCCTTTCGTGTGCAAGTGAGAACGCGACAAATGACCATGTGAGGTTGGCACGAGGGAGGCTAGGAAGCGAACGAGTATGCCCCACCGAGGTACTGCCGTTTCACTTTGACACTTAATTTGAATACCATTAGAGGGAACTCCGTTACACAGCGGGGGGATAGCGAACGTGCACAGAAGGGGAAATGGTTAGCGGGTTGGGTTGAAAAACAAAATTTCCCGCTGTAAACAGTACAGCACAATTGGTTTGATTGCTTGGTTGGGACCTGCTGACTTCCGACTGGGGCAGGTGTGGACCACGGGTGGCTTGCAACGTATGACGCGGAACCAATAGGATTGCAAACTCGGGAGCTTTCAGTTTCGTTCGGTAGCTCGTCGCGGATGGACAATTTCGTAAGAATCCCTATTCGGTGGTGGAAGTACATGATGCTGATTGTGAATTAAAGGATGAAGGATTAATAGTCATCAGATTACAGGGTACGTGTGTTCCGTAGAACTTTGTTTTATAGTTTACGCATTGATTTTGTGTGTTATTAATCGAAAGTGGGTGCTTTATTGTATTAATGAACAAGTGTCTTCAACTGTGAAATATCTAGTTAATTTCCATTTAAATATGGCACCGAAGAGTGTTAAAAGTGTTTGAATGCTTATAAGAATAATTAAGTTAGGTGTATGAATGAAATGTGCATTGCTTGATAACATAGAAATGTTGGATTAGAAACAAAAGTTGTTACTTCCAAAGAGTTCAATGGAGTAAAAGCAAGGAAATATAAATTTTAGGCTTTCCATTTTTTCAGCTTTCTTCTTCTTGAAATATAAGTTATGAATTGTTTTAACGTATACCTACAGTGTTACAGTTCATGTGGGTAGAGGAATATTTTAAAACCAAGTGAAAGTGAAAACGTAACCATTGCAGAAACCCTTATCTACATGCAATTAGCATAATCCGCCCGAAAACAACGCCCTTAAATTGCCGTCTTAACATATGCACACAGCACGACATTACACAATGTTGAAGCTGCTGATAAAGTGCACCATCGGTGCGTTGTTTGCCCTACAATCGATCCATTGTGAGGCTGATCCACAGCTTAACCTTCCACCTTTGGCACCGCCGGGTCTGGAAGGGCGTCGGCCCGTGACATTTCCCAACGGGGATGCATCGCCGACGCGTGTACCGCTGGGTGTGGATGGTGTCGTCAGTGGGGATGGCAGCAGTGTGCACGATCGGAGTAGAAGTGAGCGGTTTGGTCCACCGTACGATGGGGATGACGATGAAGAAGACGAACGTCCGAACTATCCCGCCCAGCAACCGGAAGGGCGCGCGAATGATTACGATCGGCGAGATCGTCAGGATTCGGTAAGACATCATTTTGTTTTAACGTGATGTACTAATTAATGATTGGAGAATCAAGATGTTAGTGTATCATTTCATTTTATTACACCACTCTAGCCTTACTCCTACAACGATCGCAACAGGTACGGTGGGGATCGTGGCTACGATCGCAATCAAAACCGTGAACGATATCCAGGCGATCGTAGTCCAAATCCGTACGTTTCTGATGTTGACAATCCATTGCTGTATCGGGATGGAGGCGATCGCAATCGGAACAGGTACGTGTCCGATGTGGAGAATCCACTGCTTTACCGCGATCGGACACCGTACAATCCGAGCCGGGACGATGACGATCGTAACCGGGACAATCCCAACGCAAGACCGTATAATCCAAACGATCCTAGCTTTGGAGGACGCAATCCACCCGATCCAAACTATCGCGGGCCAGGGCAGCGTGATCCAAACTACCGTGATCAAGGGTTCCGAGAGCCTGGTCAACGGTTTCCGGGCGATGATCGTACCCGGTATGCGGACGATCCTAACTATCCGTACCGCAGCCCGGAAGAGGAACGATTCCGCATCGAGAACGAGCGGCGGTTTCGAGCGGAAACAGAAAAGCTACGCGCGTTTCTCACGGAGATCGATCGGAAAAGCTCACTGGAGTGTTCGTTGAATGTGGCGGCGCAGTGGAACTTTGAGACAAACATCAACGATGCAACGCAGGTGGAAGCGGTAAGTCACAGGGGCTGAAGGAGTGTGGGTGTGTGTGCGTACGTTCTAAGGTCAAACAGAAATCCAACGGTACCCAGTAAACGGTAGCGCTTGAATGTGTTTTTGTTTTGCGGAAAGATAGCTGTCCGTCGGTTGGTAGGTGAACAATTTCCCAGCGAAATACCGCAGAAAAAGAGAGGAATTGAGATGTGAGAAAACTGTGGTCTGTTGTGGTGCGCGAGATTTGACATTGACATAGGGCGACGATTAGTGACATCTGGGTGGGAGGGGAGGTAGTTCACAAGTAATCAAGAAGGTGGTTTAGTGTGCGGTTGGTTTATGACCGTACCCCTTAAGGTTGAGATTATTTAAGATGCAAAAATAAGCATTGTTTGGCTGTTGACAAGTGCATGGCGTTTGAATCATACCAAACAAACCAACCAATGAAGTTGAGCTTGAATGGCAAAGTTCAACTGTCGTACGTTTTGCTTCTAAAAATACGGAATGGTTTGAATTGTAAAGGCATTTTTAAAATGTATCTGGTTTCTCAAAGAAAAAAGTCTTAACGTTTTTGAAAACAGTTCAAGGCCAAATGAAAAGCTATCAGTACACAATGACCTCGTTCGCTTGCAACACAAACCTTACCGAATTAACAATTTAAACATATTTGTGTCACTCTTGTTTGCAGCTTGCTGCTCAGCAACGGTACAACGACTTCCAGCGCCTGCTGTGGGATCAAATGCGCCGAATAGACCAGACGAAAATCTTCGACGACAAGCTGTACCGTCAGGTGCGTCTTATGTCAATCATTGGTCCAAGTGCGCTGCCCCCGGATCAGCTCGATCGGGTAAGTTATTTTAGCAGTCGTGTGCAAAAGCGTGATTTACAATCCTAAAATCGCATTTTTCCCACGCGTGCAGTACAATAGAATCGTGAACGATATGCTGGCCATCTTTAACGGTGCCACCATCTGCGCGTACGAGCAACCGTTCGAGTGTGGACTACGCCTTCAACCCCATCTGAAAGATGTGAGTGAACAAAGCGTTGGTGGTCACGTGAGAATAGAATAGTCAATTACTATGTTTTTGCTTGTTTTGTGTAGATAATGGCAAAGAGTCGCGATTGGAATGAGCTGCAGTACACTTGGCTCGAGTGGCGTCGAAAATCGGGTCGCAACATGCGAGATCTCTTCGAGCAGTTGGTCGACCTTACGAACGATGCTGGGCGTGTTAATAGTAAGTAGCACGGTTTTAAACTATCGATAGAAGCAGGCTGTAATTGAGGACACTTTACGTTTAATGACGTACCGTAGACTTTACTGATGCCGCCGCCTATTGGACGTTCCCGTATGAGTCACGCAATTTTCGCGAGGAAATGGAACAGGTGTGGCGCGAGATACTCCCGCTGTACGAGATGATTCATGCGTACGTGCGCCGCAAGCTGCGCGAATTCTACGGTCCGGATAAGATCAACAAAAATGCACCCCTCCCGGACCACATACTGGGTGACATGTACGGGCAGAGCTGGCAGAACATCCTGGACATTGTGATACCGTACCCGGGCCGTAGCTTTCTCGAGGTAACGCCGGAAATGCAGAAGCAGGGCTACAATCCGCTGGTTATGTTCCAGATCGCGGAAGAGTTCTTCGTGTCGATGAATATGTCCGCAATGCCACCGGACTTTTGGGCGTCGTCCATCCTGACGCAACCGCCAGACCGACCGATCCTGTGCCAACCGTCTTCGTGGGACTTTTGCACCGGAAAGGACTACCGCGTCAAGATGTGTACGCAGGTGACGCACAAAGATTTCATTACCGTGCACCACGAGCTTGCGCACATACAGTACTTTCTGAACTATCGTAACAATCCGAAGGTGTTCCGTGATGGAGCTAATCCAGGTAAGGGGACGCGGGGGACAGTGACATGCCAGACCAGACCATTGCCAGACGGTTTAATGATTTGCGCTGTTTTTTCGATGCAGGTTTCCATGAAGCGATCGGTGATGCAATCTCGCTCTCTGTCGCCTCGCCGAAGCATTTGCAAAATCTGGGCCTCGTCCAGAAGTCCGTCGATGATACGGCGCACGACATAAACTTCCTGTTTTCGCTCGCGATGGAAAAGGTAGTGTTTTTACCGTTTGCGCTCGCCCTTGAAGCGTGGCGGTATGACGTCTTCAGCAAGCGCGTCCGCAAGGAGCAGTACAACTGCCACTGGTGGCTGCTGAGGTAAGTTGTTTGCGATGGAACCATGAAAGGAAAATTGTTGTGGAAGTGGAGCTTGGTGTGCTTTTTCCTCTCCCGGTAGTGGACTAATTGGCCTTAACTGCTCTCTATTTTCATTGCAATCGTGTACTCGCTGGTAGGGAGGAGTATGGCGGGGTTAAACCACCGGTGCTTCGGTCCGAACTTGACTTTGACCCTGGTGCAAAGTATCACGTGGCAGCAAACATCCCGTACATCAAGTAAGTGCAATTTTTTTTTTTAAATTATTTTAATGTAATGCTATGATTGTGTGTTTCCGTCATTTCTAAAGATAGTGGATCATTATATATAGTCACATTGTCGCTGAAAGCATAATTATGTGGTTTAATAATTCGTATTATTCACTTGGATTACTGACACTCAATACCATTACATGCCCACTCGGTACACTTCGGCCGAGCGGGCCGACCGAGTCCTCACAATTCCGTTTAAACCCTTCACCGAATACATTTATTGCACATTCAAAGTGTTTATATAGTATGTAAATATGTATTGGTAAATACACAAAAATTAAACATATTTTAGCAATGATTTTTGTGTACTATTGACTTTTACGGTACTAGTCAGCTGTTTTTTGGAGATTGACACTCGGCGGCTGAAATCATGTCAACACTCCATACAAAACCACACTCGACACTACCCTTAGTATTTCAGTCTAGATTATTTCAGCCTGAAACATATGTAAAAAAATGTCAAATTGTCGCGGGCGCGATCAGGTTAGTCCATGAAGAATTAATTTTGATTTCACTGAAGTATAAATATTACGTCAAGAAAGATTAAAAATAGCTTTGATCGACATGTTTTAGTTTCACAAAGGTACTATTGTTCAATTCAAACAGAAAAAAAAAACAAAACAATTTTTAAATCTGTCTATGTTGTACATCTTCTTCTTCTTCTCTGGCTCAACAACCGATGTCAGTCAAGGCCTGCCTGTACCCACTTGTGGGCTTGGCTTTCAGAGACTAATTGATTCCCCCCCATAGCAGGATAGTCAATCCTACGTATGGCGACACGGTCTGTTTGGGGATTGAACCCATATGACGGGCATGTTGTTAAGTCGTACGAGTTGACGACTGTACTACGAGACCGGCCAAAATTTAGAGCTGTTGTACATAATTGCTCTAAATTCAATATGGCGGACCTTCTTAGGCCAATGAATAATACTGTACATAACGTTTATTGTTCCACTGACAGTGATTTACTAGGTAAGCAACAACTTTATTTGCTTGTATTTTGTTTTTCGCTTGGATGTTTTATCGCTTTTTTTTATTCTCGCGTTTTTCTTCCTTTTCCCTGTTTCATTTCATCGCGTATACAT
Organism: Anopheles arabiensis; assembly: GCF_016920715.1. Taxonomy (NCBI): domain Eukaryota; kingdom Metazoa; phylum Arthropoda; class Insecta; order Diptera; family Culicidae; genus Anopheles; species Anopheles arabiensis. The sequence continues at coordinate 41,265,453 of NC_053518.1, forward strand.
CGCATAATCTAACTGTCCGATGGAAAATTATTATTGTTCAAACATTGTATTTGAGAACGAATAACGACACTTTTTTGTAAAAAAACACCAAAATTAGATAGATGGGTAAAAACAATTCAATTGAAATGCAATTTACGGAAAAATAATGATGATAAATACCTAATTGAATATTTTTGTAATTGAAATAATTAATTTAAATAGTGTTTAACAGATAAAATCTTGTAAAGCTAATAGTAAAAAAGTTTTTTTTTAATTTGAATAGTTTATGGCGAAGGTCATAATACCCTCTAAAATACGGTACGATTAAAAAAAATATTACAAGATTGACTATTATGGCCTATGTGTGTTACGTAAAAAAAGCAAATTCTTTGATATTGTTTGCATAGGTACATTTTGTTTACTTGGGGCAGTCCAAATGGAAACTGAACTGCAGTCAAGTATCTCATCACATCAGCTTCGAAAGTGTTCAACTGGACATTCAAAACGTATATTGTTTTATACCTTACGTACATTAATAGCTGTACGTTATCAAAATCCTCAACATTTGAATTACATTTTTTGCAGCAAATATACTCAATTTTATGTGAGCAAAAATAATAAATTTACCATTGCTGCCTTGCAAATAAATATACACTTGAGGATGATAATGGTGTAAATTTTCATCAGCAATCATTAGGGAGCGATCTGGATGGTGAATCTAAAAGCAAAGTTACATTATATAGGTAAAAAATATGTTTTATTCACGAAGTTGATGTATTAGTTTTAATTTTATGTTGTCCTACTGACTACCTGTATGTAAAAGAAAAACTAATCACCACTGTGGATCAAATTCATGATCGATTGCGACACATCTATCCTATTTCTGAATTGTTGTGCTCTTTTTCAATACCAAATCTTACCAAATAAAAGAAAAACCCTCATCAATTATAAAGTCATTTATATCCCTTTTAATTAAGCAAACCTTGTATTAGTAGAGTGATGCATGAAAATAAAACACGGATGTTTTGTAACTCCGACCGGCCGTGCTTAATCCGCTCAGAAACTCGATCTCGTTTCGAAACGACGGAGCATACACGACTGAGCGAGCTGTCAAAAATGATCATTTTGCTCACCGACTCATCGCCGGAGCACCGACCGACGGCCAATCCCCCCCCCCCCCGTTATTCCTTGCGAAAGCTTTCCACCCGTCCAGGGGAATGGTTTCGTGGCGCAGCAGCGCGCTGCACTGTAGGATTTCCCTTTTACTCGGCCCGGGCTAAACGGGTTATTACCGTATACGATGCGCATCGCTACGCTCGTGTCTGGATGGGTTGCATCAATCGTCCGCCGCTGCATGTGCATACACTTTCTCGTCCATACGTTGGAGTATGGCGGTGCCGCGTTACAAAACCCGATCGCTGCCGGGCTTCTCGAATTCGCGCAATCGCCACATCGATGTCTAACATTTGCTCATTATCTTGCGCAAAATTGCTCCTGCGCTCGATAGGTAATGTGTGAGCAAGAGAGGCACAGAGAGGTGTGCTGCGTGTCTTGGCGGCCAAAATTTCAACATTTCGCCTCACTGACCAGACTGTTACGCCCGATGGGGGCAAATTGATAGGAAGTTTTAGTGAATCATAGCTATACGGTACGGTATTGCTTCATAGTTGGCTTGAAATGGGTGCAATTTGGTAGAGCTTGAAGGTTCCGGATTAAAATTGAAGCAACCACGGGGCGATAAGTGAGACGAAAAAGAGAGATAGATAAAAAAAAAACACACACACTCGAACGCATCGAGTTGTTTGTGGTGTAATCATAATGCGCATAATTTGGTGCCGGTTTGGTGACGAAAGCGCGGGCACGGGATGCTTGTGTCTTGCGCAATCGGTTGTGCGGGTGCTCTTGTAGGAAAAGCGCGCCATGCATTTTCGGAGGCTTTTTGTTTGTGTTTTTTTTCTTCTACAAAATAGCTAATAAGATTGTTTTTAATTTTTTCCACCTTTGTGGTTGTATGCTACCACCAACACTGCTTCCCTCTTAAGCTCGCCTATGTTCGGAGTAAAAGTCAGCAATGGAAGCGTGAAAAGATCATTAAAGGCTGCACGGTGTGGTGGTTTTTTTATAATCACATTTTTTTTATTTCATTTTTTCCTTTCTTTTTTACGTCGTAAACAGAGCAAAGAAAAACATTTTTAAAAAACAAAAAAAAAACATAAACAACAATCAATGCGTATGAGCACGAGCGCAAAGCTAAGAAAAACCATGATCAGTATACATTTGAGCTGGCCTGTTTCCTGTGGTTTGATTTTGGGATGCGTTTTTCTATAACTTTTACTGCTTCGTTGCTTCGTCGCAGCTGCTGTAGCTAAAGCGGCGTTCCTTCTCTTTTTTTCTACTTCTTCTTCTTTTTCACTTCGAACGAGTTTGCGTTGGAGTTGGGGCGGTGGCTAGAATAAAACAAAAAATCTTGAAATGTTCGGCACTTCGATATTTACACCAATCTTCGTCTTCTTCTTCTTCTTGTTCTGCTTCCCCAAAAGGGAGAAGTGCCCCGGCAAAGGGGTGGAGTGGTGAATCGGAACCAGGAACTAATCAGAGCACCGGTCGCCCAACTTTCCTAGCCTTTTCCTTCCGGGCACTTCCCTTGCCTTCCTTTCCTTTTTTTAGTTTGTTCGTTGCGCAGCTAAGCATTTTGGTATTTCAGTTTGCTACTGTTGTTCGCGGGTTTTTAAAAATCTATATAACAAGAAAACAATGCTGAATGTGGGATGGATGGTGCAGTTGCAGAGAATTGCTAGTTTTGGTTTGCTCCGCATTCCCGCACAACACATTCGTCTATGAGCATTTGGCGGGCTAATGCCAGTGGGACGGATGGGCTTTCTCTGTCCAAAAATGAAACCAAAAAAAAAAATCGTTGCCCGTCTCCGGAAGTTGACTGTATCTGCCCCTGTAGCAGATGTAGGAACGTTGTGTGTTTTTCTGTTAATGTGAAACACTTGAGCTGAACAGTCGCTTTCCGGTGATGGGCAGTGATTTTTTTTCTCTCTCTCTATCTCTTGGGACCAGACTAAAGCACCAATTCCTTTCCTTCCCGCCATTGTTATAGGGTAGAACGATCCAGAGTTGTGTGATTTTGCGCGCTGTGTGAAAGGGCACAACAGCTGAAGCTCGCTCCTTCTTTCGCTGGACGGGTCAACCGGATGAATCAGTGTGACCGGGACGTTTCCCGCCAAACCGAGGCGTCAAGTTGACCCCGATCTGTGCTGAAACGCTCCAGCAAAGCAGCGAAAGGTTGAGGCTTGCTCCAGCAGCGTTGTACAGCCCACGCGAACAGCGATCGCACAATCACGCACTCTCCGGCTCATCCAGCAGATGTTCGTAGATGGTCGTTCAGTTGATCAGTTTTTCGACATTACTTTACAGAGCTGGTTGGCTTGCTGTTGTGCTAGATGAATCTTTGAGCTAGTTGTCAGTTGTCAGTCGAGCAGTCGAGATGACGGATTATGCTGCTTGGGGGGAGATGTTGGAGTTGGGGAGGTATGCTAGCAACTAAGATCACAAGTTTTGCGATATAAATAATGAAATGATGGGAGCTCTTCTTCGCTTAGTGATGAGAACCGAAGTCGTGATGTTCGCTCAGACCCTCGGAGTGGACCTCCTCGTGGTGGTGATGGTGCTCCTCCTCGTGGTGAACCGGCACGTGCACCGGAACCTTGACCGGGTACGGCACTGGCTTCTCGACCTCATAGGGGACGTGCTTCTCGATCTCAACCGGAACCGGACGCTCGACCGGAACCTTCACGGGGTAGGGCACGTGCTTCTCGACCGGGACCGGGATGTGCTTCTCAACCGGGTAGGGCTGCGGGACTGGGACCTTCACCGGGACTGGCACGGGCTTGTCAACGTGCACCGGCACGGGGCGATCGTACGGGACATGCACTGGGTACGGGACCTTCTTGATGACCTCATACGGCACTGGCTTCTCCACCGGGACCGGGACTGGCTTCTCAACATGGACCGGGACTGGGCGATCGACTGGCACATGGACTGGGTAGTGGACGATCTTCTCAACCGGGTACGGCTTCTCAACGTGCACTGGGACCTTGACCGGGTACGGGACCTTCTTCTCAACTGGGTACGGAGCTGGGACATGGACCTTCACCGGGACATGGACCTTCTTCTCGACTGGGTAGGGAGCGGGCACGTACACCTTGACCGGGACGGGACGATCGTACGGAACGTGGACTGGGTACGGGACCTTCTTCTCAACCGGGTACGGGGCTGGGACGTGCACTGGCACCTTGACGATCTCCTTGACCGGGTAGTGGACAGTCTTGTAGACTGGGTAGGGCTTCGGCACTCCAACCTTCACCGGGACGGGCACATGCTTTTCCACTGGCACTGGGATGTGCTTCTCCACTGGGTACGGGACCGGGACCTTCTTGACGACGGTCAGAGTCTTTTCCTCGTGGGTTTCGAAGTGAGGCACCTCATGGTGTTCCTCGTATCCACCGAAGCTACCGGTCCAGCCGTGCAGTCCACGCTTGTCCTGTTTCTTGTCATCGAGCGCCTGAGTTTCGGCCGCCTTGCTGTCATCTACTTTGGCCTCAGCCACTGGTTTCTTTTCATCTTCAGCCGATGCGAAAAGCACCAGGGCTAGCAGGCAGACAACGCCCTACAGGGGAAGGAAAGAAGCGTTGAAGAATGGAAACGTTAGCTAGATGTACTGAGCAGAATTCGGAGGAACTATCGGACTAATTTCCCAATGCATCTTCTACAATAATAGGTTGAATGGAACACTTTGCCCGCAAAAAGAGCCCCCGGAAGCCCAACGACCTTGCTTGAATCGGTAATGTTTACACGATCAAGCTTCAATTAGACTGCTCAAACAATGTTTATCTTGAAGCAGGCACGAAAAAAAACAACAACACCAGTATTCCTCAAGAAGATTAACATGGGTGCAAAGCAGAGTTAACGATGATGCGAAGATGACGGAGAGCGAGAGAGCAATGCCTGTTAATTAAATGGAAAGGAATGTTTCCGTTCCAAATGAAACGAAAGTTGAAGTTGTGTTTGCACCACCGAGCAGGCACGGAAGCGTGAAAGGGAAACGAGAAGGCCAATTTAGAGATGCCTGCGTTCATTTCGTTTCGAAAGTTTTGGGCAAAAGAAAAGAGTGTGCAAACTCATCCGAATGGTTTTGTGCTGCGCTTAAGCGGGCAAGCTACTTTGGGCAGGAGATTTAATCTCGTTCTTTAAACGGAGCCTGGAGTGCTCAAATTCGCAAAGATGTATTCGGGATGTATTCGGAAAACAGCTCAAAAACTTTTGATAAATGCACTCTGTAGAGGTAATACGAGGCTAGTACGATGATCTATGTTCCCGACTGGGCAACTCCCTGGAGCACTACTTCACTGTGAACAATCATTGTACACTGTAATCACGAATTCACATCAAACATCTTCAACTTTCTTGCAACCTATCAAAGTTCTTTGCGATCACACTGCTGCACTGGGACGGGCAAATGTTTGCCCAAAATGATCTTGCAACTACAACTTCACTGCAGCGAATCAAGTGCCTTCACGAAACTGTACCTCCTTTAGAAGGGTTGAAGAATTCACTGTGTTTTTGTTTTGCTTACCAACAATTTCATATTTAATCCGAGCGAACTGTGTTCTGTAAAACAAGCAAGTAGACAACTGATGGTGAGTTTGGCGCTGCCGATGGTTTTTATACAGACGGGTTTCTCCACCGGGCACCACTCCGAAGCCAACCAGCTCATCGCCCAGGTTCACCCCACTAGTTCACCTCCACCATCGCATCTTTTCCACACTCTTCTTTCTCCATCTCCCCCTGGTAGTTCGGATCGTTCCGATCGAGCCTTCGCGTTCGTTCGGTGGCTTCAAGCGTTACGCTTCCCGAGCCACCGGAGACGGTTGGAGGAGCGGGTCTGGTGGCAGGGATGGTGAATGTGGATTATAGTGCTCCGACACACCTCCCTCCCAAACGTCGCTGCTTGTTTTTTTTTCGATCTACCGATAGAAAGAGAGTGAATAACGTCATTTTCACGCCACCGGTCGGTTGGCCCCCTTTTTTCCATCCTCCTCCTCAGTCCCCGCTGCCCCTCGGTAGCGCCATTTCCAGCCCATTACCCGTGTGGCCATTTTCCTTTGCCTTCTTCGTCCGCCAGGCGTACACCCGAAAGCGCACGGCCGGCCCCTTGGTGACGACTTCTTTTCCTCGGGCAACCCCCTACACCGTAGACGGACGGTTGTGTGTGTGAATGATTTTTTGATACATTTTTGTTGCTGTTGTTGCCCCGGCAACTATCTCGCTCACTTTGGTTTCGCTTTTCCTACTGGCGAGTGCGCTATTGGGCAGTGGGTTGGGTTTGGGGCAGTGTGCTGATTCTACGATTCAGTACTACTCCCCGCATTTTCTCATCACCCCTCCCCCTCCCTATTACACTCGTTCATGTTGGTGTAAAATTTGATGATTTCAACCCTCGCCCGCTCCGGTACGTCACACAAGGGGAGGGCAAAGAAAAGCCTTGGAGCCTTCGAGAAAGACGGACGAAACATATGATCCATGGCTGACCGCGCTGTTGGTGAACCGCGGAACGGGCATCCCGCGATTGTTGGCTAGGCTGATGGGGGAGTAGGAGGGCGAGGGGAGGGGGAAAACATACGTAAAACTGAGCAGTGAACCAAGCCCATAAGCCTCCCCCTCGTTGCAGCACGCCGTCGTAACCGGCCGTATGCATAAAGTTTTCCGAACCGACCGAGCGGTCGCGTAAGGTATTGTGACGGTTGCCAGTGACGGTTGCATTTTTACAGCTGTACCCGGTAGAAACGGGTTGTTGCGGGTGCTGCGGGGTGCAGTGGGCAGTGTTGAGTAGTGATTTTTGCACCTCACACCCCACCGTGATGCGCACGGCTTCCTGCATGTGCATGCTCATCGAGATGATGGAGGAAAATTCACTTCAATCGTGCATTTGGGGGATCATCTACCGGTATAATTAATCGATCGATCATTAGGTTCGGCTTAATTTGATTCTTCAGTACACTGTGCTGGGTTGTTTTAAAGGAAATCAATATTTATTATTTATTTATTATTTATATATATATATAACGTAGAATACGCAGAAGAAATGTATTCGCGTGAAAAATTTCGACTCGGTGGAATTAAATCAGTTTTAATTGAAAAAAATCAATCAATCAGTAAACGTAAGGCCAGTTAAAAAACTCAGTAAAATACCAAAATGAAAACAATAATTAAACAATTTCAATCGGTTTGCGCCACATTGGTTTCTAGTTTAAACCACCACAAAATGAAATTCTCTTATTTTCCGGCCTCACATCCGAATCCATTTCCCCCTGAACCGATTGCGTCAAGGTATTGCTTTTTTTTGTTCGCCTCTTTGTAGTGTGTTTTTGTTGGTTGCGCGTTTGCCTTCGGCCGAGCGCATCCGTCTTGGATTATGAATTCTATTGCTTTCCGCAACCGGCGAGATTGCAGGAAAGCCAACGGCCTTCCGAAACGTTGGACGGTTGAAAAACCCCCGTCTCCAACGAGCGAGCAGCGCGTACCACCAGCGCCAGTCGCAGCGTTTAATGCAATCACTAGCTTTCGATCAAAGAAACGTGCGTCCCCTAGCGCGGTGGGCTTTGGTCGGCTGGTGAAACACTCTTTTCGGGAGGATCGCCTTAGAAGGCCCAAACACGATGCGGCTTACACAAACCTGCCGGCAATTAGACGTCTGGCGCGAAGAAAAAGAACACAGAAAAAAGAACCGAGCTAATGCAGTTAGGAGTAAATTATATATAGATAAATTAATGGCGAAAATATGGCTGAGGTTTTGCAAAATAAAAGAAAAGCAAGCAAACAACGAGCTGAAACAGAGTGTAGTGCTGCCAACCGATCTAAAATGGTTACTTTTTTTACGACGCTGTGGAGTAAAGTAAAGTAAAATAATCATCCATTTCTCTCTCTTTTCCCTTCGATAAAGTTAAGTAAAAGTACAACAATAAAGAGAAATGTGTAAAAGCTCGTACCGCACGCGGCTAGCTGATGCGACCAATGTATCCACCGGTGATGTATGCAATCGATTTGCCGATCGAGCCTTGCAAGGTACATAAGGCACGGTACCAGAGGAGCAAAAAAACCTACGATTTGCGAGTAAATAGGAAGCCAAGTCAATATGTATTTGTGTGTGTGTTAGGGGAGGAACGAAGATGGCGAAAAAAAAAAATAAAATGCAACTACAAAAAAATTGGCAAACTGCCTACAGTTTTCCGCGACTGCCTGCCAACGAGCGCGAGCGTGCACGTTTGTGTGCGTATTTGTTGCTAGCATTGTTGCTTGTGGTGGGTTACCTTTTCCGCCCAATACACGCGTGTCAACGAACCGGACCTCGGCTAGTACCACAGGACGGCTAAATCCTACGGAAGTTTAGTAATGATCTAGCTTGCAACCAGCATACTATGGTTAATGTGTTACGGGCCTCAACAGCCGCAACAGCAACACTAAGAAAGCGTAATTGATTTAAGGTGCAATTTTGGGCGAGCAAACCAAACATGCATGCGGGCCGAATGGTTGGACGGTAATCGCTGTTGAGGTTATGCGTGTTGTTCGGTTAACACACGCTTACATCGTCATGCAATTCATGGGAGTCAAAGAGGTTGCTTGATAAAGTAGCTTGATTTTCGACCATCATCGGTGATACAACAGTGATAGCATCCATCGTGAGGAAGCAGGATTCCGTGGGTGGGTGTTGATATAAATCTTTAAATCTCATAATACACAGCGGTGTAAAAATTCATACTTTTTTTGTTGGTTACGCTACGCTGCCATCAACCGACCGACATGGTTCACCCTGTGACATACCTCCACCGAGCAGAATGTATGTTTAATTGATTTGATTATCTCACACGGCTGCACTGGTCGAGTATGGTTCGTGTTGCGCTGTGTTTGCTGCACCATACTCCGAATTGCATGGGACGGGTGCACAGATGTCGATCGGTGCATGGCGAGACATCATTACTCGGTGCTGCCCATCAGAGGTGTCACATAAATCATCATAATTACTATTGTGTTTCGCTGCTGGCGCTGTTGATGGAATACTTCGTGCTACCCCGCAAGGCCTTAGCATGGAGTAGTCGGTGGAAATGTGATGGTTGACTTGAAGGTGGAGAGCTTGATGTGTGCTCCAGAGACGACTTGTTTCAAGATCTGTTGCAGTAAGATAGTATAGTTTCTTTATGTGTAGAGTGTAGAGAGAATTTGATCTGTAGGATTACTGTAGGATGTCACAAATGTGATGGAGTTGTATAAGATTTTTTTTTATGGTTTAAGATTTACTTTACCATGGGTTAAAACTCCCAAAAAGAGAGATCTATTATTATTATTTGCAATCTTCTTTTTTTGCTCCTTATTAATAGAAATCATATGAATAATTTGAAATATCTGGCGGTCAATCAACCAATTGCAAAAGGTTGAAATTTAATGGATATTTCAAATGTTTCGATAAATTTAATAAATAAATAAATAATTAAAAAGTATTCGATCATCATCAACTCATAAAAGGCGATAGCGTAAATTAGAGAGACAACATATTACCGCTTTGAAAATAACAGCCGTTTATTATTAAAATATAATAGTTTGAACTGCTAAATTCTTCATAAATCTGTACTATCATAACTTCATAACTGTACTATCACCAGTGTGTTAATATTTATAGTAACCATCGCAAAGGTAGACACTGTGGATAATATGAGACTGGGTCGATCATATTGAACATAATTTCAAATCTCACCAAGATTATCCTCCCAAGCAAACACGTTCGAATGGTGCGTCTATTTTTGCAGACAAAATGTATGTATCTTTAAAACGGCAGCAACTTTACAACAGACCCAATTGTATCGCTTCCACCGTAATTGAGATTTCTTACTGGCAGTCAGAAAAAAATATGCGTTACCAAAGCCTCCCATGTCTCGGCTGCCTAATACTAATGCTCGCGATGAGTGTCAAAAACAACTACGAAACCATCATGCAATTAGTTGCATCTGACGACAGCTAAAGTGAAGAATTAAACCCTAATGCATACCGGTCTGGCGTTGCAGAACAATAGAGGTACAGTGGAGTGAAACATTGCCCACGAACCATTTCCCATATCATCTCCAGTGAAAAACCAACACCTGAACACGCGCAAAGCTGATCTAATAGGGAGCTAAAATTGAACAATTTCCAACACGGTTGCAGGTCGCGTTTTGTGTATTTGTGCTGCTACGTGAATTTAATAATTTGTCTGATTGCACACACAATTTACCGTACATTTTAAGTGAGCTTTCACACATTCTGTCTTTTCATCACCAGTGCCTTGCCGCCTGTGTGTCCCTTTGCACGATTAATTAGTAAGATATAGGTTATACGGTTATGGGTCTTGATGATAGATTTTTATTATGCAACAATGCCGAAGCGTATTTTCCTTTTCTTCATTTCTGCTGCAAACGGTGGTCGTTGTTGTGGTTGCGTTTCTGCTTCTGCACTTTTTGTTACTTCTCCACCTCCTTCTTCTTTTTTGTACATCCACTTTGCCCCAGGCTCGGCCAGCCAAACACTCTTCATTGCCCCGCACGCCTAATGGCTTTATACCTTTCCCATCCGTCCTGGAGGGCGCACGCACAGCATGCGGCCATCCGCCGGCCCGGGGGGCTATTGCAGGACGGCGCTAGTGTGGTTACTTCTTGCAATACGTATTTTGTTGTACTGCCCACCTCATCTCCCTTGTCGACGAAGCGTCTTTTTGCCTGCAAGATCAGTATTGTTTTTTTTTCGAGGCCGCACTGTGGCCCAACAGTGAGAAAATCGACGCAAAAAATAAGACGCTGGCACACATTATGCTACCGTCGGCCGTAGGTCAATCGCTGGCGTGCTATCATGTTGGGGAGACTATCGAGATGGCAAGGGAGGGGGGCATCATGAAGCCATGAAGTCATAATAAACGTGCGCCCAAGTGGTAGGGCACGCGTGCGACGTACGAGCGGGCCGAACACTAGGTAAGTTGGCCAAATGGCGTTGACCTGCTATGCTTTCACTTTTCACGGTGGGCGAATAGAAGTGGCGGAAAAAATGCATTCCTACCATGCAATTCCATAAACCAGAGTGTTGAGTGTGTGCAAAGAAGAATGCATAGTATGTAAGGACGTAGATAAATGTGTTAGTTCTGCTCTTAATTGTGTTTTTTTACTTTTTTGTTTTAAACTCGATTTTTGTATGTGTTCTTATTTGCTCATGAGCTGCACAATCCTTCCATCGCTGTGATACATCTCTCACCCGTGCCGCACCGGAAGGGACTGTGAAGCTACTAATCGATAAGTTTGTACGAGCCCAAACGGCACCGAAGCTACGTTTCACGTTTCAACGGCATTGGCTGCTGCGAAGAGCTGTCGTCAAACCTTCCCTAGCCTCAATTGCCTCGGGGAAATAGTGGATTGGAAGCTGTGAGCACACGACACTAGAGAGGTTTGGTCTGTAGCATAAAGCCCACCCGACATGACGAACGGCGCGGCACCGTGTTTGCAAAGTCTGTCCTCCCTCCCTTTGCTTAGTGTCTAGTGCCGTGCTTAGCGCCGTTGGGAACGCTAGCTGAGATGAGACAGAAAATAAACACACAAAAAAACTAGGTCGATCAGTATTTGGAGCAATGGCATGAAATGGAACCACCGGCGACCCACCGACTTGATGAATTGGGTAGGGTTCGTCGCTTTTCTGGTGGCATGTGTTGCGACCCGGGCATTGAAGTCTTTCGTTTCGACGCGGCGGCTGTAGGCCAATGTTTACTATTATTTGGGCTTACGTAAACAAAAAGGGATTATGGTGGGTTGTTGGGTAGCATCGTGGCGTGGTCGATGATTGACAGCGTTTTGGATGCGATTTAAGGTTTTGCAACTAATGCTTGTGTAGAATGTAAAAAAAGGGAGAGTGATATAGAAAAAAACAGTGCCACAAAGCTTTGATTTCTTTACGCCAGATTTTCGGCGCCAATGCTTTGTGCCAATGATTGCTGCAGCACCTTGTTTTTCTTTGTGTGATTCAATAAAAGATTTGTTACGAATTTCCTCTTCACAAGTCCTTCAAATGTCGGTGTGGGACTACCTTGAGTGGGTCATCCGATCAATGAGTGAAATGTAGCACCTCCGCTATACGACCGTTGTCCCTGTACGGATGCACTTGGTACACATCAAATCCCTCAGCACTACCGCACGTGCACACACGCGGTTGATGCGGTTGAGTAATGTGGTTTCCGCTCGCGGTTTCTTTTCTGTTTGTTTGTTTTCGCTCAAAAATCGAGTGACCGAATTTATGCCCCCCTAGCATCATTACATAAAACAATGACCGTAACAACAATCCTTTAGCTGACTGAGTGGAGAATTTGTGCAGGAAATTGGAATGCTATTTTGTAAGTGATTTAAAAAAATAGATTTTATTAAATAGCTGTAAAAAATGGTTTGCTTTCCCCAAACATCGTTTTAAACCTTAACTTATTTAAGCAAAAACATAGAAGAAACGAAAATTAAGACGTATCCTCGAAAAATCATCCGGTAGATTATAGCCCAATCAACAGTCTCCTTGACAGAGGTCAGTATAAAATTTCACTTGCTACGGCTGAGCGGTTTCGCTGCTCGATGCAGATAGATGATGCTTCCACACTCATCACTACACCACGGTCAGCATCAATTGTCCGTAAGAATTAGTAACTCTTCTTCGTACGGTTGTTGCCTTGACGATCGACATCCCTTGTAGGCCGACGAACCAAAACCAAAAAAAAAAGCAAAAACCTTTTCCCTCCTACTCTATTCCATTGCCACCACCTTTCCGCAGCGCATCTTGTCCCATCTCTTTTCCTTCAACTTGCTCAAGTGACTGCACGATTGTATCTGCACAAATTGTCGAAGCACACTTTTCGATTCGATGTAAGCAACTCACGCAACGCATCGCAAGTCAATTAAATTTATTATTTTTCCTCCTATTCTTCCTCCACCACTACTGGCGACCCTGCTTTTGCTGCCTTTCTCAAGCTCTTAGCTGCTCTGTCAACGGAGTAACATAGTTTTCGCTGTTGTTCGCTTTACACCTCGAACGGGTGAGCAGCTAGCAAAGATGCTCCGGCCAACTCGCTGGTAAGGCCCGTGATTTTGGATTTAGTGGCTGATTTTATGGTGGAAAATTGGCCCCGTCTAGTCAGTTTCGACCACCCATTTTTTCGTTATCGCACGACTGCACCGCCGCACCTGCTATAAATAAAACCACGGCCGATTAAAAGAAAAGCGAAGGAAAATCGAAAAACATTTGCGCGCACACACACACATACACACACACACCCACAGAGCACATTACAACGACGCTGCAATATTTGCCGCTTGCGTAGCGACGCGGTGGTGCAAACTTGAGACAGGAAATCGGCGTCTTTCATTCGATCAATGCGTTTGGTGAAATTCGTTCAACTATCGAATTCATTAGCCGACCGCCAGCTTTATGGGTAAACGACAGGCGGGAAAGTCCTGTGGCAAGAAAGTTAGTTAATTCTCGCGCCAAGCAATGTCCGATCCGATCGGTCTTATCCACCTAACACGATAGAAAAACGGTTAGGGGAAAAGGCCCGGTGGATTTTCGTTCGTTTTACCATAATGAGCAGGAAAACTGTATTGGCTTTCGTTCGAGCATCGGTGAGTGCGAAAAATTGATGTGTTTGTGTATGTGTGCAAAATGAGGCCACACATACATTCGAGAGAATGAAACAGCGAATGGAGTGTAGCGAAATACGGGTACGTAATGATACATGGGTGGGGCCGGTTTTTCGCACATTGTCGAATTTCCTGCTGTCGGTGGCTCTGTGCAGCTTATCAAACAGCTGCCATGCTCGAACAGATAAAAGTGGACGTTCGGAGGAAGCGTCCGTTACATAACGCATGTACAGTGTTGAGCAACTGAAATGCAATTCAGACTGTAGTATTCTATTAATATTGTGGTTTTGAGCATTTGATTGATTTTTTGAGAGATTTTTTTTATTATTTAATTATATGATAATTAAACCTAGCATACCTGAATAAAACAAAGCAACAACGCGTAATATCGAAGATCTCTTCATTTTTCATAATTTTAAACATATTTGACTTCGATGTCAACTTTTAAAATGACTTACTTGAGACTCAGTCTTAAAGCTGCTCGAAATGTGTAGTCAGGACAGTGTCTGGCAAATTTATCTGGAGACAACCAAGCTATCCACTGATTAGCGAGATCTTTGTCTATTAGTTTTCGACGTGCTGTGTGTGTGTTTCTAATTTTACCGTGACATCGTTGTGCGGTATTTTAATTGTAAAGAGTCTTGCTGAAGGAAACCATTGAAAGGATGGCCATGTCATTTTAGTACAGATGTTGAGATTTTTTTTAAATAAATTTTTGAGTTTTTATACACTCAAATGTTTTTTTTTTCAAAAATGAAAGTATTGAAAAACTTTTTGTAACCTACATTTGTTTACAACTTTTCATCATACATAAAAGCATACAGCTGCATTCATAAAACAATTCATTAACAATTGATCTCTTAGTACACTTGCTGCTCAACGCACTTGATGAGATATCTTACGCAATTAGCTCAAACGACATCACTTGCTAAACGCCCTTACAGTTCTTGCCCAATTCTTCTCAGCATGATCTACATTTGCCCAGGTCCCAATTAGTGACTGTCTCAGCGAAACGTCCCACAATCCGACACGCTCCATCACACCAGTGACATTGTATGCCATTCTCACGCATCCATTCGGTATCCTTTTTTTTCTTTCGCCCCAAACGCTCGCAACGTCATTTACGCTCGAGTGTGCATCAAGAGACCGGGTATGCATACACACGCGGTCCGTACTTGCTCACCGGTGCAGGAGCACCGTTACATAATCCAAGGCACCTGCGCCAGAGATCATACACAAAATTATCTAACGATTCGCGAACTGCGAACCCGTCCCGTCCCGGGTGGTCATTTGGCTTGCACTCTCGCTTAAGCAGTGTGCCTCCCCATAGAGTACGGGTTTTTGAACCCGTCCTGCCGAGCGGCAACTGGGCATTGCATGAAAGAGAGGAGAAAGACGAACCATAGACGGGCAGGAGGGTGCAATCGTCAAACAAGATTCTTAATGGTGAAAAGGAAATTTTACAACCGTAACCGTTCTCGATTCGTTCCATTTTTTTTCCTTTTCCACGCTGCACAACAAATCCAACCGCTCATTGCGAAATCTCCCCACACGCTTACACACAATGCATCAAAAGAGGAGGGAGAGAGAGAGAAAGAGAGAGAGAGAGAGAGAGAGAGAGAGAGAGAGAGAGAGAGTAAGGTGCAGCAACAAACCGAAACTACCGCACACCGGGATCATGCCGACTAGCGGATCGACCCCATTCCACAGAATGGCCCCGCCGGTGTAAAACAAAACCCATGCAAAAGTGCGAACTGGTACGGCGCGAGGGGCCCGTTTTTGGGCTCGTAATCCTTTTCTGGAGCTGCAAACACTTGCCCGGCCTCGGTATCGATTAGTGACGCCCAATCTGACGACCTGACGGTAAGCTAGACAATTATGTGCTCTTCTAAATGTTCGATTATATCATCCAGCTGCCCCGCGTGGAAGGAGAGTGATGGCTGATGGCGCCCCGGTTTTTTTCTGATCTCTGTTGTGTGCGAATGCAGTCATTATTACAAATACGAACAAACAAACCCCACCACAACAGTGCTGCCATGTTTTTAATGCTGTGCTACCGCGTGTGCGATCTTTCTACTCGTTCATTCACTTTCATCCCGTACGAAGGTTGTGGTTTTTGCATCGATTCACGTTGCATATGTGTTTACCGAGCGAGTGTAACAGCCGTCCAGCAGGAAAACGGTCTCCCGTGCAATCCAAATGCCCGTTGCACTCGCTCAAGCTGCCGTGCACATGCAGATCAGGCTCGAACGAGTGGTTCGTTCTGTTGAACGTTTTGCTTTAAACTAAGAAAAACATTTTCCACCGAACCGGGCTGTCGATCGATTCGCATCAAGGTAAAATGCTATCTGTAATAATGACACGAGTCCTCTAAATAACGCCCATCAATCAATCGCCCCGGTACCGATCGATCCGCGCTCCGCCGCATGTATGGTGTTGGCGTGAAATACAATCTTGCGGCAGTGATCATAAATTATGCAATTACCATCGAGTGATCATAGGTAAATATGATCACATACCGCACTGGACGATGGCATGACAGAGTGTGCGAGATACGGAGCAAACACGATAGGGAGACAGGGAGAAGCAGAGACCGTGGCGCAGATGCAAATGACTCAGATGGTTTTCATCAACGCTGGTACCTTTTCCAGCTTACTAGTCACTTCTCCTGGCCAGTATTGCTGCAGTCCATCGGACGTAATTGGGTTTGAGTAGATGAATTAGGCTTGCACATAATGTACAATAATTGTTAGAGTTTGTTTAATTATTTAATAAATTTAAATTCAAACTATCACCCTACCAATCTTACAACCATTTTTCCAGAATTGAAAAAAAATGCAAACGTGTATATTTTGACACATATCTTTTTAATTCTGGATTTTTTATTTTAATCCTAAACGTTTTTTGAAAGAAATTTTCGCAAGATACCTTTTTAGGTTGGTGAAATGCAACACTAGAGTGTTTTCGATTTTTGAACATCAATTTTACCAACAATTTATTCTTTTTTATACTTACAATCACTAATTAAGGATTTCACAATGTTTCAAGCGAGTCGAAATGCCGGTTGAAAAACTAGTTTAAAAAAAGAAAATATATTAGAAAACTATTATCTTTTAATGGACATAAGTTGAATCTTTTGGTTTCCGCTTAGTTATAAAATATAAATTCAGTTTTAAATTTGTCATCACTGTACTTTCTCCAAGTATTGTGCTAAATATGAACTGTGTTAAGTAGCCTGAATGTATGCAATCCGCAATGCGTTAGATACAATGAAATGTTTGCTATGAAATATTTCACTCAGCTTTCAAATTTGAATTGAAGCACGTGAGCAACCAAAAGTTTTATTAGTTCAATTAGAAAGACGTTGCTAACCCGACGCAATACGCAATTTTTTAAGCGAGAAACGAATATGATGGTTAGTTTAAATAAGATTTATAATTTATTTTATTCACTCTCTTTAATTAAATAAAATTTTCTTTTGAGATATAAGCAAATACATTATTCTACCATGTACATTCATCATCCAATAAATTAGTATTACCTAAGTATTGCATTTTTCCCCTTGAAACATAGTCCCAGTTAAATAATTGGTGTTTTTTTTATACAAATCAAAATCGGGGTTTACTCAAGAATGTTTAATTTTCAACATAATTTTCTTCGTGTTTAATAATAAAAATAAATGAATGAAAAATTTATAATGTTTCTTATTCCAACAATCCAACATACAACGAAATAATTGCACTAATGCATAGAAATGTGTCCACGATCACAACATCTTGCACCATAAATTACCAGACGTGTGGAAATGACCAGAACAAGATGAACCAGTTTCTAGTCAAGGTAACAGAGCTTCACATTGGCTTTTTTCATCACCTCCCATCAATTCACCTCCAACATCAACAAAGTCCGGCATAGACAGAGTCACGTTCTAATGTTTTCCTTTCAACCTCTTACAAACACGACTAGACGCTACACTCCGACTAGACTACACTAAGATTCTCCAATTCACCCTCCAAAAGATCACCACATGTAGCCTGCAGTAGCACACTAAGAATAGCACATTGATTTTTTCCTTTCCGATGAAATCGAAAGGAATCGATCAGCCACGAAAGTGGAAAGGGAAACGCTCCTCGTTGTTCTGATGTCACGCCGCTGTGTGTCGTGTGAATCGTGATGGAGTGGTAGCCGTCCCAGTGGGCCTGCCGGAGCACCGGCGGCCAGGAAGCCATATTTCTTCAGCACAACATGCTAAATCGTGAGCATAATGGTACACATGTTGTGGCGAGCCAGCCGGACCAGGGCAGGCACCTGGCGACTTGCGGGGTCGCACGGGGAATGCGTTACGAAATTGTGGTTCTAGCACGGCGGTGCTTGCTTGCATACGGTGGAACGGAAAGGAAATGCTAGCGCAACACCGCGGTGACGCTTAATTGCGATCGTTGGCGGAGATCGATCTGAAACTGGATCGAAACACTGTATGAGAACGTGCATGTGAGTCTGCAGGCGGGCTCGGAACGGGTGCCTTCCGTTGTTTGCCAGGGCTCGCGGATGGTGCAAGGTCTCTGTGGTTTAGCATTGCTCAACCATTTCTTTCAAACCGCACTGAATCATGCATGCAATCTGTCGATCATAGGTTTAAGTGGAGCTAAATGATGAAACAATCGACTGCAAGGATCAAAAGCGAAGGCGAATCTGAGCCTCCGCTAAGTGTCGAGAGAACGGGCCTGTGGGTTTGCCTTTTGGTAAATGGAAACCCTTGCCCTCGGTGTGTGGAAGCAACAATAGTGACCTACTGGTCTTGACTTAATATTAATAGCAGCTTTAATTGAATACAAACCGCATAAAACTCGCATCTTTTTGTATTTTAAAAAAGTATTTTCAAAGCAACAGCTACGCCATTATAAGCTTT
Organism: Anopheles arabiensis; assembly: GCF_016920715.1. Taxonomy (NCBI): domain Eukaryota; kingdom Metazoa; phylum Arthropoda; class Insecta; order Diptera; family Culicidae; genus Anopheles; species Anopheles arabiensis. The sequence continues at coordinate 41,284,086 of NC_053518.1, forward strand.
AACATTTTTTTAACATTTCTGCAACATCTTTTTAAATTTCTTTTTAAATGAATTAAACCCTCCTTGCTTGACCCAGATTTAAAAATGGCATAACTTTTCGGACACCAATTAAAATAACAAAAAACACACACACACACCAGAAAGGCTGGAGACGACTTGGTTTCAACAATGATTTTATTTTCATTTTTTTTTCGACTTTTTGTTTTATCACTTCTTCCGCTTTCATCGTAGCTTTCATATTGGTTAAGTCTTTTCGACCATAGTATAATACACTCCTCTTCGCTCTCGAACCGGGCAACAATCCTAACAATTGTCAGGCACAAAAAATATATGTTTAAAGCTGCATCAATCGCAGCATTTCGTGGTTTCGAATCGGGTTCGTTGTCTGACCGCGTTTTGCTAGCGCGGGCGCGCGTTTCGCATTTAAAGTTTGATGTGTTGAGATTTTGACGAAGAAATTATGAAATTTTTCATCATCTTTCTCATTCTTTCTCTCGTTTTCTCTCTCTCGCTCTAACTGTCTCTCTGCGTCACCACATGATGATACAGTATTTGCATGCATGCGTTGCTACCACACACTAACATTATGCTTATCAATCGAGCTGAAATCGACGATCGATACTACTCATCGAGTGAGTATGAAAAAAATAAACGGTTTTGGACGGTTAATTTGTGTCTCGCTTGTTGTTGTGTTTTGTTAGTTGTGAATGGTGTGGCATGTTTTGTGTCATGGGGTTGGTGAATTCACTTAGCTATTACGTAACCGGACACTAACCGGGAGGTAACTTGGGAGTCGTTTTTTGTTCTTCTTCTGCTGCCTCTTCTTAAAGGAAGTTGGGATGGAGGTTTCAATTGTCGTGGGAAGGAAGGGAGAAGGGTATTCCTATGGTTATCACAATGCTAATGCGTGCTATCTCTAGTGATGGTGGTGTTCGTACTCGACATGTTCGTGCTCGTGATGGTGGTGCACTGGGACATGGACCGGGACCTTGACCGGGTACGGCACTGGTTTCTCGACCTCATAAGGGATGTGCTTCTCGATGGTGTACGGCACTGGACGCTCAACCGGAACCTTCACTGGGTAGGGCACGTGCTTCTCGACCGGGACCGGGATGTGCTTGTACACTGGGTAGGGCTGCGGAACTGGCACCTTCACCGGGACTGGGACGGGCTTCTCAACGTGCACTGGCACGGGGCGATCGTACGGGACATGCACTGGGTACGGGACCTTCTTGATGACCTCATACGGCACTGGCTTCTCCACCGGGACCGGGACTGGCTTCTCAACATGGACCGGAACTGGGCGATCGACTGGCACATGGACTGGGTAGTGGACGATCTTCTCAACCGGGTACGGCTTCTCAACGTGCACTGGGACCTTGACCGGGTACGGGACCTTCTTCTCAACTGGGTACGGAGCTGGGACATGGACCTTCACCGGGACATGGACCTTCTTCTCGACTGGGTAGGGAGCGGGCACGTACACCTTGACCGGGACGGGACGATCGTACGGAACGTGGACTGGGTACGGGACCTTCTTCTCAACCGGGTACGGGGCTGGGACGTGCACTGGCACCTTGACGATCTCCTTGACCGGGTAGTGGACAGTCTTGTAGACTGGGTAGGGCTTCGGCACTCTAACCTTCACCGGGACCGGGATATGCTTCTCCACTGGCACTGGGATGTGCTTCTCCACTGGGTACGGGACCGGGACCTTCTTGACGACGGTCAGCGTCTTCTCGTGGTGCGGATGCAGATCATAATGGTGGCCATGGGCGTACGATTCGAAATGATGGCCGCTGAAATCATGTCCACCGAAGTCGTGCTCGAACAGACCACGCTTATCGTGGCGCTTTTCGCCCTCCGCTGCTGGTTTCGCTTCTGGGGCCGCAGACTGCTGCTTCTCCTCGGCCGCCGAACTCAAGACCAGTAGGGTGGCCAAACCCAACAACACCTGGTAGAGGGGGAAAGGGAATGAGAAGCGCACACATTATGCGTTAGATATGAATTGCAAAAAATCACATCGGCAGCCGCGCGAACTTTTCCATCGAAAGCGACCGTCACGATAAGCTAAACGACTTTTCGAGATGCCGAGAGCCGTTACGGAACCGTGAATCAATTTCCACCTCTTTTTATCATTTCCATTAATTTACTATCGATTAGACGTCGCGGAAGTGATCATACTAAACCCACTACCCCAAGCCTGCCACATTCAGGGAGTGGACTAGTTTTCACTTGTTTGAAGGCATGGGTTTGAAGCAACGGCAGCAAAAACAAAAAGATCCCTGCGAAAGTGAAGTTCGACCCGATATATGCACACGAAGGAGTCAAACACGTTTCACCAACCAGTCGCGGAACTGCGACAGTGTGCCAATGCGATTTCAATTTGCAGTTTGCATGCAAATCACTCTGGCATATGATGCCTGGGTGTACACATAAAGGGGTCGAAGTTGCTCGCACTATTGCACACGTCTTTTTAAGTGGACATATCCTTGCTTTGGACCATCAAACACTACGGTTTTTAGCATTATTTTGAATGCATATCCGAGTACAAGAATTTCACTTTATACATGACTTCCTCGAGTCCTGACACGAACCACACACGAGCACACTAGCCACATTTGTTTCGTATGATTTGATTGTCTCTTAAGCCACTGCGAATGCTACCCAAAACCCAAACTCATGCTCACGTACCAGAGACTTCATTGTGATGCGCTTACGAACTGTACTTCACTGTACGGTGGATACTGGAATACCAGAGTCCAAAAAGATACTGGATGATGTTGGTGGGTCGCAAACGTCTTTTATACAAAAGCCACTTTATGATACACACTATGCGTTGCCCACACTCTCACTCACTCGCGTGTCTCTCCCCTCCAGCTTGCTGAGGGCTTGCTGGGGGCGCGCTTTTCGCGGTGGCATCGCGATTCGGTCGACCGGGCCCATACCCGGGTGTCCCCACTCTTCCGTCGGTATGTGGGGTAACTCGCAGCGCGGCGGGAGAGTGTGTTCACTAGTACACCGGTGGCACTCCAGCGGATACTCAATCCACTGCGCTCTGTGCGGTTGTTTGTGAATGGTGAGTGGTACGTAGTGATCCTACTATCGAAACCCTTGCCCAAGCGCTCTGAAATGGGTAGAACTTCCCTTGTGTACGTACGTTGAACTGTTTGCCTGAGGTGAAGCGCTTTTTCGGAAACAATTCCGAAGGTTTGGGTAATTATGCGAAGAAGACATTGTCGTTCTTGGGTCTATTCTCAGCTTGCAAAATTTGTCTGAGGTTGTTGGTTTTTCGGGTTGTTCATTGCTTTGTACCGTGGGCGGAAGCTTGCTAATAGCGGAAGAATGCTTCACGGTTCTGTGCAGTCGGCGAGTAAAGGGTTATGAATCGATGTGAAACATGAATGGAATGAGCTGTTAAACTGGCTTAGACGCTAACGATGGTCAGAATGTTTGGAAAGTTTTCAATCAAACATATCGTAGGTACAGAACCTTTGGCGATGCTGTTGGCATAAAGGGCAAAGACGGATTATTTGATCGTGGTTTTTAAAAGACTTCAACTTTGCCAATAAATTAAAAATTTGAGGTACAATAAAACAAATAAGGAACAAAAGTTTTTATGCAGAAACATTACCAGCATCTTTCAAATATTAAGTTCGACATCAGCATAGAGTTGCAGCAAAGTCTGTTCAAATAGCTAATTTTTAACAAATTTTATTATTGCTCATTTGTGTTCGTTAGTTAAAACAAAATAAGAAGTGAAAGATCATTACAACTTTAGCAATACAGTTATTCTTCCTCAACACCCTTTCACAGTTTAATATTTTCTTCTGCTTGGAGTAACGTCCGATGCGGACATGCTTTCGAGACTTATTCAGTACCATGCAGCTGGATTGCCAGTTCTTGCTACGAAGAGACGGTCCTTTCTAGGCTTGAACCCGTGACGGGCTTATTATTGAGCCGTTCCATTTGGCGATTGTACCATGGGATCGCCCCTCTACATGACAGTTTGATATGATAAGTTATTAGGTTATATAGATAGTACAACAGGTAGATATAGAAAGGTGCTAGGCATGCACATAATAATTTTTATTGTTGATAATGTTTTATTTATGTGTGGTACATTAAAAAAGTATTTACTGGTTCTATGGTAGAAACAATCATTGAAACATTCGGAAAAATCTTTAACTAATATAAATAAGTTCTTGGTATTTATTGAATCTAGTAATGTATAATGAAGCATCTAGGATCTGGTTTATTTTTACATCCCGATAGATATTGATTATAAATCCTTGTTTTGTATCACGAAAGTATGAGTCGGTAGAAATAAAAGCATATGGCAAAAGAGTGCCATTGGTAATAGTTCGTATGTGCCTCTCGCTCGTAAAGAAACACTGAAAACAATTCAATAAATTGACAAATAAATTGAATGGAAACAATTCAATTTAAATCGAAAATTAATCATCGAAAAACATGCGTACTACATAAAGCGATCAATATTGATTATATGTTTCGATTGAAATAAAATAATTTGTTCTTGAATTGTTTTGACACTAGAATTAATTGTTTACTTTTCATACAAATTATGTACAAAAACAACTCCCCGCAGAACGAGTTTTTCGTACAACGAATAAGTAACTCGAATGAATTCAACGCATTGAGCAAGGATATTTTGGGGTCACTCCTCATGGGAGACTTATAAGTTGGGTCACTCACTAACTAGTGGATTCATAAAGAATAAATAAAAAGATATGAATATTAGTCGATCAAAATTCAGCAGTAAATTGGTATGATAACTAACGACTGCCAAACTTTTACTCTACAGAATCTAAAAGGACTTGCTACGCAAACTTTCATAGTTATAAATCGTTATATCTAATCATCGTAATGAATACGTAGTATTAAATATGCATAAAATTTAATGTGAGAATTTCCGACCATTCATACATAAAGTGCTATGATTAGATTCGTGCATGAAAATATAAAATCTAATGAAGGTTAAATATTATCGCTTTTACATTTTTTTGAATTATTTTTAACGCCGTTAATGAAACATCGGGCCAAGTAAAAGACCCAAAAAATACCTCTCCAAAGCACACTGCCAGATGTAACGCTTTCCAGGTTTATTCCCCTAATTCGTCATTCAAATTATCACATCACCCGTCCCCGTACTAGCTAATTAAAAATCCTTGGCAAGTAATGTGCTTTCCGCTCGCTCACTATCGCCGCACTGCAATCGGTTGCGGCGTATGATAAACGATGCCATCACGTAGCCATGAGCGTAACCGCACTCGTGTGACGATTCCAGCACCACGCACCGACATGTGTCGTACAAGTGCCGCGAAACATCGCCTTCATGTTACGGCCGCGCCGATAATCTTTAGCTGCTCATTAGCTAACTAGCAGATGTGTGTTTTGGCCGTGTTGTTTAAGATAGTGCGTTTGCCAATTTCGCTCGATTTCGACGAATGTTCGTTCACTTTTCCACCAAAGGTATTGTAGTGCGGAGGAACGTGTGTGTGTGTGTGTGTGTGCGAGCGTGTGTGATTGTCTATTTTTTTATTGCAATACAGTCCTCGCGTACAATACGAAACCGATGGAAGTGTTGGAAAATTAGAAATCATCTCGCACCATGCGCTCGTGTCACTTCAGCCATACTTCCATCCTGCCACACAACGGGAGAGTGGGAGTGAAAAACCGTCAGTTGATCGTGCTGATCACATCAGATCACCTCCGGCCGGCAAGGTCACAAGACGCCATCGGTTAGCTCTCTTTTTATTCTGGAGGGCTCTTTGGCAAGTGAGGGCAGGGAAGGCAAGCATAATCCTGCGTGGAGCGTATCGCGTTGGAGGACGCTGCATGGTAGCTGGCACAGAAATTGCCGCACGGACCGGGAATGGCCGCAAAGACACGGTGTGCTTGCGACACATCCCTGCAGCTTTGCACTTTACGGCTTTGGTTTCGGAATTCGTTTTCGGCAGCCGTGAATGCATCACAAATCGGCACTAAAGCAAGAGATGAAAACGACAGCTGACCTTCGGTGTTTGGGGCTGTTGGGCTGTGAGCTACAAGGCGAATCGTTGTGTTCGATCATCAGTGGAAAATAGAAAATAAAACTGTTTAGCTTATTTTGACAGTGGCGGTTGCCCTGCGTAATATTGATTGCTGGTTTTTTGCAGGGTTGCAGGGTGTTAATAATTGCACGCATTTGGGCGATTTAATCGGAATGGTAATTGTGTGGGCACGTAAGCTCGATTAAATTACTTATTTGTTGAGCAATTTTGAGACGCAAAGAAGCAATCAAAATGACTGTTTAGGGATGTTTGCATTTTATAAAACCTAACAACTGGTTTGCCAGTTCAACCCAATGCAGCCGTTATATATTTAGTTTCAATCTTGCCGCTACAAAGATTGTTTGCATAACAGTTGCTTGTGTTTGGGTATAATACAATACGCCGTTAAAAAGTGTTCATATTACATCTAGAAAAGGGTTGGTGTGTGAAAAATGTATACATTAATTCCTAACATTTTTCCAAATAAAGACAGTCCAGTGCATAAGCCCTCTGCCAATTTATTTACCTATTAAGCGGTTAGTTTTGAGTGGCAATAGCACCCGTTGAAGACGAACCAGTGTATAGGGATTAAATGGTTAATTAATTCCACCCACCCATTCTCAATGGAATTAATCTCTGCACTATTGTCTCGTCAGGCGGAAGAGGAAGTAAAGGTGAGAATTTCAGGGGCGTTTAGTAGAACTTTAAAGCATGGAGCTGGAGAATGAATCTGTTCTTTTTCGTTGTATCTAAACAGTTCTTGAGCGCAAGCTTCTTTCTGAATTATGTAAAGCCCTCAGTGCAGGCTTGATTTTATCTGGGCTATTTTTTGGGTTTCGAGTACACGTTACAACGTAACGCAGCACAGGTCAAAACCGGAAGACTCATGAAAATGAAACGAGCCAAAACTCAAAGAAACCAGCTCAACAAGCCTCACATAATTGGTTGATTTACGTCGCGTTGTCGATGGTCGTTCGGTTCAATGGTAATAACCGGGTTACGCTTGCGAATGACCACCACCCCGGAATGGAGTATCGTCATTGGTTGCAAGCAGTGTTTTTTTACGCTTTTTTGTGGGAAAAATCTCCCAGTATGTAGGAAAAACTGCACACGAAAAGCACGAGGTCTCTACCAATCAACCTACACACTCTACCGGTCGCTGCGGTTTACATCGCGTGTGAAGTGCCATATGGTGCCACACAGAGACCACATAACCGCAACCAGCGGTGGTCAGCGCGGTGGAAAAACAACCACCCGGTTTGCGAGGTGGGAAAACAACAAACATTTTCCGTGCGTTTCACACTCTCCTTCTTCCGCCCTCCTTCCATTGGTCAGTGCGTTACGATGCGACCACGCGAGCGTACGTACAATTTCCCCAAACAGCGTCACCCGCTCAATCGAGAGCGCATCGCAAGACTTCAACGGTTCGGCAAGCGACGAACCCGACCGTTCGCTGGTCGGTTTTCTTCCGACTTCGTAATTGTGCGGCAGAAGCACACCGATAGCGATAAGAAAGTATAAGGTGAGCTTACATTTTTTTTTATTTTACCATTGGAATCGGCTCAGTTCACAAAGCCAAACCGCTTTCTACGGGAAACCCCCGATTGGATTTCAATAAACCGTAGTTCAATTATTGGAATCACCGCGATTGATAAAACGGTGCGTTAAATTAAATAAAAATAATTCCCCACCCTTTCCCAACAACCATTCCACCTGCAATGGCCTGCATACGATGCACCAGACTACCAAGGCCACAGCGAACAGTGCTATCGTGCCGTTTTTATTTGCAGGAATACCGATCAGTGCTTGCCGACTCACACTTTCGCTTACTGTCACCGACTGTACGTACGCTCGTGTTTCATCCTAATGGAAGTGAGTTGATATTGTCATGCCAGTGACATTGCAATTGGAAACTGGCTCGAGCAGAGTTGTGTCGCTAAACCGCTCGTCCCATTTGCTGGCAGTTCGTGGCGATCGTGACGGTCGGATGCTTTTCACATAGTGCCGGTGGAAGATTCAATTGGATCGAACAAGAGCTCAGAGCGGTCAAAGTGGGTCAGTGTAGTTAAGATTGTTGTATGGGCTAAAAAATGGCATCTGTCAAGGTGGTGAGCCTGTTTCGGTACAGGTAATAATAACGGCAAGGACTTTTTATCCATATTTTAGGTGCTTATTATAGGTGTAGAAGCTATAGGTATTTTTTTTGTATTTGAGTCGAATGTAAAAATAGTTCTTCTTGCGTCTATGTGTCTCAAGAGTTGAGAGCTACGATGATGCTGAAAAAATAAAACCTCAGCCAAGACCAAAATTTGGAAGCATAGGCAGCGGTTGCATAAATTAGCCAAACATCGGTTAAATTGTTTTCTCGATCCATTCGTTGGTTTAATTTCCTACTGTAAGCCTTCTGAACAACACTCGTTGCAAACGTGTTTTTATGCACAACGGGCAGTATGGCACGTTCCAACGACGAACTGAAAGAAGCCGCGTGCAAAAAGCGGCAAGCACGTGAAAAAAAATGCCTCAACGGGAAAAGAGAGGTACGGCCAAAAGCAAAACGAAATGAAATAAATAAACTCTTGAGCGCGCTCCATCAATCATCCTTCCTATCGTCATCGCCATCGGCACCCCATTGGCGGGCGGACTGCACTGCCTCATACCGGTTGGGGCATTTCTTTTATCGAGTTAATTTCATAGATTTTCCAACTATTTTTCCAACCATTTCACCGGCAACCCGCATCATCTTGATCCTACCTTGCACCTTAACGAAGGGTGTTACGTTTTGTCCCACTCAAACACACCCCGGCCAGAGAAGGACTGCGCAAGGTGGCCTACAGGATGACATAATCAACACTAGTGAAGACCGCCCGTACAGCAGGTGAAGCGGTTTTCCTCACGAGTAGCTTTTCCTAAGCTCCGGTGACGGTCATGGGTAAAGCCGAACTAATTACCAGAAGAGGAATTCCTTCGCGCGACGGGAGGGTGCGCAATCGTTAATGCAATGCGGACTCAATCGAGCTGGGCGGAGAGAAGGTATCGCTGCATTTGCATCGTTTGCAAATTGTGTGGCTGTGTGCGCGCTCATGCATTCCGGTTGCAGGTGCAGTACGATCCTTAAGGGAAGCCCTGCATCGCATCGCGTGGATTAATTTAAACCCAAACGCCACAAGGGTTGTGTTGTTTACTTTTCCTTTCACAGCGCCCTAGATCCTCTGCGAACGGTGACGGGTGAGCGAGAAGATGAGTGAGTAGCGGAGTGGGAAGCGAAAATTGTGTCATGATTACTAATTTAGATGTTGTGTTCATCCCCCACTTACAGTTCGACGTGGTTGAGCGGTGACGATCGATTATTTGTGAAAGAGGTATTGAAGCGATTAAAATGATGAGTTTACTCAACGAGTTTACTTTACCATTTTTTACATTATTTTCACGTTACATCGGGCAATTTCCATGCGGACATTTACTTCCTGTTAAAAAATTGAACAACATTGTTTCAAAGACAAACTCTCGGGCAAGAACTTAGTTACACTTTCAGACGCACAGAACTCTAACGCAAACAAAGCACACAAAAACGGAAGATTATTAACGGTTGGAATCTCTTCATGCTTCGCTGAGAACACCATTCATGGCCGGCGTTGTCTCTTTCTGGATCGTAAACTCTACCCCCAAAGACTCTCAAGCTTATCTCAGTGTGCCTAATCCACCAACCGCATCCGCCGCGAGACGACACAAAATATCGTTGTACGGAACGACACAAGGAAGTAGTTTTCTGTTACATGTTGATTTAATTTTTGAACTGACTTTATTTGAAGGTTTTTTATAGGGTGTTGTTGGCGATGAAATAACACAAATAGGCTTATTCTATAAAACGAGCGATATGAATTTCATATTCGGAAATTGTTGCATTTTGGATGATCTAACTGTCTGTGTGAGGAAGAGGGCGCTTTAATGCTTGAAACCCCTGTGAAGGTCTGCATTAATCGATGGAACAGATTTCTCATCATGGGCCACCGCTTGTTGCAGAAAGTGCATTTAACAATGCTTTAAACATTCCTAAACGACTTATTGAATATTATGCTGCGGTAGTATTCTCACCCAAAGCTGGCAAACTAACAGCATGTTCGAGCGGCAAACCCATTACAGATAGCATCAAGCAGGCGTTTGCTTTTCCCTTACTATCACCGCGATTAAATTATAGTACGCGTCCGCCACAAAACGATTCTCTTTATAGCTTATTTAACATTTGTTTCCCACCTAACGCCCTCCCGATCTGTAAAACATATTTATTAGGTTTCTTCGCTATTCAACCGTCCCTTGCGGAGAGTGGCTGAAGCAAGGTAGACAAACGATCGCTCGCGCCTGGTCAGTGTTATACATCACGCGGCCGGCTGACAAGAGGGACTCCGCTTTTCATTACATAAATCGAATCGAAGCATTCTCTTTTCATTATACGATCCCCAACACACGCAGCATCACTTTCCTGGCGGAGCAAGATGAATGGAGGTGCAGCGACGCAATCAGAATGCATCGCTGACCTTCTGGCCCCGCTGCACCAAATCGTGCAGCAACGTTGTTGAATGGGAGAAGTTTTCTTTTTAATAATCAGCCCAAGAACAAGCACTTGGCAGCAGTTTTCGTGACGCTTTGTGTGCGGAATTCAATCGATTCGCGGTGGCATTTAATCTGTTTATCCATTTGTCTATCCGGTTCGTTTTGCGAGATGAAAGCAAAGTTGCTCTATTTTGCTACACAAACCCATTGGATCACAACCTCTTTTTGAGCAGCGTGCGCTCAAGGACCCGGACAAGTGCATACAATCTGCATTTTCAATTACCTAACGCATGCACGTAAAAGCCACTGGGAAAGGCAAGACGGAACTCGGGAGGGCACTGTTACCGTAGGGGTCTGGCAGGAGGGGAAGGTAAGCAAGTGGAGAGAGTTGAGCGTTGTCGGTTTCGATGAGGTTGACGTGACATCGTTTAAATGAAGCAGCGATTTCAGTTTAATTGCAGCAATGCACTTGACTTGGCCGCGAAAGATGGTGTTTGTTTTTGAGTGAGGAAATGCGTACTGGTTAAATGTTGTGTTTTTACACCTCACGATTAAGTAAAGTACTGTCCATTTATAAAAAGATACCATGCATGTAAGGGAAACCTTCGAGACGTTGTTTTAATCGTTTTTTTTTAATTTGTCACCACTTCATCGTCACTATAACTGTCAATGACATCTATAAAACGGGCTTAAACCCCTACTCAGTCTTGCGATTATGAAAAAAAAGTCTAATCTTTTTTATTAATTTTTATTTCTGTTTTCAATTGATACTTGAACTATAATTCATTAAAAAATCGATCAATACATTGCTCAAATGTTGCATAATAATGTAGGCTTCGAAACTCAAATTCGTTTGAATTATTATAATAATTTATCCATTGAACTGAAAACAAATACATGGGCATTTGATGTGAGCTATTCAACAGTAGCGTCGGCTACTACAAGGCAGTATAGAATTGATTTCCAATCGGACCGTGTCCCACAACTATCCGTAGTTGTAGGATTTGTATTTATAGTAATAACAAGTCACCGAAACCTGTATACACAAGCCTCAACGCGTTAGTCTTATTCGACTTAAATTTCTTATTTGTGCTCATATCATTAACCATGTTATTGAGACATTTCTTAGATCAGTTTGGGAGTGATACGAAACACGCTGTTTTTATGAAAGAAAAAAAAAACAGATCGATGCTTCGAAATCCATCAAACAGGAACTAGACCCAACGGTTTAAAGAATGCAGGACTAACACGAAGCTTAAGCCAAATCTTGCATTGGTTTGTATAGGTATTAGTAAAAATTAGAATATCGAAATAAATGTTAAGGATTTTTTTATTTTAAAACAAATAATCATCCTTCGAAACTCATGATCATAAATATTTCCGCTGTGACTGATTTTTCAAATCAATACATGATTCTATTCTTAAAATTTTGTCATTTACCATTGCGAAACACTTAAGGATTACTATTCGCTTGTAGCATAAGATCTGAAATATTAAGCCTTTTTGTTAAATGTTACTAATTAAAAAAGGTTATTTTATCAATCATTAATTGACAGAACTTCTCTAGTATGTTTCATTTGGTTAATCCGTGAACTTGAAATTTATTCCTTATTCCTTAGCTATTAGACGATTCAACAAATATCAAAAATTACATGCAATTTTACAAAATAGAAAAAAAAACGTTTACCCGTCATAGGTTCAAGCCTAGAATGGACCATTGGGTTGGACCGGGTTCAAGCCAAGGTGGAATGGACCGGGTTCAAGCCTAGAATGGACCCCGTAGCATGGATTTGAGTATCCCGCTGCGTGGTAATGAATTAAATCTCGAAAGCCTATATAACCCGGCATGTCCGCGTAGGACGTTACGCCAAATAGAAGAAGAAGAATACGCAAGCATACATTTTCTACGCTTTCGGATAACACAGAAAAGAACACAAAACGACACACTAAAACTACGCCGGTTCAAAGAATAAAAACAAAAATTCGAGTATTTTATCGGATGGCTGCAAAACGATTCTTCTGTGAACGGGAAAAATTGTATGAGTTAAAATAATCAAGAAGGTAAAAAGGCTGTTTTTGTTTTCATTTAATGTCCACAAGCATTGCTTGAACGGAAAATATTACTTTGAAAAATGAACTGAAAAGAATTACAAAACACATCATCAAACGGTCAAACACAGTACCATCTAAAACGAAAGCACCTGACATTCGATCCAACGGCGCGACACATTAGTTGCGCCCAATTGGGTCCATCCGACCAAAGCCGTCCGCTAACCTTGGCTGTCTCTCGGCCGCTCAATTAGGCAACCACCACCTCCAATCGATGACGCTCGCTGCTGTCGGGTGCCGTCGATGCACGTACACCTGACGCTGCACACACATACTCACATACGCACCCCGCTATCCATCCCCCTTCCCACATTCATTGCATCGTTTGTAACGACGCAACATAACTTTCGCTCTCGTTTTGCAGCCACCCTTTACCGTGCATGTGTGTCTTCCCTGCGGGAGCCGCTCGGGTGCTCCTATTACTTCACTTTTGTTTTTAAGTCAGTTGGCTCGAGTTTTTGTTTTTGACTCCGTTTGGTTTCTTGTTTCGCTGTGCGCTGCCGTACATTCCATTCCTGCAGACCTGTGTCTGTGCCGCGCAGAACTGTGATGGTGGGCAGCATCAGATGCTACCAGATCGTAACATCGCGCAAGTGTGTCCCGTGTGTTACAAGATGCGATTTTTCGCCCGCTGCTCCCTTTTCGCAAGGTAGGGGTGAGAGTCGTGCTCGATCGGTTTGCCGCAGCCACAGTGCACCGGGTTGCATCGCGTTGGAATGCGTAGGTGAAAAACAATCGCACTGTGAAAACACTTTCTGTGCGAAGGGAACGAAGTACGATTCACCGACCTGACCCTACCTCTACTCGTGCAACTGTTTGTACACCGACACATACATCTCCATACGGGTGCCTTGAAGAGCATTAAAATGAGAGCATAAAGCATCTGTTTTGTGGAGCCCACCATCTACCGGCACCACATAAAAGGGAGGTCTAGTTTTGCGGTTCGGCCGTTTTTTTTTAAGCCGCACTGGCCGATTGCCTCAGTTTGAGCGGTGTTTGAGTTCGGTAGTGATTTGCTTTGTGTGATTCACTGACTCGTGCGTTTTCTTACAAAGTTGTGCCATAGGCAAACAAAGCCCTGCGTGAGCCCATTTCGTGCACATGTTACACATTATGTCTTTTCAATCTAATTAAAGGGTCTTCATTATTTGGTTTTTTACCCAACACTTTTCGCTCTTGGAACTTAAAAGTGTTATTTTTCTTTCTACATATAACAATCCTCAATCGATCGAACCTGTGCAGTATTTTCTATTTATTTATGATTTATTTTCGGCCACAATATTTATCCCAACCCGCGAAGGCCACTCGAAAGGTTGCTTTTCTCTTTCACTCAACCGATGAAGGCTGCACGTGTACGTGTACGCCGGAAAACGGAAGCTTCGTAATGGTTCGTCCGTTCGTTTTAAAAGCGTCTTCGGGTAGGGATTGTAAATAGGAAAATTGAAAATGAAAAAGCCACCAACCAGCACCGGTCGGTGAGGTCTACAAAACACTATTCGCACAACACCCTTGACGTGGTGCTGGTGTTAGCTAATGAGACAACATTTCATGGCACGACGCATCGCTCGGTGCACCCGAGGGGGGAGGTAGGTCCATCTTTCCGTCACAGTGGCAGTGCCACGGAACCGCTTTGATCGGCATCGGGGGTGGTAAATTAATTTAATGGCATTTTATTACCGCTCTCATGCATTCATACAAACAAAAATGAACCAACAACGAGCTGCCAGGGTGTGTGTGTCTGTGTGAGGATGGCAGTTTTTTTTAAGTCAGGTGTTTTTTTCCTTTTTTGCAGTGATCGAAAGCGATCACCGAAAGGGGATGGTTTACGAGTGTGTTTTCTTTCCTTCTTTAACTTTTCAGGTGTCTCTTAAGCACAGGTGGGCCAAGGTATTGCGGCGGTGGGAAGTAAATAGCACATGACGAATGCAGTACGTGCTTGACGTTGCAATGACGATGACAACTGTTTTGTGCGTGCTGGTTTTTGTTTTGGTTGCTGTCCCAATTGGCGTGGGTTTGTGAAGCACGGTCGCATGCGGAGAATGTTGCGGAAACAACTACTTTAGTTAGTTGCTTACTTACTGATTTTCTCAATGAGTATGAATGTGAAAAAATAAATTATTAATTCATTCGGACCATCCAGGAAAGGGAAATATCATTCGAAACGATTCAATGTCGTATAGTATCAAATATATTAAATGACTTTTGCTCGCTTTTTCCCAGTTGTGTTGAGTAGAAATTTTACCTTCCCTTACAGACAACTTAAATATGAGGGGAATAACGATACTAGCCAGCTGTTTTATATGGAGTTTGACAGTTGGCGGCTGCAATCATGTGAACACTACATACCAAAAAGCATGCAAAACTAGCCTCAGATTTTCAGCATAAATTATTTTAGCCTGAAAAATAATCTGAACAATCGTCAATTCATATCAGGCTCGATCTGATTAGCCCGTAAAGGATTATTTTTTTACTGAAGTATAAATATGTTGTTAAGAAATGTTTTGTTAAAATATAGAAGGAACCTATAATGGTTTCGGATCCAAGTAAAATGGAAAAATGATAACAGGTTTACTGTTTTGAGTTTATTAGAGTGATGCGATTGTATAATGGAACCTCATTTTATTTTTGCCTAATAACAGGCGTACGCTTCTATGAACAGTTCCGGGTGCCTTTCATCTGGCTATCTTTTTATCCGTGCTTTTATGCAAGGAAAAGGGTTGAAAAACAATCTTATCAAACAATAATGTCACGACGAAACACAAATACAGCAACAATTTATATTTAAAATTAAAAATATTTATATTTAATTTAAAATAGCCGCTTTGTAAATTATGTATTTTATAAAACTAGATAGATATTTTTTTTTATTAAAGAGTTGCTCTACAACATAATGAATTATGTAGAAAATTATACAAATTACAGTCATAAACAAATTATTTAATTGCCCGGGTTATTCAAGTAGTTAAGTCCTGATGTGTAAACCATGCAATGTACCTTTTTTTTTTTTCGTTGTATGGCTCAAGACAAATTAGAGCTGATTAAAAGCATGAAAGTGATATTGGTCTATTCGATGACCGCGACGACTCGCAAAAGGCCATACAAGATCAATTTTCACCCGGACCATCCTCTCGTAGCCAATACTAGTTATTCGGCTGTTTAGTACTATGAAGTGTCAGAAGCCTTGATAAAGTTTATCTTTACTTTTGTCCAATATCTATGAGCAATACGAACCTTCAAATTATCATCAACGAGTTTAGTTAACGGCAATATTGGAAGCAGGTTAACAGAAATATGGTCCACAGGTTAAATTAGCTTTAAAGTTTTTACAATTGTTCTGAACTAAACTCGCTTCTCGATGATTTTCCAATCTACTATAAGGATTTCAATTCCCCTAGAAAGAGAGGATTGATTTATTCAACTTACATTCATTATACTGTTTTCTGAAAAAAAAAATTAAATGATTTCAATTTTTTTTTATGTACGAAACTATTACAAGAACATTCAGAAAAAAAACATGATCAAAAATGTAATGATTTTTTTATTATTCTTCTAAAATGTGATGTTGTCAGCAAATTGTTGAAAGATGAATTGGATGCTCCTTCCTTACCAGGAAACCTTAACATTTACGCACATGGTAGAATCCGTTCAATCGCGCAGTTTACTTAATATTGTACCAAGACTCACACTTTACCGGACGTTCCTTCATTATCAATGGCAAGGCAATTTAAAGAATCATTTGAATTGAGCCTTCTATTACTATTCAATTTCGGTGATCGTAGTCGTTGATCTCGTGATCGAATGTATTAGTAATTATGACATAGTTTAATAAGATGTCGTAGCATCAATATGCAGGACAGTTACATGAATAAATTAAAAAAAAGAAAAAAAAGATTAATAATTAAATTATGAAGAATCGTATTGCAAGCGAGCTCGATATTACTTAACGATCGCTTCTTTAATTTCTTCAGTTTAAGATGTTACTGTGTACTATATCTCAACTTTAGCTAGGATTCATTTAATATTCACAGAACGTTGATAGTGACTATAATGAATATTTACTTTCTCTGACTTAACAATGAACGTAATGTTGCTTTTATGCTAGAAATCTGTTTACAGTAGAGCATATAACACGTAAAGGGCTCAGCTAGTACCCAAACCGTCAGCATATTCGAGATAAAAATAAACACCTTGCGCTTAAAAGAGGCACCACAAACCCACAAAGTTCACTCACAGTTCGTCAAAGAAGTTTTGTTGCTTTCACTCTGTTCGGTCGCTTTTTGCCCGTTCGTGATGGCCTTGGGGTGCTGCTGGACGAACAAGTTTGTTCAGGAAAAACTTACCAATACAGAACCGATCACCGCGGTCGACAAATGAC
The DNA here is from genome assembly GCF_016920715.1 of Anopheles arabiensis. Lineage (NCBI taxonomy): Eukaryota > Metazoa > Arthropoda > Insecta > Diptera > Culicidae > Anopheles > Anopheles arabiensis. The sequence goes on from NC_053518.1 coordinate 41,301,171, forward strand.
AGTGCCACCCCAACTCCAACGCCCAAAAGAGAATAAAAAACAACCCACGCTCGTAACGTGTGAGGATTCAATAAAAAAATCAATTGCAACCATAGTATCATGAAACCGGCTCCCGATGCGTAGACGAAGAAACAGGTACGGCCACTGGGTAGAAATGATCCAATAAAATCACACAAATCACGATGTCTGGAAAAGGTGAACTATTTTAAAGGTGGCGACCAACACGCCGTTGCCTTACATTCACTTGCACCCGGAATGCCCTCCGTCCATTCTACGAAGATGATGAGCCGTGCGATGTACAGGGAAGAACAAACCGCAAAACTCGTTTGCACGTTACTGTGCACTGCACATTCGTCTGAGGAAAGTGAACGTAAGCGCCTGCTTGGCCGGTTGGTAAGCGTGTGTGCAGAAAACGAGAACGAAAAGAGCCGACGCAAAAATGAGAAAAAGGAAAAAATACTGTGTTAGTAGTGCGCTGACCGTACTCGCTTATGTAATTCTCGATCGAGCGCGATGATCGATGGATGTGATCTAGTGGCACCAACAGCAGCAGACCTCCTGCACGACCAGCTGACCAGCACCGTACTGTACGGACGAGCTGAACGAACGGCGCTGCAAAACACTGAACAGCTGCTGCTACCCATTGTACAGTGTGTTACGGAGGCGTTGGCCACTCGTGGAAAATTTTCTACAGCATGGTGCGTCTTCCTTCGGGTGGGGAAAACTAAGCGCGAGAGTGAGTGATGCCGGCAGCTTTATGGACGGAGCTGTGAGAGTGAGTGGTGATAAGCGCCAATGAGCGCGGGTAGCGCGTGAGTGCATCGTTGTTTTGATCGTGCGAACTGATGCGGATCGGGGCTTGGGTATGGATGGGTGGTTTTTCGCACAACATGCGATCGAAAGTTTGCCCTTGCAGGTAGGCAACCGCACTGACGGGGTCTCAAGTCGGTGCGTTGAGGCGCTGAAATGTTTCAAACAAAGAAACACAGCGATGAAACATTTCATTCAAACGAGTTTCTATTGGTTGTTAAATTTTGAACTGACTGTTGCGGGGTTCATTTATGATTTTACTAAAAAAGGAGACTTTGTTCAACTTGTTGCAAGATAATTAGTATCATTCTGATCGCAAGTAAGTCTATGAGCTCTTTTCCATATTTGACAACTTTCTTGTGCTAAACTGGAACAGAACAAGTCGTTAAATCATTTCTTACGATCCTCTGCCTCTACCTTCCATGGTAAGCAATTCCATTTGCCGGCAAACAACTAAGTCTGTCATTCGCTCACTCATCCACACCGCTGCAAATTGCTCATTCTGCAGCCATCTCGCTACCGCCACAATCTGTCACCGACCACACGCCAGCTACCTGGCGGATCGGTGCGCGTGTGTTGCAATAAATTAATTTGCTTTCGTTTAATGTGACTGTTATTATACATAATGCCTTTTGCCCATTGCCGACCGACCCGGCGACCGAGTTATGATTAACGATTCCCTCCCCACGTTCCCGGGGAGATCGACCCAGGTCAGCTCGGGTGAAGATTGCATCGTGCACTTGGGGCCAACCAGATCACCAAAAGCCACACACCAACACACATGTATGTGCCGCAAAACCGCACCGTTTTTCGTATTGTGCCACCGAGACCTTCAGCTACCAAATGAAGGCACACAGAGGCAGCTTCGGCATATGCTCACCAAACGTACGGCCGGTGCAGGACCGTGTCGCTAGGGCCGATGCAGAACATTTCCAACGAAATCAATCTCAGTAATTACGCGTTTGCCAACATGAACGTACATTATTCCGCATCGAGTCGTATGCGGGATGGATGCAAGGTGCGAGAGGTGCGCGTGTAGTATAAACTAATGTTTTCTGTGCGTTCGGTTGCGATGGGAGCCCTGATGCTTGATTTAAGCGACCGATGAAGTTTATTTGAAATGTTAATTAGCGGCTCAGCAAGCGTAGGCATGCGGAGAGGAAACGATTGCGCTACCACTAGTTTGTTGCCGTTTGCGGTATGGATGGTGTCATTAAGTGCGTTTGCGTTGATTTACTTTAAACCGGTTTCTGGCAAAGCCATCATTTTGGAGGATGCGGAATATTTTAACATAAAATGTAGAGTGTATTTTATAATGCTACCGAAATGTTCTGCATGGTAATAGTGTAGTTTAACGTTCAAGAACAAATAGGACTGAAAGTGTAATAAATTATTTCTGTGTAATAAATTACTAAATTACGCAGGATGCTGACCTTTAGCCTTAGACTTTTTGACACAAATTGATTCGAGCACAATCTTCAATGATATATCAAAACGCCGAGCTGGTTAATTGAAGCTTTGTTTATTAACACATTTCCCCTGTGTGCGAATGCATCATCCATCATTGGCAGCATTGGCGCTTTGAACGATCACACTTTGTACCTTATCTCATTCGGGTCGATGCCATCTTTTCTTGCAACCCTCCAAGACCTGCATCTCTGCGGAAAGCACAATGCACAATCATACCGTTCACTGGCTTGCAAATTCCACCACCACCCTACCAACCGGCAACCGCCCCTCTCGGAGTGGAACGCGCGCGCGCGCGCCAATATGCTCCAGCGTGAACGCGTGAAGCCTCCTCAATCAAGCCGATAATTGGTTTGATCTTTTAGATCAGCACTTTGTGCACTTTTTATATAACTTGCATTTTTATCGCCACCGGTGATTCGCACTTGCAACTTGCGTTCGCTCCGCCAAGAGGGCATTAAATAATGCAAAAGAAATACAAATTGCCGGCCACAAAGGTAAAGGGAACAGGTGAACGGGAGATTGATTAAAAGCAAAGCATTTTTTGTGTGTTTGTTTGTTTCGTTCTACGTGTTCCTTTGGAGATGACTTCATTGTGCAGCTGACGGCGGTATGTGCATTTAAAAGTAATTGCCCAGGCTGCATTTATCACCGCAGGAATGTTTTGTCAAAAGAAATGTCTACATAATTCCTTTACGATGATACAATACGACAACATACGCGGCGGCGACAGCCTTTGCGTTGCTGGAGCGATTGTTTACAGTCCTTTTCCCACGAGTTGCGCAATGAGTACGGCCAGCTGATCCAGATTTAAACCACATACGCACCGATCACTTACTGCTTCCTGGACTGGACTAATTTACATTGTCAAGACACTACCACTACTACTACGCACACAAGACAGACTTGTGTAATCGTAGCGAGGAGAACATTTAAACAACAAAACACGTAAAAAAAAACAAAAACACACACCCGACCGCACTGTTCAGTCACAACGGCTTTATCCTGCTCCTGTGCTTCGGAGTCAGTCTGCACCCTCTGCTAGTGCCAGCGGGTGCTCTCACCGTCTGCAAAGTCGAGCCCCGAAACAAGGAAGCAAGTAGTATAGCGGTACTCGTTAGCTAAATGTGCTTCTTTCGTCCCGTCCCAGTCCCGGACAGCGGTTCATTTTCAAATGCTTCCAGCTTAGGAAAATTAACGAGCACCCGACTATGAAATAAATGGGTCCACGAGCATTTCGCACAACGGTCCCGGGGTGCCCGGTCGGTGAAACATAATCATGCAATCTGTACTGTCTGCGTACTGCTCAGCAAACGGTGCCATTTTGCAAGCAAACGAAATTAAACGTGTTCTGTTGGATATTAGATAATTCCGCGCGTGTGTGTCTTCTAGACTGTTGCTACCAACAGACAGAAGGGAAGGGTATTTGCGCACTCCAGTATATCCTCCTTTGTAGGATTAAGCGTGCACGTAAGTGTAAAAATGTCGATTTACGTCGGCATTGCATTGAAGGGTATTTCTGTCGTTTTTTTTTTTGTGCGAGCTTACTCTCACTCTTCTCCAACTGTATTCAAATCAGGTTGACTGCCCATCCCACCCCTTTTAAGACTGTGTGGGATGGTTGGTGGCGGGCAGAGCGCCACGGGTACGTGATGTGAATTGCATCGATCCCTGGTAGAATTTATGTAACCGCCGGTCGATGAAAACGGGGCAGTGTCCGGCGCGCAGAAGCCGCGCTCGGGACCATGGTCGACCTAATAACGGGTTCGTGTGCTGATAGCTCGCGCAAGTCTTCTGTTTCGTTACTGCGCCGGGGGTTTTGTTACTGCGCTCAACGTTGACGTTTTAAGAGTGGCTGACGAGTTTGGGACCGGGAACTCACTGCACTGCTCTGTAGCCTACTCCCTTTCCAATGATTGTTCCCAATCGGTCAGGCTAAATATTGGTCAGCTAAGCTGAGTTCGATAAACTAACGATTTGTAAATGGGTTGATGGACGGGAATTGGTTGATCGGTTTTGTTTGATTGGCAGATTGAAATCGGCTAATCATTCACCTTTTCACACCACAAAGAAAACTGGTTCAACTATGACAATCACTTCTTTGTGGTTGTTTGGTGTTAAATTTCGTGTTCGTTCATCTCTTATTCTTTTTTTTTTCTACGAGGAATTTTATAAAATCCAAAATAAAGGAAGGCAACTTTTTTTTATAAAATTTGGTTTCTTTCCACCCAAAACTAATTCCTCGCTAATTATCAAACGACGAACACACATTCAGAGATTGCTTTTCGATTAGAGTTTTTGTCCCGAAATTCCTTCTTTGGTCTTTTTTACTACCTTTCTAAACTCAAATGGCAATATTGAACTACAAATTATCAACGACAGCTAACGCAACACGTCACACATGCCATAACGCATTCCGCCTTATTGCTTATGACAAGCAGAGGAAACAAAGACGCCAGCAAAAACGACCTATAAATATATCTAATCAGCAATCAGTGCCACCTGATTCCGATCATCCCAGCCAAGACCTGAACCAGTTTGCAAATGTGGGTAAAATTATTACTACTTCGGTCTGCAATCAAGTTGATTATTCGTCGGCACCTACCATTGACAGCATGTGCCTAGCGGGCATTGGAAACGAGCAGGCTAATAATCGGTGACTAATAAAGCAATCTAAACATGGTGCAGAAACTCCCAGCAGCAGCAGCAGCAGTAGGAAGCATCAATCTGCGAAAAGCCAGCGTACAAATCGGAACGGAAAGCAATCTTTTGAAGCCTTTTTGTTTTAGTCGCTAGGGCGCCGCCGAGCTACGCAACAACGCACTAATTTCGATTTTCGTTGACAACAGCGAGATTAATTAAGACGTTAGCGTGTGGCAAATTGCGTTGCATAGAAATGAGAAGCATTTTTTTTCACTTTGTTTAATTTCAAGGTCAACGTTGTGTATGGTTACGTTTTGGTAAATGAGCGTGATCGTAAAATCGATCATTGTGATGTAACGCAACACATCCAGCCAGGCCGTATGAAAATAAGCTGCACTGCGAAAAGAAACTGAAAAGAAAAGGGAAAGGTGTTTTTCGGCGGTTTCCGTCTCTCTTCAAGGCCACTTTCGCACTCGAGCCAAAACAAAAAACGGGGGGGACTAGACTCTACCACCGGCTCGCCGGTTACGATTCCGGTACGCATGGGTCAAAGTCAAAACTAGCTGCTTATGGCCAAGTACCACTCCGTCCGTTCAGTGTGCGATCATAAACGCGGAAGGTCACGGCACGTAATGCGAGGAAGAAAATTGTGTGACCGAACGCCGAACGTAACGAAGCCATACTGGCTGCATAAAAAATGGTACCTAAATGGAGCTAATTTCCCTTCGTTGTTAAATTGGTTCCGTTTTCACAACCGGCGACCGTTTGCTGATCGGAAGCAGCGGAAGATTACTGTTTGGCCTTCGCCAATTATACCATAGGGTGTACAATTTTTCTCAGCCGGACCTTACCGAACAGCTCGTTACCCCTTTCGCAGGGGGGAGTGTATTACAGCATCCTTCCATTTGACGTGGCGGTGGCATGGCGCCCCGGCTAAACGAGGCGACAGGATGTGCGACCTTGACCAAGGCAAATGCATATTGGCTTATGCGATCGCAATCGCAGCACCCACCTACTCGGCACGAACCAGCTAAGTGGTATCGAGCTGAGGCAAAACAAAGCATCCATACCCGACCCTAGATGCCCTAGATATGTTATAATTGATCGCAATGCGGATCCGTACTGGTGGTGGCGGTAGCAATTAAAACAGGATTCTCGGCCGCTCGTTCGGGTTGGCAGTAGAATGCAGTGGACGGTGTAGTGCGCTGGCGTTGCGCTGGTTCTTAGATGAGTATATGGCGTGCAAGGTTCTCCTCCCAGGGCTGTACGATGCGACGACGAGGTCGGTCGTGAGCAACGTAACCGTCAAGCCTCACGTTGCTCTCAGACCCGGATAGATGAAAGTAAAAGTTGACCAGCTCTAACGTTTTTCCTGGTCAATGTTGTTTGCTCGCGTGTTGGGTTGTTTTGTCTCTTTTTTTCTTGCACTTGTATAACAGGACCCTACGGGCGGGCGGGCGTGCTAGATGGGATTGCCGTGGGTGGGTACTGGTATCGGACATTAATATTAATGAGACACAATAAAAACAATGGCGACCGGCTTAACGATCGGTCAGATCGGGCGGTGCGGGGTTTCGATTCATGCTACAAGTGCGAAACGTCTAACATGCGACTGCTTATGAAACATTGTCGCTGGGCGAAGATGTATGGGTAGATTAGTGCCCAACTTAGCGGATGTCATGCTGGGTGAGTTTTATGGTGTTACATTATTTTAAAATACGCTTGATCTTAAGATTGCAGAGCAAAATGAATTAATTAAAAATATTCTGGTCATTCCGACATTTTCACTCAGAAGTTTTGATGGCATCGTTGGCAATTAACATTCTTACACAAACATTGGGAAGCTTTAAGTATATTATGTAGAGCTAAATGAAAGGAAATAATTAAAAGGTTTATTTTTTTCAATGCTTCATAAGGATGTAGTTATGTCTCTAAATATTTTTAATTTTAAACAATATATGATACGTATATGAGGTAATTTTCAAGCAGAAACAAAATAATTTGCAACATCTCAAGCTCGTGATAAATATACCTTATATTGAAGGTCTTAATTAAAATTAAAATTATAACCGCGCGGCTACACGATGTGAAATATACAGAAATATACACGATGTGCATATCCCCTAACCCTTTAGTTGTATCTGTCAGATATTTCACGTGTTAAGAAGTTCATTTTGCTGTATATTTTACCTCGTGTAGCCGCGCGATAATATTATTTTTTTTTTTCATTTTATTAACAATCATTATAATAATTGTTAGGTTATCAAAGTGATCATTGATCGAAGTAAGCCTTGATTTAGAAATAGCCTAGTAAAACATTCAGCCGTACCGGCGAACTCGTTCGTTCCTGGGAACGTTCGCTGCGACGCTCATTTTCACTCATTTCATAGCCCTCTAGATCAAAAATTAGAAAACCGTGTAGATTTTGTACTGGCCAACCTAGCGGTAAAACCCTGTCCACTCATGAGCGACGAATGTTTCTCGTCGAACGAGTTCGCCGGTACGGCTGATTATTCCATTCCCATCGTTCATCGAGCATTGCTCCATTTCCCTAAACTCCTTTAATAATAATAAAACCAGTGACTATTTGCTTTCAAATAAAACTATTTTAAACTTTTTGTAATATTACAAAGTTTTAGTAAATTTTATAAATTAGCAAATCTGTTTACAAAAGAGAATACAATAATCATTTAATAAAAAAAATGAACTGTGCCAGTTTCATCCGTCAATTTCATGTAATAACGATAAATGTGGAAACCGCTTGCAGAAAATACAGCGTAATTGATAAACGTTCAATCAAGCAAAACGATGAGCTCCATTTTGCTATAAATAATACCCACAATTTTGATGCTGTCAAAGATCATTTCCTTATCGCTCTTTTGTTTGCGATCAACGACGTCTGGTTCTCTCTTTCTCTTTCTATCCCTCCATTTCTATCCGCGTTACCTATCTTTCGCCTCATTGACACGTAAAGCGATCAAACATTTTACATTATGCTGCGGCGTGCCAGCCCAGTACAACAAAAACAACAACAAAACCCTCACCGGCACCCAATAAATGATTATGCCATGCAATTTACGATTGAGAAACCGGCTCATTTCGCTCGGCTCGGCGTCCAAACAACAATGAAATGGCTAACTCCGCTGGGAACTCTGCCACATGCGGGTACGGAGAGCCGGAAAAATCGAAACCGAAATAAAACCATACACCATTCCTTCTCCCATCCTTTTGCCATACATCGTGTAGTACAGCCGAAAACTATCACTTGACCTTTGTCGGCATTTTGCACCGGCTCTGTACATTAACGCCCGATCTCGCGAAGATCGAGCGACGCCAACCCCTCATTACCGCATCGCACGTGGCACCCATCATCATCACCACCACCGTGCGGTCTCTTCTTTCACCCCGTAGCGCACCTTCCACGCTGGCACACTGTTACGAATTGGTGGGATCTTTTTTCTTTCCTCTCTTGTTTCACCTTTGCAAACAGAAACAGATGTGTTCGATCGGTAAGAGCAGCAAATACAAAAAGAAACAAACTCGATTCCACCTTGTTCGTGCGGTCTGCAAAGTCTTACGATCGAAACGCATGCCATTCGTGCGGCATCTTCACGCGTTCTGCTACAGCATCGTGCGCATGGGAAAAACGATGCGCTCGCTGTTCTGATGAGCGTAAGGTACACATTCCATGGTGGTGGATTGTTTCAGTTGAAACCAACGCTGCGAATGGTGGGCCGACGTAAATTTCCAGCCTAGATGTGCTGGTTGTTATGCATGTGTGCAAGCTGCACAATTGGTGTTATGCAAGACACGCGAATTGGTGCGACGAGGAACGAGGTGGAAAAGCAACGGCCCACCGACCGCCACACAAACACACATATTCGTCGCTCGGTTTGCAAAGTTTTAAGAACACAAGCCATTGCCTGTCAGGGCGAGGGAGACTGCTACCCCGCATCAAACGACAAACCTTCCCGTTTGCCACCGAAAATGGAGAAGACGCTTATAACGAATGTCTCGGACGAACCCATATTTTCAGCGTGTTTTTTCCATCAGTACTGTCCGTTCCAACTACAACAACAACAGCGATACTATGGAGAGAGGATGATTTACGAAGTTTTACGACCGCTTAACCTGTCACACCGAGCCCTTGAGTGGTCAGCTTGGTGCCATCGTTGTGTCCATCTCGGTGCGGTTACCCGGTCGGTGTGTGGTGGCGCAGGGAATCTCCTTGAACTGTGTGAGCGGAAAACTATTCAAACGAAAATGTGTTTGCTTGAGGGTGTGTGTATGTGTTTTCGACCTAGAACAGAAAAGCAGAAGAATCCGGAAGGCATTAAGAATGAGAATTTGCTTATTTTTTTGTACAACAATCTTTGTTTCGTTTATTTTTCGTCTTATTTACAATAAAATATAATAAAAAAAGTACATCGTGCCCCGCTGTCAGCCTTGAGCAAATGCACGCCTATGACACTCTTTTGGTGCGATGGATGCACTGGGAGCGTTTCACTGGCCGTGCTGGTCGTCTGAAGGATCGCAATATGTTTCTCTTTTTCTAGAAAAATCATGTTTTTTGGCTATTTTTTCGCAAAAATGTCAAAAAAGCTTTGTTGTTGAGCGTTGCGGCTCCCCTGTTTGCTCCCCCGTTGGGAGTAAAAATAAAGCGATCCAAAACTACCTTAATTTTGGTTCTAATCGATCGTTTCTGTACAGCAGCACCTTTCTCGCACAAAATTTGGTGGGAAACGAGCGAGCAAAGGCGTGCATTTGGACAAGGCTGACGTTTGTTGGGCCAGTTTGTTACGGTGTGCGTATCGGTACCTATGATTCCGTCCAGTGCGGAAAGAAGGAACGAAGTAGAAACAAAAAATCATAAGGGCAGTGCATGTACATTATCACATCGGTGCACAACTGTCGATCCCAATCGATCGAATGTGTTTTTTGTGTGTATGTGTTTGTGAGAAAGTGTCTTTTCTCTACTGAGTATGACGATTGAGGTTATTCGATTGGATAGCGAAAGGAGAGATAGAGTGTTTGTGTGAGTGTGATGGTGATCGATGGTGATAATAGCTATTTAAGAACGAAACATCTCCCGAAATTCGGAGAGACCCCGAGAGCATTGGGAAGGTGCTCCATAACGTCTGTGACGGGTGCGTCGTGTTTCTAGAAACGTGCAGAGGTCCCCGTACTCGAGGATCCACCAGATGTATGTTACAGAAGATCTACCAACATCTACTTTCCACACCCTCTCTTAATGGTGGTAGCTGTAGTCCTGTCCGTAGCCGCTGAAGCTGGTGTAGCTCACGTCATGATGATGATGGTGGTGCGGCTCATGCAGATGCTCCAGATGATGATGGTGATGGTCGTGGTGTACCGGGACTGGGACAGCGACTGGTACCTTTACCGGCACTGGGACGGGCTTCTCCACCGGGATGTGCTTCTCAACCGTGACGGGGTATGGGCGATCGATCGGAACCTTCACTGGGACCGGGACGGGCTTCTCGACCGTGTACGGGATGTGCTTCTCGACGTAGTACGGCTTCGGGACGGGCACCTTGACCGGGTACGGGACGGGCTTCTCCACCGGCACGGGGTAGGGACGATCGACCGGGACCTTCACCTCATACGGGACTGGCTTCTCGACGGTGTACGGCACGGGTTTCTCCACCTCAACGGGGTAGGGAGCTGGCACATGGACGGGATAGGGACGGTCGACCGGGACCTTCACCGGGTACGGGACCTTCTTCTCGACGGTGTACGGCACTGGGACAGGCACTTCCACCTTCACTGGCACTGGCACGTGCTTGGTAACTTCGTAGGGCTGCGGGACTGGCACCTTGACTGGGTACGGGACGTGCTTGGTCACTTCGTAGGGCTGCGGCACGAACACCTTGACGGGGTAGGGACGATCGACCGGAACATGGACCGGGTAGGGCACCTTCTTCTCAACCGGGTAGGGCTGCGGCACATGGACGGGCACCTTAACGTATTCCTTGACGTGGACTGGGACGTGTTTGACTACTTCGTAGGGCTGCGGTACCGGGACCTTCACTGGATAGGGGACATGCTTCTCCACGGTGTACGGGACGTGCTTCTCAACCGTGTACGGTACCGGGACACCCTTCACCAGCGTTACCGTCTTGGTCACATCCGTGTGGCCACCAAGATACACACCATGCCCGTAGTGATGGTCATGTGCCTCATGGTACGCACCGCCAAGATGGCCACCACCGATGTAGCCTACGTCCAGCCCGTTAATACCGTAGCCATAGCCGAGGCTCAGCAGGCCCCGTTTGTCCAGCTTCTTCTCGAGCGGGACGGCGGCCTTACTATCGGCTGCGGACTTCTTCTGCTCTGATTCGGCATTTGCCGAAACCAACAAAAGCGCCGACAGACAGATCTGTTTAGAACGAGAAGGGAAGGGATTGTTATCACAAAAACCAACATTTTTTCAATAAGTTTAAAAGAATTTGACAAAATTCCACAAAAAGGTTGAAGCAATCAGCGATAAACTAACAATTCGCTTTCGAAAGAGTTAAGAAAGAAACTACAAATACGTTACAGTTGTAGCCTAAGTACACGCTTCTTAATTTCACATGGTAATTGTTAAACCTTTGTTAAGTCTAAATTTAGAAGAACTTGTTCCACAAAAACTAAACGTTTTGTCGTATTCCAGTTCACCTCAACAAAGCTTGAAAATTTTACGTTTTTTGTTGCTTATCACTACAATAAACTGATGAGTTTAACAAGAACTTTGCACTTCAAGAACATCGAAACCATCCCGAGAAACCCTCACAACCCACCAACGACACTTGGTTCACCGTTTCTGTACTCACAAAAAACTTCATTGCGACTCAACGACGAACTGGTTAGCGAAACCACGATGCGCAACTGTGCGGTTCCAGACACTGAACTGGATGCTGATTTGTGCTAAGTCGCCGCTTTTATACTACTTAAAACGACGAAATTCACTTTCATCCGATTCTGTGTTTGTGCGCACCCCCCGCCATTGTGGTGCGCGTGCCCCCCGCCAAATTGAAACCGAAAGCGCCCGCTTGTGGCCGGGGCGCGTTCGGCCACCACGAGCTGAAATCGAAACCACTCATTCGCAGTGCGTGAATGCGGGCCGCGAGTGCCCCATTCATATTCCCCGGACGTCGGTAGGCTTGGGGTAGGTCGAACCCGCCAAAACCATGTAGACGGTGAGCGGCTGGCGGCAAACGTGAGCTACACGAATGAACCCGCACTGAGTAGACGGTTGAGTTACCTGACAGGCAGTCGCTCTGGATCGGTCGAAAATGAGTGCTCAAGATCCCCACACACGCACGCTCTTGACTATGGTGGTAGCGATGACGTTCCAAAGGGAGATGGAAAACGTGACCCGGTTCCTTTCGCGAACCAACCCCACCCGATTTCCGCCCTGGTGTGACATTGTCTGGTTCCGGAGACCGCTGGCAGTAGAAGGGAACTGGACTATCTTTGCTCTAATGACTTAATTCTTTACATTCTAGGCGTTTCTTGAGCCCCAGTTCCCGGAAATAGCCAATGCAAGCTTTGTCTACTTTTCCACTCCCCGATCAACTTTTCCAAGCTGTTTTGTTGTTGCACACTCATCTCCCAGCCGAGCCGTTTTGGGGGGCGATTGTTGCTGTTTTGCATGAGAGTAAACCTTGAACCAATAGAGCACACAATAGTGCGAAACACATTCTGCCTGCCGGCGCAACGTTGACTTAGTTAATTGGGCGCCGTTGTGTGCGGAACTGGTCCTGAAAGGGTCTCGATCGCTCGCTTTTCGTGTGCGATCAAGCCACGAGTGTTGCAAGTGCGGGGTTTTTGTTTCTTCATTACCGTCTTTTGAGGAAGTTCATTTCCGCACAAAAGGTTGCACAAAATCGGGTTTGTTTACGCGAGTTACCAAGGGCCTGTGTTTCCGATCATGTTTCCGGCGTGTGATCATGATTCTGATTGTGTTTCGATGTGTCAGATTCCATAATTCAAGCAAGAGCATTGAATTAATCGCGCAGCAGGCGTAATACTCGGTAGTAATTCACTGGTGTCTCGAGCTTTGCCAAAGATCAACATGAGGTAATTACATGAGGTCTGCTTGTCAAGCAATTTGTATCAACTGTACATCACAAAGGATGTTGCCGGGTGACATGCAATTAGTTGCGTTGACAGATGACACTTAGTGATGGTGCATATTTTTCGGAAGGTCTTGTCCTCCGCCACGGTGTACGTAAATGAGCCAGAAAGAATTCCACCGCATAGTTTACCTATTTGTGCACATTGGGTTTTACTCCAAATTGGTATGGCCTTAGCAAGGAGTTGAAAATATTTAAATCTCATCAGTGTCAGTGTCAACTGTGGTTGCAGAAACTCGAACTAATGTTTAGAAGATCAAAGAAAACAATAGATCATCGTGCCAGTTACAATGACAATTTCTGAGTGCTAATAAATTTCAGTTAAATTTCCCTCGCTGTTGCCTCTGGATCGCTTGATCTTGCTGTTAAATCAACATTCAATAAGCTTTTGAGTGGTACAGTTTTTTTTATTCTCTGCTGATCTTATTTTCCCATCCAACGAGCAATGATCTTACAAGGTCATCGCTAAGCTAAACCGTGCCCTTGCTGTCATCTCGCGCATGCTCTGGTGCATCAAAACGGCGTGACAAACAATCTTTGGCCCACCCGGCCCCAAAATCGCCGTCTGAACCCACGCTTGCATGACAGGCGTGAAAATGGTTCACCCACTGCCCAGCATAAATCAAGCATCGTGCCCGGAGATGGTCGGCCCGAAGTCCAATTTCTCAGCCTTGAACCGGCTTTGATCGACTGACAGCAGCGGGAGGCGCTCGTGACAATGTGATGCACCTCATCCGAGCACTCGAGCGCACATAATTAGCTCAAGATTAAGAGCACGATTGCGATATGATTTGATGGAGGAGGCACCACATTCGCTGCCTCTCCGTGCACCGTGCATCATAATCTCAAACTGCCCCCCAATGACCATTCATAAATTAATTAACCACGTGACGCCAGCGAGTGAATTGTTCCGAGCGATCACGCAATTCCGCATCAAAGCGGTCGCTGGTGCCCGTGCGCAATGGCAATATTTGCGTTGTTTGTTTACGCTGAACAAATCGCGTATGGGGTGGGAGGACATCGTATGGCATGATTTCTGTGCAACATAACGACGAGATCTATGCTCTGAGAAGTCGGTCACCGTGTATGGTAAAGCGACCTTTACCGGTGGATTGAAATACTGTAACGAAAAATCATGCGGGTCGGTACGGGTCAGGTTGTTGAATTTTTTGGCTGCAAAAACTCAGAACGCCCTACCGATCGTTACTCAACCATCGAACGATCGCGCAACCGTTTGTTTTTCCAGGCAAAACGTTCTCGTGCATTTCCATACTGCCTTACTGCTGATAATGCTAGGGTATGATCGCGACGGTATGCATGCTTCACATGATCTGCGATCCCAACAGAACCGCTTGAAACTGGGCTTCGTTCTTTTGCCCTGCTTTTCACGACTACCAGCGGTGGTGCCAAGAGAGACGCCAGCCAAAGTTTACTGTGAGAAGTTCTCCGCGTTGCTACTTCGGTTAGCAAATGGTTTCAGCAAACGTGTGTCGCCGAGGTCGGCATCGTTATCTCTGCTCCGGAATCAGATCATGGCTTCAGCGTGCTTTAGCCAACGCTAAATGCATGCACATGGACGAAAGCGAAACGTAAGGTGTTGTTGGTATAAATTAAATGGTGAGATAATTGTCTTTTGTTGTCTTCATGACTCATGAGCCGGGGATGGTGGTGTCGCATGTAAACACAGAAGCCCGAAATCGTGAAGTTGGTCAAAGTGAAGGAAAAAAAGAACAGCTTCTGTACAACGGTAAGAAATCTGTACCATATGGTCGTGTTTTCGTGTCAACATTACACCATGCAAGGCGTGGTAAGGAAGAGATTGGTGTGTTGTTTTGTCCACTACAAATTAGTACATGATTTCCGAAAGGTTACGTGCTATCGCGCATGATCGATCGCATTGGCAAATTGATGTGGAAATAATTTAACATGAATATATTACCAATTAATAAATTATTCAATAAATTGAAAGTTAAAATCCTATGAATAAATTACTCAATTAGGTTATCCATCATCTTAAGCGAAATTTTTCTCTCATGCAATCGCTAAACTAACAAATCATTCAAACGTCGTCGCTGTAGTTGGATGTTCTTAAATTTACGATTTGATTACTGACCGTCTCGGCACTGTGCAACTTGTCTCAACAAGACACCACTTCATGACCACGCATCGTTTGCCATATTATCAGCTCACTTTCGCACATGTCCCAAGTGGTTCCACAATTGATGCATTGCTCAAGCCGGTTGCGATGATGTCAGCCGGACAGCTACTCGCTAAACAAACAAGCGTCATCCGCCCGGTTGAACGAAAGCATAATCGAAAATGACAGCAGTCGTTTTCCGATCGCAATACATTATCGTTCTTTCTCGCTTTTTGTTGCCATTTATGTCATGGTATCTTCCGATGCGCGAAGATAAAACATATGCGTAAGTGTATTATGCGGCGATTAAGGGTAGTGCACCGGTTTTCTCATCCATTCTACTCACGCACTACGTACGGAGCGGGCTTGACATGC
The DNA here is from genome assembly GCF_016920715.1 of Anopheles arabiensis. Classification (NCBI taxonomy): domain Eukaryota; kingdom Metazoa; phylum Arthropoda; class Insecta; order Diptera; family Culicidae; genus Anopheles; species Anopheles arabiensis. Next base: position 41,316,741 of record NC_053518.1, read on the forward strand.
AATGTGTGCGAGTGTGTGTGTGCGAGTATGTCTGCATGGTTTTTTGGATGCATCAACAAACGATGCCGCCTCGCAGGTGTAGGTGAGCGTACTGTATGGCTGGAATTGTAAGCGAGCGAAAAAGTGAGGCTCAATGTAATATGCTATGGCGTGTGTCAAAAGTTAAAGTTGCTACTTTTACGACTCCCAGGCGAAATAGATAAAGTTGCAAAATGGTGAGGGAGAACATTGTAGTGGGTTTTTGGGGAGAAACCCCGTCAATTAATATGGAAATAACATCTACAACACAAATAGACATGGCAAAAACATGCTTAGCAGTTTGAACACTTCAATTTTCTGATTGGAGATGTGTAATGATAAAATAAAATACGTAATTTGGTTACCCAAGCATTAAAAGCTTTACAAAAAAACAAAAAAATACCTTTATTTCATTCTTAAATATACTTCAAACAAACTACTTTACTTTAAACAGACAGCAAACAATTTACTATCAATGATGAGTTCATTCATCATCAAGCATCTTGTTAAAGATGTTGAACGTTTGAGTGCGAGATTCACCCCATGGAGTGCGATACACTCACTTGGAACGTGAAAACCCAGATTCAACACAGTTACTGCCAGAAGAAGATGGCACAGAAGATGATTCAATCCGATACCCCTTCTTCGTAGCAGCCATCTTCAATGTATGCAGGAATGAACAAACGAAATGGCGAGAATCTCACACGGAGAACACATCTCGCTATACATATGCTCGTATTTTACAGCACAGCGAATTATTTGTTCCATCGATCTTATGCTGCTGGTGTTATTTTTTGTTCGTTTTACGCCTCCACTGCCCTATCGTTGGGTTCATCGAAAACGCTTTGTACATAATAATATGCTTTCGGTGAGATTGTGACAGGGAAGCCCAAATAACGAACGAGACGTAAAATGCAAATGTGAGATCTTGGGTTCAGATGAGTCTGGCTGTTGCTAGTTTGTTGCTAATTATCTATTGCTTAATTTACCTTACCATAGGTCATCTGGGTGAACCACCGTTGGGTTCATCGCGGATCTGAAGAAGCAAAACGGTGGTTTCGGTAGATAAACTTTCCCGGTTTTAGAAGAGGTGGAATGTTATGAGAAATATTTTACAAGCTGTAAAACTGTTTCTGTCAAAGAACAGATGAATTTAAATATTGTTTCTAAATGTTTTCAAAACGCATTAAAATAATGGAAAAAAAATAGTTTGAGTTCTTTGCCCTCTGGTACAACGTTATGTTCTCCCCAGCCCTGGGGGTCGGAGCGCAATGGGTACGATTCGAGCTGTGGTTGACGAAATAAATTGCAGTCCTCCACCGAACCCGACTCTGCATTTATCCGATGCACTCAATCGAACTGTTTGCTATTGCTTGTCCCGAAAAGCATAAAAAAACGGTCCTCCAAGTCGCTCCTCGGCTCTTTCATGTCAACATAAGGCAGTCAGCGATGTGCACCAAACACACACACACATGCTCGGCGTACCACATTGAGTACGATATTATACTACCGTACTGTCATCGCAGCGATGCACATTGCATCATCTGCAAACGCGGGCGACGGGGGCACCCGCGACTTGGCGGAATCGGTACGGTTTCGCGGTAAAGTAAATTATAATCAAGTTTCAAAGGCGAAAGATTTCACCACCACGCAGACGACGAACCCTCTGCTGCTGCTGCTGCTGGTTCAGGTGAAGAGCGATTCCTTCCTCACCTTCCCGGTGGGATTTACCACTGGCGGGATGGTGGAATGTGTCCAACGCCTTCCGAGAATGTCGACTTCCTTTCAGCAAACCGCAGTCGTTTGCCGAATTCACCTGCCCGGTATGGTGCTTCACTTCACTAGGTCAAACGTGAAGAGAACGGGAAAGAAAGAAAGAGAGAGTGTATAAAACGGGTAAAACACAAAACAAGCGTACATATATGCGTGCACAGGTTTAGTATTCCATCCAGGTCACGCACATGATTGATTATTTATGCATCTCTCGGTCGATGAATTGACGTCGGCTTTCCGTTTGGGAAGCGGTTGAGCTGAAGGGAACAAATCTGACGCACGTTGTTGAAGTCAACATTTTATTTTATTTCTTTGGTTTATTTTAATGAATTTTATATGTTTGTTTATTTTTTACAAAATTCTATTTGAGTATATGCTCACTACAACACATTAAGAGTCTTGATAAAAAGCATTCAACATTGAAATCTCTCATCACCCATCCCACCTCCTTCTGCTTCGTTTATTTTGCCAACCATGTACTGTAATGCGATAAAAACATCCACGGAAGTGCAATAAATCTCGCACAATATCAATTTACGACGTGGGCAAGGCTGGCGCGGACACTAAAATACACTCGCACGCACACACACAAACACACACACACTCACATGTCTACGAATTGCATAACTGGAATGACACAGTTTTCTTCAACATTCACGAGTCCACGGCGGACCGAGTGTGGGGAATTTGCACAAGGATTATTTATTCGTTGACAAAACGCCAGCGAATTTCGAACACGGAATCATCGATGGGGGAAGGTATGGGAAAGGAACCCGGACTGCGGGCGGACTGTTCTTTCGCCCTGTCCTGAGGTCCAGATGCGGGTGGAATAAAATCACAACTCTCGATTGTCCACTACCCGTTAAGGACGGCTAATGTATTGCTGCAAGCCCAGAAATCAGTGGAAATCATACATCTGGACAGTTTTACCTTTTCCTTGAAGTACAAAGGGAGCCATACTGGTGTCACAATGCGCAGTATTACACCATCCCTATAAGATTCGATGGCTTATGATAGGGTGAAACATTGCTAAATAGATTTCGCTCACCTACCAGGAAAGGCTTTTTACTGTTGAAAAACGTCCCGAAACGACGAACAATCGATTGTTCCAATAAAAAGAGCGTTGTAGTTTCGTACGGTTTTTGCACCAAACTCAGTACGGTAAAGAAACAGCTGAAAATGTGCAGCTAACTTGATTCAAAGTGATAGAGGTTTTCTGCATTCTTGCATGTGGCAGCAATAACGTAAACCAACATAGACCAGATATGCGCCGTCGGGAAGGTAGGGCGTTTTGTTTAATAATAATGAACGTTTAGCGAACCAGATATGGAGCGTTCCTCATCTCATCGAACCAACCCAAAAGTCTATTGCATAATGGAGCTGTAGCTAGTCCCCTTTGGCCAAAGGCTCCGGTGTTCCTCTGGAGCCTGGGCCAGCTGCCCGGGTGGCGATAGAAAGCATAAAATGATGTCTTACGCGTTGCAGCGCAGATCTTGCTCCAACATTGGACAGTAGCACAACGGGAACCTGCTGCAGGCAAACCGGTAGGTGGAAAAATCATGCAAAACTTCTATCCCAGAAGAGACTTGTACAGCTCCAGCAGTACGATTTTAGTTAAGATCGTGCTGTAGCACGAGTTTGGCTTCAATTTACTCATAAAAACGACACCAACACTATATTGCATCGAAGCATCACGGCCAGCGACGATGGTGATGGAAAAGAAAATTCGCGGCACTAGATGATGCTGCTGGTTTGCTTGTATTCTTAGCAGCTTGCATCAAATAGCGTGAACCACCGTCAGTTGCACCGTCTGCAGCCCACTGAGGGTAAATGTGTATGACGAAAACTTGCTTCCATACTTTACGAAATGTTGTGATACAAAAACATCAACAGATTGCAGCCAGTGGACCAGCGGCAGGTAGGAAGCTGTGTACAGCGTTCAGCAAAACCATTGTAGCATTGGGCAGCCCATTTTTTCAGGTTGTCATGATCTTCGTGGTAGCCTTGGGCACACATTTTAGCAATGTACGGTAGCGCTGAATGCAAGGGTCAGTGAAGATTAGTCGTTTTTCTTTAGTTAGCCAGCTGAATTTAAAGTTACTTTTTTGCTGCTCGCTGTTTATTCTCGAAAACAAGCGTTTTTGGATCAACATCAAAAGCAGAGTAGCATTTTGCCAATGGCGCTTTCCTGAAATGTTTTTACATATTTTTTTGTAACCACATTACCTTCCAAAACAGTATTTAGTGCATTTGGAAACGTTACGCTAATGTTTATTGCGTAATGTCACAAAAAATGGTAACACATTACCTAATTATGTTGAAGTTGTTTTTAAATTCAAAGCAGGAGAAAGGAAGCCTTCTTACCGGTGGGCATAAACATTGCATTGAACGGTTAGTGTCTCAATCGACATGAGCAGCATGAACGGGTCGATCTTGCAAGATTCTTCCCACCGAACAGTGAACCATCACTGACCGATGAAAGAACTCATTTCAATTACACAACCACCTACGGTCGACCACAGACCGCAAACCATTCAGCGAGCGTGTTTGCATTCCTAATAATTACCCGCTCAAGAGAGCACATAAAATATGATTGATACCAATGCGTCGCACCACGGTAGCCGTGTACAAGCATCTGCGACACCCGCCGGAACGCGAGCACGTCTGATCGATGGCCGATCGGTCGCTGTCACCCGTCGCTAGCAAGAATCCGCCAACGACGGCTGGTACTGTGTGTTCTTTGCAGTTGAAAATTGGCAGCTCTTCTTGCTTCATTTCTTATGCCTACGCATGCGCTGCTGGCAATATTTGTCCACCGTCGGAATACGCGGATGTTTCAACTGTAGTCTACAATTGCCCGTTCGAAAGATATGTCGATCATCGAACGTACTTGAACCGCACCGAACCGTACATTCTTCTTCTCGTGCAGCTCGTGTCTCAAGAGGCCCTCGCCAGAGGAAATTTAACGACATTGTCAACCCCCTGCCGTTCTCGCATCTCGGGTGCAAATATGTGACGTTTATTGCTGTCGGGGGTGCATTGCAGGGCCCCAACACATCTTGCATCCTGCAGACGAGGGAAAAAGTGTACCATTTGGAGACGAAGTTAAATAGCAAAAAAATGTACGAAACACAAAACTACCCCTGTAGAGCTTACGTTGATCGCACGATGAGAGATTTAATTACCGGCCGACGCTCGCCGCTTGTCCGACCTGTGCAGGCACGCGCACGTGTAGATGTAGGGAGCCGTTTTTGCGCCACTAGCTGACAGAACCCATTTAGGACACAAGCGTTCGGCACCACAGCATACCAACCGAGGCTGCTCGCGTTCTTTCGTATAGCTGTGTGTGTGTGTATGAACACGTTTTGCTTTTACGCTTCCTTACATTTCTTTCTATCGGCAACTCGCTAGGGTCATTTCCTTGAGCGAACGTACCGGCCATTTAAAATGCGCTCAAGTTTAGCGCACTAATGACACGCGAGTGTACGCGAAAACAGTCTCCGAACGGTGCGTGGTTGGAGGCTGCGCAGCACAAAGATCGTTCGCGTAGAGTGCAGCAGTAATGGTGTGGGGAAGCACATTTTCGCAAGCGTGCGATTTGTAGCTGCTTGCAGAATGGTAGAACGACACTGAATGAAAGATGAAAGAGTGAAGAAAGAGGAGAACGGTGCCACCTTCGCCGAATTTCAGCCGATTCAGCCAGCAAGCAATTCTTTGTGTCCTGGTTTACTGAGCCACAGACGGGTTACTATTTACCTTTGCTCTATTTTATCATCTTTGTTTTTTTTTTGTTGTTGAATGGTTTACAATTCCCATTGATCACCCTATCGATATAAGCACCTTGCTGAAAACCCCAAGCGCCGAGCAAATAAACAATAAATCAAAAGATTTCGTGAAGGTAACCCATAAGCGACGAACCTCCCATTGTAAAGCGCCACTGCTTCTGTGGTCGACAGCGGTGGCACGAAGCAACAATTATGCGATTGCTTTAACCACTCTGGAGGCAACGAGAGACCCTTCGCGATAATCGGTGCCCTGGGTGGCGCCTGGTGTAATAAATTCATCGTCAATATTCAATCTCACTCTGAGGCCGGCTTTCGGGCACAAGAGCATTTATGAGCAGTTGCGAGCTATTGCGAACGGGTAGTGAAGGTGTGATATGATTAAGGATCGCTTGTTTATTAACGGGCATAAATCATACCACGGAATGGCAGCATACATCAAACGATTTCATCAACTGCCATTCGGGAATGGTGAACGAGCCCAGGCGGGAGCAACAGTTTTAAGGGTACCACAAACGAGGCCAATTAATTTTACACAGAGCGGTAAACGTGTGGTTGAGTTGGGAGAAGATTAAGTAGCTAATTTTCTTTTGCAATGTTATTAGCTTTAGATGATCCTGTCTCGCAGTGCATTGTACACAACAGATTGAAGTATTGTTCGTTTGCACAACGAGCATAAGGTTTTTTTTTCATAGTGCTGACCATGCAATTGATTGCAGCAACCAATTGCTTCGTCACAAGGTCCTCTGAGCACTTCTTAACATAGTTTCAAGTTTGTGGATGAACATTTGCATGACCACTCACTGGCTAAGCTAATCAGTACAAGAAAAGGGAATGGACCAGAAAAAAAGGTAAACAGCGATACCTCCATTGGTCAATCTGGAATGGAATGGATTGCAGCGCAAGTGCATTACTACATTAATTCAAGGTGCCCGTTTCTAAGTGTATCCTCACGATACGCTTGAGAAGGTGATGTGAAAGTATACAGGACATTTAAAAGTGTTTTTTTCAGAAGAGATTTTATAGCAACAATTTTATCTTTACTTTATGAAAGCAACTTGGTTTGTACAGTTACTCAAATACCTAATGACACATCTACGTATAATGATTTGTTCTGGGTACGAAAGGTTAAATTTCAAGATCCTTTAAAGATAAATTAAATATTTTTCAAAGATGTCATTTGTTTTTAATTTATTGTTATTTCTGAGCCCGAAAAAGTAACCAGCAGACAAGAAAATTAAACAAATATTATTATTTTACTAGGGTTTTACTGTATACAGCATTTAATACATTTAAAAAAATTGTTGGCCAAGCATCGTTCTAGAGCATTGTTGTCTTGAATCAATTTTTTTTAATTAAGAAAAATGTTTTTGACATTTGCAAAGAGTACTCATTTTTTGAACATACTTCAAAAACCAATTCAATAACGAATTGAAAAATTAACAGTATATTTTATCAATACTATTTTTTATCAAAATTTATTCGCATTTATAAAATGCATCACACATTATAATCATGTTTACCTTGCCATTTCATGACTGAGCTCGCTCATAATCACTGCACAAACGATTGATTGATCGTATCAGCTCAAGATCTTCGTTACCTATCAACAGCAAAGGCTGTTCTACTCACATTAAAATTAAACTTTTCTGGAAATTTATGATCAGACAATTACTATTATCCAAATGGTATTCATGCGATTCTGTGCAAGATGCTCTCGTTGATCACGCTGCTCTTGGTGAATTTTGAAACCTCTTTTTGTGAATGCTTCAACCATCGCAATTGCACGGCGGTAGACTAAAAGCGGAACGGTCACGGAATCATGACGGTGACGCTCTGAGGAACCAGAAAAAGAGGCTTCCTCAGCTAGAGGTCATGCCTAGACGCCAATCGATCGATTGGATCGACTCTCTTACGGATTGGCCCGGTACGATGAAGCAATCGTACTCACACCGGACACCGGTAATTCCATCGGTGAGCGGAAAAGCACGATCAACCGCGTTACAAAGTGAAAGCCCATGCAAAGCGGAGGAGCGGGACGCGGCAATCAGCATAATGCAGCAAATGTGGGACGTTTGGAAGCGCGACTAAAATCAGGCCACCAAGTCAATAGGGAAACGACCTTGAACTGGCTGGCACAGTGTTCCCCTTACCTCATCGGTATGCTGTTTTTTTTTGACTCCCACCGGACACTTGACGCATGAAGATCGCACAAAAAGGAAGGCCTTTCCTTACGAAAATGAAATTAAAAAAACACGCTCAAGTAGACAAGTATGCGCGACAAACAGCACGTCACATTGCGCGCGCGCGTTTCGCCAAAAAGCCCTCGGCAGGTGTGCAGTGCATAAATGAAGGGCAACGGAGGGACGGTTTTTTTCGGACCGTGCGAGCCGGACACAAAGCCGGCATGGTGATGTGGGTCAACCGAAGAAGCGATGACAAATCGAAACCGAACACAACAAAAAGCAGCTACCGTAGAGGATCCTTTATTTCGGTTTTGTACCGCAACCGCAAAACGAGACGGCGCAAAGGGTAAGCAACGTGTTACGTAAATTCGGACCATAGTTTGATGCACCGGTTAATTAACCATTGAAGCGATGATGATGATCGGTTCAGCATACCGTGTTGTCACTGTCTGTTTTTATATTTTGCATCACAAAACCGCACGCACTCGTCCGAAAACGAAAATCTTCATGACAAATCCGTCAGCACGGCGAAATGGGTTTAAGCTGCAACTGCACGGCGTAGCTCTTGGTCTTACAACATGCAATCGCTTTCATGTCAGCCGGACGACAGTTCTAAGGGGACAGTACACATAGCCGGCATAGTGGAAGCAATTACGGCAAATGTCACTGTCAAATCAATCAGTTTCTATGCGGCACCGGTTGAGACACATTTGTTTTTTTTGCAATCTTTGCGTTTACCACGGTGGGCATGATATTTTGTTGATAGGAGCGTAACACAAATTGAATGGTAATTTTAGTGCTTGCTTTTCATTCAATTCAATGCTTACAATAGTAATAGCTATTGAATATAAGGCTGGGTGTGGGATTGTTGGGTTCGACATTTTAGATGCTTCCTTTATTGCAAGATGAACTGATTTGATAACACTATTTCATAGCAATCAAAGGAGTGGATATGAATTGAACTGTCACTTGTGGCCTTGGTATTTAGAGTACTGAGCCATTTACTGCACATCAAGCTAGGTGACAGCATTATTCAGTCAAGCAATTGGCGCCTATTTTAATGTTTGAATAGCCGTTTAAAATCAAACGCCTTCGAGAATAGGCTAAAAGTGTGCAGAGTATAAATCTTTTTATAATTTCCTTCGATTTAAGATAATTTTGTGAAATTGCATAAAGAGATTTACATTCTACTCGGAGTAATTTTGTCATTATGCGCAGATAAATTGTGCACGTAAAAAAAGATCCTCGCCTTTCAATCCTTTAATCCAACAGTCATTTTCAAACACTCAATAATAAGCGACCAATGCTGATGACACCAATTCGCACCAATCCAATGAACAGCAACGTCACGAGCGAAGGGATGCATCGTGTCCGCTTATGACATTTCTTTCTTCGTCACATTTGCGAATCGAAACACTCAAGGTTACGAGGCGATGCACGATGCTCACCTCATCGAAATGGTGCGAGCCCGCCAGCTGAAGCCTCCCGTCGTGCCGAGCCGGCTTACGATCATTAGTTGACCTTTTTATTTACTTTTTTCTACCCATGCGCACACCAGCATGATCGGGCCCGAATTAGGAGCAAATTAAAATGCTGCAAAATGAGAAAATTTTTGGGTGATGCGATTTGCGAAACAACTTGCAAGGTGTTGTCCCATTCGTTTCGCGAGAAAAAATAAACCTCAAACAGCAACAGCCGATGAGATCACGATCATTTTCCTGCTTCTCCCGCTTATGTGAAGGAAAGCGAAAGATTGAACCTCATTTATTGTCCGTCAAGATAAGTACAGCTCGTCGCGTAAACGGGTGCGATTTAATCATTCTCTTTAGGTCCGTGTATTCATAGAGCCATGCATTCAGGAGCAGACTAGCCTCCACCGACGCGCTTTCCTGCCGTTTCTTTGGCGTGCATAAAATTATGCTCATGATCAACGATCCCTTGATTGCTATCGCACTGGACAGGCCAGGCGGCAGTTGGTAGCGAAGCACTGGTTGGGTATTTATTATGTAAAAGTGAACTATCCGCAATGGCTGTTATTATTTCACCGCATTCTATCGCTTACCTTTCGCCCTGGGATAAGCATCATGATCGGGTGCGCTAAACTCGTACGAGAAAATAATCCCACATAAAACCGTTTGCTCGGTGAAAAGTCTTGGTTCGAGGAAAAGATGTTGGGTTAGAAATTGTTCCACTTCAACGATAGATTGAGATCAGTCAGGCGGGAGGAGTTTTAGCCGCTACTGGGCTTATGCAGCTACTCTACCGGCATCTATCAATCAACCCTATTCACCCCTGTGTTCGCTCCCGTAGTGAGTTGCTAAATTGATTGATCAGAATTATCAATCAGCAAAAGCCCACGACCATGGGCGATGAAAGGACCTTAGCACCCCACGGAACGGAAAGGGTTCATTAAGTCACAGTTCAAGGTACCGTACGAATGTGTGGTGAAATGTAATCAATCATCACTAATCGATCAGATCAGCTGAAGCACGTTGTGTTGGCCAACCCGCGAATAGAGCCAGCGTGATTTGGACGAATCGCAAGAGCTGAACCACGGCTAACGCAACGAACTCGCGACAAAATTTAATTACCAAACCTTTCAGTCTTCCCAAATAAAGGGTTCCATTACTGTGAACTCCAAACACTTAGCCTACCAACAAGCGAAATTATCACTTACTCTCATGGCAATTAAACTATTTACTCTGCTTTGGGTTTTGACACCCGTACCCAATTCGAATGCGATCGTTTCAGTTTCAACCAGGCCCTTAATGTAGATCGTTCCAAAAACGCACGTATGCAGTCCCATTTTTCTCGATCTCGATGATGTCGGGAAACCGTACACGCGGTGTTTTTAAGCACACCAAACCAAACCAAAAACAAGCGAACGTAGCATGAAAACATGTCAGCGATCTTAAGAGAAGGCCTCTCGAACACAATCCACCTGAGCACAATGAGTTGTGGGGGCACCCTACATGGCGCCTTTCGATGCACTCTCCTGAGCTCTTGGCCCCCGGCAGAGTTGCATGCCACATTGTGCAACTACCGAAACCTCCTTCTAGAGGTACGGGTAAGGTGAATGGTTGTGGTTTTGGGCGGATCATTATTTGCCTTATGTGTCGCGGTGGGTTCGGCCACTGCGATGCTATTCATCTTGCTAGGCTCCTATTCAGCTACCACTCGATCGTGGATGATCAAAGGGGCATAACAAAATTGGGGCGAAAAATAGACAAAGCTCAAAATGTTTCTCGTTGAGCCGCTTATCAACCGGTCACGATCGATGACAACGAATGCAATCTGTTTTGTTTACGGTTTCATATGCTGTTTGAAGGGGGATTATGTTTTGGATTTTTGCTGCTTGTAACATGGTTAATTATTGGCTTTTCATTCCCGTTTTTTCCTCCCTTTTTTCAGATACTTTTTCTCCAACGTGCTACAGTTCCAGATCTATCGCGCCCTGTGCACCGCCTCGGGTCAGTACGTACCGCAGGATCCCAGCAAACCGTTGCATAAGTGTGACATCTACCGCCAACCGGCAGCTGGTAACATTCTCAAGTGAGTTGCAATCTTTCGTACTTTTTTCCCGCATAAAGCGCTTGGTGGTCATCGTACCAAAGGGAATTAAGATTAAATGTTCGATCGGTTCAGTTTTTGGTTCAACCAACAGACATCATTGCGTCAGTAAGAAAGGGTTCCGAAAATGTCACTCCAGTTAATGATTGGGCGGTGTAATGTTTGGGTGATACTGCAAGGGAAAACAGACACGCGTCTGGGTTAACGAGTCAGCTAATGCTTCGCTTCACTTATTACATCAATCTTTCATCCTGGAGTGAAGTTCAGAGTGAACTATATCTTCGTACTCCGTTACATCAACTGACCGAAAAACTACACACAAAAAACTGGTTACCGTCATTTGACAGTTTATCCAGCCATACGCCCGTGCACCGGCGTCTGCATCGAGCGTCGGGTGGTTTTGTTTTAGATAATTCGTTTTTGAGCTTGATCCCGATAATAAGGTCACGCCATAGGAAAGTGTACCCAATCCTGTTGGGTACAAGTGGTCTAAGCCCGTTGTTCAAGTTGTTCGAAGATATGGCTACGATTAGACAACTAAGCCAATCGATTATAGCTCAATCAAGGTGTAACTCAACTGGTAATGAAGTGCCTTGTGATATAATAACTATGCCATCAATACCTTCATTTTCAAATATTTCCATATGATTTTGAAAATGTAGCTGACAATTTAGTGTTACATCTGAATTCTTTTAGCGAAGTAGAAAATCTGATACAAAAAAGCGAAGTATAAAATGATAGCCTAGAAACGCTAAAATGGCTTAAAATGTAAACTTTTTGCAGAGCTTGTTACATGTTAACTGTATTAAATGATTATTCTTTTATTTAATATTTATTTTTAGAATTCCTATTGATCAAAAGTATAAAATGATAATTGTTCATCAAAGATATATCAAAGTAAATTTGAGATCTCGCAATAATCCATCATAAACTGTCCAAACAAGTCTTTCAAAAGTGCAAGTAAATTCTCGCTGTTATTTTAAACAGATCAACTGTTACTATGTTTGAGTTTATTGTAGACCAAATCAATCATTTTTAATCATCCACTACCAATTCCCCTAAATTTATTTCAAAAACTTTCAAAATCCTTACAAAACTGTCTCGCTATAGGAGTTTTTACATACACAATTGTTGTAATATGTTCTCTTGTCTCTTTAGTAGATTTCAAATTTAATCATTAATTTTTCCAGTAAGTAATAATATTTTCAGAATACGGAAGAATGCGGAATTGATTTTGATTCGATAATTACATATTATTAGGACTTTTGCTTAGTTTTAAAATAATACTGCCATATGTATAGCCATTTTCAAATGAATTTCAAATTAAAAAAAAAAAAAAACAATATTCAACTGGTATCTCCAGAATCTGTGACAGGTTTTAAACGAATAGCCTCCTTCTGCGAAGGCCATTCATCCATCGCGTTGGACTATAATTCTTCCCGTCAAGTGGATCATCTGGCGTAGAAAAGCGAAAGCAGTTTCGCGCCATGCGGCTGATCCATTGGACGGGGTAATTGTGGTTTTTTGACGTTTGATTTGCACCCGCTTGGGAACGCAGGGAAGCTAAGCAGCCACGGCGAATGCTACCACGGTTGCGTAATGCGTACCGTCGTCATTGCAGTACGCTGCTCCCGGTCACTTGGGTGCATTGAGTGCATCGCTGCAGGTGTTGCGCGTGCTGCAAAGGGAGATGGGATAAGATATTGCGCACACGGTGTAGAATGATCGTAAGTACTGCTGACTTGCGAAAATAAGAAAACACTTCAAGAACAACGCCACCGGGCAAAACACGGGGAGATCTTAATGAACACCGATTGAGCGCTCCTTATCCTTGCATTAGCGATGCCTTTTAGCGCACCTTTTGTGCACTAACTGATCTGCTTCACGCTAGTGGCCAATTTAATTTACAACCCACACACACTGCTCTGGCACAATCCATTTTCTTCAATTTAACCGATCACTGATCTTTTTTTCTTCTCTCTTCATCTTGCCCCCTTTCTGCAAATACATAGAAAGCTGATGGAACGCGGAACTTCACAACCGTGGCAGCAGGTCCTGCAGGAGGTGATCGGCGAGGGCCGGTTGGACGGGTCGGCATTGCGTGAGTTTTTCCGACCGCTCGAGGAATGGCTGCGAAATGAGAACCTGCGCAACAACGAGTACGTCGGCTGGATCTACGATGGTGACTACTGCAAGCACAGCATCGAGACGGCCAATCTGCAAGTGTTCGGTGGCTTCTACAATGTTGCAGTCGAGGTGCAGCTTACCAGCTGGCTGATGCTGATGCTGAGCTCCTGCTTGGTCGTGATGCGAGCGTTCGCCATCGTCGGCTAAGATAGATCGGTCAGGGAAGAAATGGGCCAACCAATGCCCGATGTGGTCGTTGAAGTGAGCAGGATTGTTCGTGGTTCGTTTCAGTAAAGTGGCTTAGTTTGGTAGACAAAATGCAGCAGTAGAAGCGTTAGACGTAAGTTAAATCATAATAAATAGAGAAAAAACATTGCCTCTTTGGAGTGTGACATACGATCCAAAATGACTCGTCAAGTTCATTGTCGTCCGGTCGCTGCATCCAGGAAATCGGAACTTACAGGGCCAGTCAACTTGTCCCTTGCCAGCGGGCACTGACGCAGCGCAACAATTTGCCTCAATTGAGTTGGGTCGATGGTGCGGTTGTTTTGTTTTCGCTTTTGATGGGGTGTGTCGTTTTGCTTCGGCTTCCTTAAGTGCTGCTGTAGAGATGAAATAGAGGGAGAGTTTGGCAATTGGATCCATGCCTTGAGAAGGAAGCATGGAAGTGTAGGGTTTTCTTGGAGTTGATTCATTCCCGGACCACTTAAAATCTGGGAATAGAGTAGTCTTTGTTGTATGTTTTTTTTATGGCGACATATGTAATGTTTTTTTCTATGTGGACATATAAAGACTATTTGTGAAAGAAAACATTGCATTGTCGTTGCTATATACTTAAACTACTAAAAGACTATATACAACAAAGACCCTTCCTATTCATCTTGTTAGGCTCCTATTCAGCTACCACTCGATCGTGGATGATCAAAGGGGCATAACAAAATTGGGGCGAAAAATAGACAAAGCTTTGTAATTATTTGTAATTTTCCGTTTTACTCGAGACATTTTTTCACACTTCATATCCAAATCAAACCATAACACTTCAAGCCTTACCACCTTACTCCTAACATCCATCGCATCCGAATCACGGTGACAAATGTGTAACCTTCCAAAGGCCAGTTCACGGACTACCGTTGCCCACTTTGGACAGCAGCAACAAAACACTGTTCGCATGTGCTGACCTGCGTGCGTGACATCGACCCAGCGACAGTTGGAAACAACATCCCTTTAGCGGACGAGACCAGACACGGACTGGACAGGGCACGGAACACCACCGACTGCCCCGGCGCGGCCAAGATCAAGTGCATACGCATATGGGCAGCCCTGTGTGTGTGTGTGACAGATGCAAGCCAAATGCGTCTAACGTCAACTATGCCCCGAGCCACGTTAGATCCAACTTGGAAGCGCTCAATTGAATTTGATCGTGTTTCATCTCGTTACAATTTCCGACCCAAGATGATGCTGATGATCCTTCGCGAGATTGGCAGCTCAGCTCGGGAGAAGGAAGCAGCGCGCACCGTACGCTATCAGTGTTCCGTTGACTTCTGACCGATGCGAAACGGGATAAGCGCGTGCGTGAAAGCAGTGTTGCGAGAGATTGTCGACCAGTGTTTTTGTTTTGTTATCTTTTAGGTAAAAATATCTGTGCTTAGAGCAAATTTTAGAAGGAAAAAATAAACCTAAACCAGTATTTATAAAGTGACAATTCTAAGGAAGCTTGTGACAGTGTTTAGTGCTTCAGAATGTGGAGTTGTTGAAACAAAAAACCATGCAGCATCATCCCCTCAACTACAGTCGAGTGCAGTGTGGAGCAATTTCGATTCTATTGGTGCTTCTGATCACCTCCCGCGTCTGCTCTTTGCAAGGTGACAATGTGTGCTATCGTTACGAGAGGTAAACAAGTGTTTCAAATCGTTCGCTTCACGGCCATGCTATTTTATTCAAAGACACCCTTACAAGGTCGTTAAATCGGTAGGCAAGTGAGACAAAACAGATCCTCCCTCCGAAAATGGAATACTATTAGTATAAAGCTTATAATCTGAACGGTTAATTCATTAAACGAGCTATTATGTCTTTACCCTGCGAACAAAGCAACGACCATTCCCTCCCGGCTACAAACGGTACAGCCTCCGTACACTTCACTTCCCTGCAGGTGTCAATAGCTGCCTTATTAATTGGATAATGTAATGGATCGTAATTCGCTATGAGAACTGTACACCTTTCCACCTTCTCCTTGTTTCGGGAAACAGTGCTCCACCTGCCCAGAAGGGGCAATAAAGTAACACCCTTGCCTTGGGTACTCGAACGGTGCTGCCGAGTGGGCTGCGGACCTTTGCTCTGGCTGACACCGTTGCTGCTGGGCACCATTTCACCCGAACAATTGCTCCGGTTAGTGCCATTCGGGGTTGAAAAAAAAGAGGTTGAGAGCGATTGGCAGAGAGCCGACCTGACAGTAGTGTTTTGTTGAGGTTTTGCTACAAACTAACTGCCCGCTGACCGTCAGCTGTGGAGCGTGGATTGTGGTGCAGTTACGGCCTTCTCCTCGGGACAGGGGCGGTTTTTGCATCTCCGTAATCAGCGTCGCCAAAGCTTCGCGGTGTTATGGAATAGGGTTGTGCTTTTGCCTCCTAATAGTGGCGTGCCATTCGATGGTAAAACCGTTTCACGTCGAAGTCGCGCCAAAAAGAGGGCAAAACCCGGGGAGTGCTCCCCATGAGATGTTTCCGCATTTTTGTACCATTCTTTGGGACGGATGCCGCACGGACAGGCTGGACAGGCTTCCTGTCGCATCGATAACGGCCGTCGTTCGTGTATTTCTGGTTGTCAATATTGCATAATGCCGATGGTTGCAGTTTTTCTCGTCTCAGTTTTCGTGCCATCGTGGTTCCGTGGGGCCGTGAGTGTCATTTTTCCTATCCATTGCACACCTATAATGATTGATGAGAAAACTTTCAAACGCATCGCACGTTACGCGTGCGACCACACTAACGAGTCGACCGAAAGGATGTCCAGCGGTGATGGTGGGTTTAGCCGTTTAACGAACCAGTTGAATGGTGTCTAAAATCGGTCAAATTTGATTGCTGGTACGGGATGCAAGGGAGCGTACGGGAGCGTACGCACCGGAGTAGTGCAGCAGGACGGTGGCGGCTGGTAGCGAGTGTACACACAATCTCGTGCGAGTAGATGCGTGTTACAGTTTTGGGATGAAATGGGCGCAAATGAGGCTGAGTCGGGAAAGGAGCAAACACTTGCGTAACTGGCGGCTGTGCGATTTTGCGACTTGCGTGCGATGGTGCTTGCGGGAACATAAATCAGTGTGATTGCGCGAACGACAACAACGTTACATTGTGGCTCATGCTTTCTTTATCTGTATGGAAATGCAATTAGTATTATATTATTTGTGGAGTATAATATCCAACAGCACATGGTTATATTTATCACAATAGTGTGTATTAATATGCAGATACTAATGTGTCAACTATTGCATACATGAGGAAACAGTACGTTTGAGAGCGATAAATTAAACATTTTATTAGTATGTGTATGATATACATAAACCTTAATTTATTTTACTTCACACTTACAAAATGAGCCAAATAATAGGTGTTTTTCTATCCAATAGTTTTCGAACAATACAAAACACTTCTACACCCATGAGCAAGGGTCTCTAGCGCAAGCCTTATTGATGCAAAATGTGTTGAAAACTTTCATTCATTTTTTAATTCAATAATTGAAAAGTCACCTTAAATAAATATTTCTTAAAAATATGTTCTTTATGTTACTTCATTGTGAGTACTAACTAAATATCATTAGATTTCAATCGGATGATATAGTTTCAATGAATGACCTAAGACACAAAATTCCTAGCTCTCTAAACAATTTATTTATTTGTTTTCATTTGTCACTACTTTAGACATTTCGTTGTATAACAATTCTAACGATCAACGAAAAGAACAAATTTTCCAGACTTCTGCATTGTGTTTTTACACCTTCATATAATAAATTGAAAGGCTTAATAAACTGGTTAACTTACTTAAATTTTCCATGCAAAGCAAAATACGCATAAATAAGGAAATATGAACATGATTTAAACATACTTTTTTAAATTGATATTACACTTTACTCCGTTTACTACTCTTAATTCGCTTGCAGCAATGAATGCCTTTATAATATAATTATTTTTTAAATGCTCCTCGTATATTTGCAGATCCGGAAAACAAAATTTATTTATTGTTGATATCTTATTTCTAATATGTTCTGAGGTAGTGATTATCTTTTATCATTTGTTGCATGTAATATTGAAAATAAATATATCATTGCAACAAATTCTTTAACATTGAAAAGATCTACCGGTTACAATGTTAGGTAAATTACTTTCGCTGTAGATACTTTGAACCATTGAACATTTTTGTGTGTGTTATCGTAACAGCCCACATACACGATACAATTCCCCTCTAAACAAACAACACACGATCCCTCCCTGCACTCCATATGAGCTGTAACAAAAACTTGCTTCCCAACACTTCAAACTAGCTCCCTGTCTTCGTCTCATCGTCTCATCTATCTAATATGTTTGATGTTGCGATGCAATGCAAACTCCAGCTGCAGCAAGAAAGCAAATCTTAACGGCACGAACGCATTTTTATCTCCCCACTTGGTAGCCCGTGGGTACGGACGGCGCGCGAAGCTGACGGGCAATTAAAAAAGGGGAAAACGAAAAACCGCCAAATCCATCGAATGTGGGCCACCGCGAACAGCCATGGGATGGGGAAAGATGGGGAGCGCCTAAATGTGAACATCGTGAGTGATGCAATCGAACCGCGACGATGGCGTGTAGTGCGCGTCAGCATCGTACCGCACCGGGAGCAAATCGGGAGCTTGTTCTGACCCGCAAAACCTTAGGTCGGTCTCGTTATGGCATTTGCAATTGAAACTGCCAACGGTGATGGATGAAGGGATGAGAAGAGGGAAATAAAATTCGGTCAAAGTTCGCACGGCAAGTGGTACGGTAATGGAGAGAGGATTAAAATGAAAAACAAAATTATTTTATTAAATTATAACATGTAAAATAAAATTGTTAAGAGTGTGTAAATTGTTGAATTGTGTAATTTAAGAGAGCTTAATGTAGTGTCATTGAAATTACAGCTACACCGAAACGGAAACCATTCCACGCAATCAAACGGTACAGGTCCTAACGAGACAGTGGTGTCTGGAAATTCCCCCAAGGTGTACCTCCTATCGGACCGAAATTAAGGAAGTGTTTGTGAAGCAGGTAAGGCCAATTATAAACACATAAAAAACCTGTTTTTGCCGTATAAAGCTCGCATAAAATTTCCATTCTACCATTGGCACATCGGTGTGACTTATGGCTACACTGTTCCTTCCATAGCAGTAATAGCAATTCCCACCCATCACGATTCCATAAAGGCAGCCGCTTCCAAAAAACATGCAAATGTGCCACCCGCTCCACCATTCTGCCATTACATTATGCTTGTTTTGCGCGCCAAAATTATTCCAAACCCCGAAAATAAGGAGTGTGCGCCCATAACAGATCGTAAACATCAATTACCGCTATTAGATTTCAGCTCTCCTGCCTCCCATGCCTCCCTGCCGAAGGCACAAGAACATAAAATGTCTCGTCCATTATATCATATTGTCACTTCCGTTCCCTAACGAAGGGGGAGGCACTAACGTGGCTGCGGTCGCTTCTTTGTCTTTTGATGCATCGCCACATCTTTCAACGACTGTCAAAACGATGCTTCAACAGGCGCACAAAGGCGAAAGGCCGGTCGATAAAACCAACCCCACCAGACAAGACGACACACGGAGCGCTGCACAGAGCAGCCCTCGAGAACAGGAAGCGTACAGTATGAGCGGGCACATTCTCACTATCGAGCCGGCCGCTCGCTTTGAAACACGAAACAAAAGCCCATCATTCGTCAAGACGCAGGCAATCTTTGCTGGAGGTTTTGATATCTTTGCTACGGTGCGTGCAGGGAATATCTTCTTCCCATCGCTTAGTTAGTATTCGGTTCTGAGCATCGGGAAGTTTCGGCTACGTCCGCCTTTTGTTTCTTGATCGTCAGAACAGTGAGCAGTGGGCCTTTAATTTAATCAACTTCATACCAACGAGACGATCTTGCCCGGGTTTGAGGTTGTGGATTAATGTGTGGAGTTTTGTTGAAGTAGCGATCGAGCGAGCAGTCGAGAGCCTGGGAAATGAAAATGGTAATATCGGAAGGAATATCATAACAAGTCTTGGTAGACCGTGTTGGGTTGTACTGAAACGAAAGGAGGAAGTTTACAATGAAATATAGCAATTTAAATGCGTTAAACACGATTCCGAGGGACGTTGTAATTTTCACCCCCCCATTAATCGATGTGATTCAGTTGCTTAACAATCGAAACATATTCAATAATATGTATTGTCTTAAAGTCTTGAACATAACAGCATAACGATTTCCGGTTTTCTCAACAGAAAGCATAAGCAATCAATCTTAATGTATCATTGCGTCATCAAACTTCATTCTACTTAAGGTACTTGTTTTTGCGATTCGACGTCATAAAACTCTACAAACGTTTGATCGTATGCACGTGTGTTTATTGTGTTTATTGCGTCACACCATGTTCGGGACCGCTGCTTCCGGCCGGTTGCTTGAGAAGGTGGTTCTGAATTCTAAACATCACGATCACACTTAACGATCACTGTTTATTGAACTGTTATTAAACCTGAAAACACGGTGCAAAAATTGGCAATTGCAGTTGGTGGCGCTGACGAAGAAAGTTTTACAACCTTCTTTACGGTCTTACCATTTCAGAATATTACCAAGACACGCCGCGTGGAGTTCTGTTGCGAAGGGTACCAGGAACGGCGCACCGGAAATGGAACCACCGGTGAGTGTCGTCCAATATGCCGCGGTGGTTGCATCCATGGCGAGTGTCAGACACCGAACGTATGCAGCTGTGAGGCAGGATTCAGTGGAAAACATTGCTTGCAGAGTAAGCGATTATGGTCCTGTGGATCCGTTGGATCTTTCCTCACTTCTATTTTGTTGTGAAATATTTTGCAGGATGCCGTAATGGGACGTGGGGAGTGAACTGTCGCAATCGATGCCACTGTCAGAATTACTCACTCTGCGACACAAAAACAGGACACTGTCGATGCAATGAAGGCTGGATGGGTAAATAGTTGAGTATTAAGCGAAAAAGAAGTTAAATCATCCAGCTTCTAGAATGACATATATGTTTGTATATAATCTCTACTCAGCTGTGAAACTCCTTGTCCTTCTGGATTTTACGGGACGATGTGTGTAAGCAAGTGCAATTGCACCACCAGATCCTGTCACCCACAAACTGGAACGTGTATGCCTGATGACGAGATAGTAATGTTTGATAACATCAACCGAACGATAGAGAACAGTTTCTCCTCGGAAAGCACCGAACGGATATCAGCGGAGCAGTGGATCAAAGTCGATAATGAAACACTTGCAGCGTTGCTCAGCAGCTCCACGGCGTTGGCTGATGTTTCTACCACCACCTCTAGCACTACCAGAAGTAGTAGCACTTCTGAGAATAGCACCGTAACTTCCACTACCCCTTCCTCCACTACCTCCTCCTCCACCACTTCAACAACCGAAGCTACTGGACAAATGCTACCCAACGCGACCTACGCCGAATCGTACCACGAGTACCTTCCCAACAACACCGAGATGAGCATGGTGCTAACAAAAGGTCACTCACGAACTGCCAGCAACGAAAGCATGTACGAGCTGGTGACGACTACGTCACGCGTCGAGATCACCTTCATCGATACGGCGGTGAAGAAAATTGAGGATCCCTCCACGATCAGCCATACTACGCCGGAGGAGGAACCCGCTTCCCTGTCTGTCGAAAGCTCCAACGAAACGGACACCCAACTGGTGTACTTGGAATCGGAGAACCATCCCGTTCTGGTGGACATAACCGAAGATGGGAGCGTGCAGAGTGAAGCAAATGATCGACAGGCGTTCGTCACGATCTCCTGCTTGCTGATTACACTCACACTGCTAATGTCGGTGGTCATCTATATGAAGCGTTTGAATCGCAAAACGCTTGCCAAACCTGCCGCTAGTGTGCCACCGCCGGTGAAGATTGTTGACGAGAGCGTCCAAACGGGGAATGATTCGAACCGCTCGTCGGATCCACTTCCCGATCTGCCCCATGTCACCTACACGCGGGTAAAGCCAAAACTGCAACGAAACGGTGATATCGGTAAGTGTATATAGAAGCAAGTTCTCCTACAATTTAACAGCAAGGCGAATCGTTAAAACTAACTATTATCTTCCCAGAACACTATGACGTTCCGCCGAATAATAGTTTCATCCATCGTGCAAAGTCAGCATCCCCTTACAACTACAACTTCTCGGTCAACCAAAAGCAAGCTCCCAGAAAGTATAGCCTTGAGCATATCTACGACGAAATTCAGTATCCCCCGTTGGCGGAACTGACGAGCAGTACAGCGACGCAGTCCGATAAGCCGACGTTGCAGCCGGGTGAGAAGGAAGACAGTTATTCCAAACCGATGATTCTGGCGTAGGATAGGGCTAAGTTTGCTTATATGTGGTTCTTATGTTGAACTAAATAAATGTATTTTTTTAACTTACCATAAAATAGGAATTGTTGGTTACAGCATGAGTATCGTCCATCTTCAATAATAGCTAACTCGTCTAGCATTTAAAGTATCTCAATTTTTGTTTTCTCTTGGCATTCACTACGGCATGTATTTCTCACTCTTCCTTGTGGCCGTTGCGCCACAGGTGACATGAAATATTAATTTCTATATCATCCATCAATCAATCGCTTTACAGCGCGCAACTTAACACATTCCATTCAGGATTCCTCTTCCATGCCTTTGCATTAAACATCTCGCATCACAATACATCAAACGTGAGTATGCCTGATGGGGTGCAGATGCCCGGTGGCTTACTGTGTTGCGCCACTTCAAATCGCACCCGAGATCGGACTTTTAAGAATAAGCACATCACATCATACGAGACGTTCGCCCACACACCACAACGTTTCGGTGCGATATCACATCATACCAAAGAACGTCACCAGCCGTACCGCGACGAG
Source organism: Anopheles arabiensis (assembly GCF_016920715.1). NCBI lineage: Eukaryota > Metazoa > Arthropoda > Insecta > Diptera > Culicidae > Anopheles > Anopheles arabiensis. Next base: position 41,339,305 of record NC_053518.1, read on the forward strand.
TTCTCGCCATTAGGTTCTACTGACCGTTTGCTTTAATCCATCGCGAACCTTCCGTGGGGTAAGATTGAAGTTGAAGCTGTAGTGACCCCATTTCTTTACGATATTACACCATGGAGCGTCTCAAGTGGTGCATTTTGGTTGGGCTGGCTTTCGTGTGCCAGTTTGGGCTAGCTCCCGGTCAGGAGGGTGTAAAGACCGCGTGGCGCAAAGGCGGTGGCGTTCAGGTTGCTTCTCACGATGTTACGATCGCGAATCAAAGTTTTGTGGAGATGGCCGAGCCAGGTCGACAGACGAACACGACCGTGATGAGTCTGCAACGATCGAACGAATCGATGAGTGCCCTGGATCGCTTTATGAACAAAACGAAGGGAAACATTCCTGCGGGAGTATGCTTCGAGGAGGTGCCTACGGTTTCCCTGTTGAAGTATAACCCTCGCGGAGATGTGCCAGCGGGTAATGGGGTAAGTTGAACCGGGTTTCTAAAAAAACATTGCTCGATATCTTCTTTTCTATTCGCAGTCCAATCCATCTCTCAGTCGGATTCAAGTTTGCTGCCCCGGGTATGAACGTAATGTGCACAACTTCCGCAAGTGTGAGCCCGTTTGTGAGGATCCGTGTCTGAACGGGCTTTGTGTGGGACCGAACACCTGCGAATGCTATCCGGACTTTGTACGGAACGGCCAAGGTCGATGTGTACCGACCTGTCCGATCGGATGCGATCATGGCGAGTGTTTGGTTGGAACGGGTGAGTGTCGCTGTAAGGAAGGCTATGAGTTAGATCCGACGACCAAGAAATTCTGTGTGCCGCACTGCACTGGAGGATGTGGCGTGGGTCGCTGTGTGGATGTGGAGCGATGCGAGTGTGGCGAGGGATATAAGTTCGATCCGAAGCTCAAGTGTGCACCACACTGTGAGGGTGGATGTTTGAATGGACACTGTGTCGAACCAGGTGTTTGCAGGTGTGAGGCGGGTTATGAGATGTCGGAGATGGGATGTGAGCCAATCTGCTCAAAGTGAGTAAAACTTACCAGCGTGGGAAAAGGTGAGACATGACTGTTTTGTTTCTTACACGTTTTTTTCAGTGGCTGCTTCCACGGTGTTTGTACCGCGCCGGAAACGTGCTCCTGTAAGCCTGGGTATCAGAAGGTCGGTGATCAATGCACTGCTACTTGTGATCGTCCCTGTCTAAACGGGGAATGCACTGGACCGAATGTTTGCAGCTGCAATCGGGGCTACATCCTTGACGAGGCCAATCCCTTCCAGTAAGTATACCTCATAGACAACTCTCTACTCGCACGGTATTATATGTTCCTTTCCCTTTCCAACTTCACAGTTGTATTGCGCACTGTCCCAACGGATGTCCGAACGGTGTCTGCTCTGGCCCAAACATGTGCCTCTGCAATGCAGGATACGTCAAGGATCGTTCGCTCAAAGGAAGTCAAGCATGCATCAAGCGCTTCGACGGAGTTAAATCATAACCAGCGGCAGTCAGGGAGCCGATAACGAGCCTATGCATTCGTTCCATTGGCGGGTGCGCACGCTTTGCATTGCAGTGCGGCGGCGTGTTGCTGATTTTGATAGCGCTTATCGCACTCAGGATGCAAAAAAAAAAACACATTAACATGGATGGTGAACATTAACACGATTGTAACGCGAAACGGGGAGCAGTGGATGAGGATGCAAAATAAATGAAAGGCAATTCAACTAATTGTTATGGTTTTGTAATCATAATTAATTGAGGGTGCTCTACAAGGATCAGGAAAGGGGACAGTCAAGAGGCAGGAAAGGAATTTGATAATTGAAAAAAAATATTGAGAAATTGGAGTGATTTATGGGATGAAATTTTTTTTTTCAATTTCGTTTAGAATCTTACTATTGATTATTAATTTCTTATATAGAGAGAAATTCGGCTCTTTTTCTTATAATGAATAACATGTTGTAGCTATTTGCTTATTTTGTATACAGCATGTGAGCCTATTCGCCGCATTTACCTCAATAAATCCTAGCTTTAATCTTAGTGCGTTTAGTTGCGTTTAATGTTTGGTTGTGTTTGTGCGTTTAGCACTTCATCGACAAAGACATTCTGTCCAACTTTATCCTGGAAGTAGCCGTTTAGTAGCGTTTGGACCGGTCTGGTGGTACAGTCGTCAACTCGTACGACGTAACAACATTCCCGTCATGGGTTCAAGTCCCGAATAGACCGTGTCCCCATACGTAGGACTGACTATCCTGCTATGGTAACAATAAGTCACTGAAAGCCAATCTCATTTCACTAGTGGGTACTGGCAGGCCTTGGCCGACAGTGGTTGTTGTGCCAAAGAAGAAGAAGCCGTTTATTATATTTAGGCATAGGTAGTTCTTCTTCAGCCGGTCTCATGGTACAGTCGTCAACTCGTACGACTTAACAACATGTCCGTCATGGGTTCAAGCCCCAACTAGACCGTGCCGCCATACGTAGGACTGACTATTCTGCTATGGGGGAGTAATCCAAAATTCACTGAAAGCCAACCCCACTAGTGGTACAGGCAGGCCTTGACCGACAACGGTTGTTGAGCCAAAAGAAGAAGAATAAGAAGAAGAAGCTCTTCTTCATTTAATACTTGGTTCAGATTGTTTGGGAATGTTTTGATAACCATTTTTTTAAAGATTTTTCTATTTTAAGAATGTAATAACTCCCAAAAGATTCAAGAATGGAGATTAGAGAATACCGTTTATAGATTCTTCCTCAATTTTTAAATTACTTTACTCAGCTTTATTTGTTAAACTGTCGTCCGGTGAAAATTATGTTTTAATATTTAAAGATTATTGTTTGGTTGACACCAAAAATATCTTCAATACAGCCCAGACGCCCGAACTTTAAAATATCCTCTCTATTTGGATCTACCTATTTTTTAGTATATTACGACAAGATAACATTGTACTGTATTCTACGAAAAGAAGAATGGTCCATAAGAAAAGAAATACTTGTGCATCGTAAATATTTGTGAACATTATATCAAACTACTGTTTAAAGCCTTTCGACACTCTTATTCCGATCTCGTTTAGAACTATTCTCTCCCTCTCCAGATCGTTATGTTTTTCCAGATGGCTCATCTACTCGAGTGTAGTAAGATGAAAGAACTTTCATCCTCTTCGAATCAACATAAAACCATTATTTATAAACATAACTCTCAGGCCAATGTTTTACCACGCTCGGCATAATGAATCATAGCGCAAAGTGTTCGGCACACCACTCGTTCAGTGTGAAATTTCTTATCGTAATGGAAGCAAGCCGCACACAAACATGTGGCTTGTGTGGTTAAAAGAGTCACAAAAGAGCATGGATTAACACTACATCTTACCATCGAATCTCACGAAACATGTCGATGCTGTCTCACCATATTAACATACCAAAAAACGCACACAGACACATGCACACTTTCACACTCTCACACTCTCTCTAAATCAAATATGCAAACACAAAAGACTGCACCTCACCCTTCCGGCGGCCCTTTTGGGAGCAATAGAAAAGGAGGAGTAGTGAGAACCTTTTTTATTAATGTTGCGCCTGCTTTCCGCCTTTTTTCTCCCAATTCGGCCATACAACCCATTAGAACAGCCCATTAAGTTCGAACCGTACCAGTGGCCACTGGCAGTTGTGGTGCCAGTGGTACAGTTCGATTGTTCCTTTGATGGTAATGGCGCTGCCAGTGACACTCTCCATACCCGGAGCAAGTTGCGATCGCGCAACCCTTTCGAACGCGATTGCGGGATGGGCTGCGTCGTGCGTGCGCTGCATTTACAATTGCAATCGCGTTCTTGCCTACGCACCAGCACCAGGGTAGAAAGCTACGCATGGGGAGGGAAGCGTACAGCGGCAGAAGAAAACATATTTGTTTTCGTTGCTCTCCAGCACACACTTCAACGCAGGACGGCACGGCTGCAAACACACAGTCTTGGAAGATCTTTCACCCTTGCTGCGATTCTGTTTCCCTGCGGACGAACAAGGCGAGCGAGCGAAGTGAACAAGGCAAACAGCAGACGAATGCGTCAAAGAACAGATTATATTTTTAGTCACTCTCTGCCGCTTTGCGTGTGAGTGTATGTGCTCATTATTCTGCTCCGTGCGGAAGAAGCAGCACGCGCAAACTGTAGGCAAACGACGCAGGCGGCACAAACGGCACCAGCATTCTGATAAGTTCGTCTTCGCGCCCGCACCGCGGAGTCCGCGCGTTTTCGTTCGACGGTAAACGTCCGGTTGCATTGCCCGTCCGGTGTCCGCCCAGAGCAGAATAAATCATTCGCCCCCTCCGGGACTACAGGGGCGACAAATTTCGACGATCCATCGATCGATTGGAAGTGCGGGCGTTCAAGACGGGGAGGTCCGGAAATCGGTGTACAGGAAGCAAACCGTAGGCTGCACAATCCGTGAAAGCCGATACTCGATCGCGAGTGATCCCGTCAGTCTGCTGACGGGCGGGACCGGTACAGGACGTGTTCGTTTTTCGGTGGCTTTTGAACTCACTCATTCTTAACTCTCTCCGAACGGTGTGGAGAGATTGCCAAGAGTGTTTGCTCTAGTGGATTTAAAACCGCTCGAAACGTCTAGCAAAAACGATGCTTTATCTAAAGATTATAGTGACCGGAGCTGCTCTGTTGGTGGTCATCCTGTCAACTGCATCCGTTGATGCTGCCTGCTCGAAAACGAACGTGTAAGTGTTTTTCTGTGACCTTAGCAACAACAAAAACCGTGTGATAAGTAACAACCTTTTCTAAATGCAGAAAAACGCGAGTAGAGATCAAGAATGGTAAGCGCGTGACGGTGATCGATCAACCATGCTGCAAGGGCTACAAACGGGTGAAGCTACGCTGCGTTCCGATCTGTTCCCTGCCCTGTGAAAACTCCAAATGCACTGCACCGGATGTCTGCACCTGCAATCCTGGCTACGAGCGGCTGTCGAACCATCGGTAAGTAAGATAACCCAAACGACCCGACCCGTTTCCTGCTCTTTGGGGAAGCGGAAGTGATGCGCCCGACACATGGTGGGTGAGACATTACGCACCCCTTTTGCTGCGAACGTACGTCCGTTCTTATCACTCCGTCACTTTCCTTTTTCTTCCTTTGCAAAACAAAAAATGCACACAGATGCATTCCACACTGCGACGATTGTGATAATGGAATCTGCACGAAGCCTGGGTACTGCCAGTGCCATACGGGTTACACCCGTTCCGACAATGGCACGTGCGTGCCGGAGTGTAACAACTGCGTGAACGGGTTCTGTTCCCTACCAGACGCGTGCCAGTGCTATGAAGGGTACCAGCTTCAGGAACGTGATGACGCCACACGCTACTGTCAACCGGTCTGTGAGGGAGGCTGTCTGCATGGGCAGTGTGTCGCACCGGATGAGTGTCTCTGCGGCGATGGATACACCTTATCACCGTTCGGAGAGTGTGTTCGGCCAACCACACCACCTCCGCGCTGTCCGGAAGGATTCGTGGACGATGGCATTGGCTGTAGTCCGATCTGTTCCGAACCGTGTCGGAATGGAACGTGCGTTGGGCCGGATGAGTGTGAATGCTTTCCAGGACATTCGTCAGAAAATTCGACCTCCCCGTTCGTGTGTCAACCGGTGTGCAATGGAAGCTGTGCGAATGGTGATTGCATTGCGCCCGGGGTCTGCATCTGTCACGCACAGTACGGCAAGATTGGGGACGAGTGTATACCGCTGTGTGACCGGTGCTCCCTCGGCCATTGTGTGCAGCCGAATGTGTGCGTTTGTGATCGGGGCTACCGGTTGATCGATGGTGACTGTGAACCGATTTGCGAGACGGAGTGTATCAATGCGATCTGCACTGGGCCGAATGCGTGCACCTGCCTACCGGGGTACAACTATACGGACATTAATGCACTGTTCGACTGTTTGCCGGTGTGTGATGAGGAGTGTATCAATGGGCGGTGTGTGGCACCGCAGCGGTGTGAGTGCAATGAAGGTGAGTGAGAAGCTGGTGCATGTGTGTGTTTTGATTAGTGATGACTTCATATCAATCAGTGAATTAGGATTAAATGGTGTGTGCATTTTCAACGAAAATCTGAAAAATTGTTAATGATCAATGATTTGAGGACATTGGATGATCAATGATTCTGAGACTTATTAGTCGTGCTAACAAGCTATGTTTGTTTTAAAGAACCTAGTTATTCATTCAATTAGTGGACAACTTCCTCTACGCTAGGACTTCGCTGAAACACTGACGTTTATGGGCCAGCGAGGCTAGATTGTACGTCTAATTGTTTTATCAAGCAATTTAATTTTCGAAATAACCTAAATTAAAATGCATGATCACACTAAGACGTCCAAGTTCAAATTATATACGTTAAAAATTTTATTAAAAATAGTAATGCAGTTCAGAATTGGAATGTCTACATATTCTGGGACTACATACCTAAGCTAATCCCAGAATTGGGTTAATTGAGCAGCGACAGAACAACTTAAGATATCCATTGTCGCTTATGTTGATTGATTCAACGGATTAGACCGAGAATTGCAATGAGAGAAGGATGAGTCCGAGAAATGAACGATGACATAGTCTTCAAAGTGCCGATGTCACGAGCAAAAGAAACTCGATTGATGAGGCACAGGGTCAAAGCATTAGGGAAAGAATTCTTGTATACTGAACGGGAAAACGAATGAAAACGAATGATCGATAAAACGAAACATAAAATCTTTATCACTTTTACTGGAGCAAGTGTGTCCACAATTAATTTCTGAATATCAACATTCATGTTACCATCCTATTTACTCACCATTTCGCCGTTTTCTTAATCTTCTTGGTCCGAGAAATGATTAACAAAGAGGGAGGAGCGACGCTACCTAATCTTTATTCAAAATGTTATCCTTTCTTAAGATGTGCAAGGACGTTGTAATGCCTGGTCACGTCGGTCCAGGATAGAGATGACTGTTTGATCAAGTTTTGATACCTTTTTCATCGCAGTTACATTGTTGTACTCTTCCAAGGAATCTTAAATTAACTTATAACGTTGTCAAACCCCTATTGAATACTTTCCGTTATTTTCATAATAGTCTTGGGGAAGAAATGATCAGTGCATAGATAAGTGATTTCTTTTGCATACATAAATCCGTTCTTCCAAAGACGTACAGGGACGATTTACATTCTGCAGTTCTCTCGTAACAAGGAATGGAAATCAATTTACCTCGTATTTATAAGACTAGGTTACCTGTATAAGATGATATGCCCAAGCAGATTGCTATGATAAAAAAGAAGAAGAGAGTAGTAAGTCCAGAGTATAGTAGCAAACGATCAGATTCAGAATTCTAAAGGTTCACAATCTACAATCGAGCCAGATCATTTCGGATCATTCTCATGGATTATGACAATGTGTATTCTTTTTGTTTTTGTTTCGGATTTTTGTGTAGCATCGCCCCTAGTTATCAAAAGTATGTTTTTTAAATCCTACTATCCACTTTCGACCATTTGCTAAACGTAGAGCATAGTTACCATAAAACACACATTTTAAGTTGATTCCTATTTTTCCATAAAACACACATCAACATCAAGCCTATTTATCTGCCTCCCGCTTCAGGATACATACGGGACGAGGAGAACGCCTGCATCCACCCGGACGACCTGTGCCGGATGAAGTGCACGAACGGACAGTGCCACGGTGCCGAATGTGTCTGCGATGCCGGCTACATAAAACATCCCACCGATGGGCATTGCGAGAAAACCTGCCCGAACGGTTGTACGAACGGCGATTGCAACGGAGGCGAGTGCTTCTGTCACGAAGGCTTCCGTCTATCGCTGGACAATGTGTCCGTGTGTGAACCGATCTGTGGTGAAGATTACGATTACAGCAGTGCCGGTTGCATCAACGGCCGGTGCATTCGGCCGAATGTGTGCCAGTGTGACGAAGGGTACGAGTTTGTCGATGCTAATCAGACGCGCTGCGAATCGGTGGAAGAGATCGCTCGCCAACGGTTGGCCCAGGAACGGATGGCAGAATGTCGGCGCAGCTGTCGGAATGGTAAATGCCGTGCGGGCGAGTGTCGGTGCAATGAAGGGTATGCTCAACCGGAAGGAAACACGCTCAGCTGTAAGGCGGTATGTGTGGAACCGTGTCGAAACGGGACCTGCGTGCGACCGGACCAATGTGAATGTAAGCCTGGATTTGTGTTTGTCGAGGGAAGCGCAAGCCATTGCAGATCGGAGGACGACCTGGCGAGGGAAGCGTACGAGCGGTGTACGGAGCGCTGTCGAAATGGCGTTTGTCACGGTGACCAATGCTTCTGTATGCTGGGCTATACGCCGTCCGATCTCGATCCTTACGACTGTCAGCCGGTTTGTGAGCGACCGTGTGTCAATGGAACGTGCGCCGGAAACAATCGGTGCCATTGCTGGGACGGTTACGGTAAGACGGGAGAGGACGATCATGCTTGTGAACCGATCTGTACGTCGGAATGTGTCAATGCAGATTGTGTCGCTCCGGACCAGTGCGCATGTCGCGGTGGGTACATTCCTTTGGGAGAGGGCAGCAGCACCTGTGTGAAGGAGGAAACTCCCGAGGAACGATCAGCACGGCTCCGACAGGTGGCCTGCGAACGAGAATGCACCAACGGTTGGTGCGAACAGGGCGAATGTCGCTGTGTGGAAGGGTTCTATCACGAAAACGGTAACACGTTGCGCTGTGAGCCGTACTGTGCGCAATCGTGTGAGATGGGCCGCTGTATCGGAAATGATACGTGTGAGTGTCTCGCACGCCACGAGCTCGTCGAGCAGTACGTCTGTGGGCCAGTCTGTAGTGAAGAGTGCGTAAGAGGGTACTGCGCAGCGCCGGATGTTTGTCGCTGTCACGATGGGTACGCAATGGTGAACGGGTCCAGTAACGCGTGCGAACCGGTCTGTGGTGAGGACGGCTGCATCAATGGTGTTTGCGTGGGGCCAAATGAGTGCATCTGTCTTGATGGGTACTATCCGGATCAGGACGACCCGTTACTGTGTCATCGAGAGATCAGCGTTATTCAACAACTGCACGAACCAAGGTGAGTTATAGAAGAGCTTGAATGAGTCTCATAACCTAACTAGAGTTTTGCTTCATGAATCATTCGTAAGGATTCTTTTATATGAATCTTCAATGACAAGTGATTTGAATCTCGATTCAAATCTTTAGAGATTTTTAGAGATGAATCACGAATCTCATGAATCTTCAAAAATTTATATTTTTTTAGAGATTCATGAAACCTTGATCATTCAATACAAAGATTCACCTTGAAGAATCAATCAGATTCAGCTACCTTACAACCGCTTTGCAGCCTTGGTCTGCCTCAGGAAGAGTGCTGCAAAATGTCACTGTCAATGTCATTAAAAAATCTGACTGAAACAAAATCTATTTCAGCGTCACGTACTCAATTGTGATAAATAGAGGGGATACCAGTGGTGGATGTAACGGTAGGCGGACTAGGCGGTTGCCTGGGGCACGTAGATCGCTAGTATGTAGTATGCAGTATGTATTAAATTGGACAAAATGAGCATTGTTTCTAGCTCTGTTTGACCCGACAGACCATCAAACCGGACAGAGCGAGCAAGCATGCTCATTTTGCTGCTTGGGACCACTCGGCAAGTATATTGCAAGAATGTCGTGATTATCACCGCCACAAAATGTCATGACCACGTGAGTGATCAAGAGTTGGGTGCTAAACAAAATTGAATCAAGCATGTGGTCCACCAACTGTTTGAGGCTTACCTCTGATCATCTCAGTTGTTTACGTGAGCTGATTTGAGCTTCGTTTCAGTCATGAGTTATGCTTCTGCCGACATTAAGCTCAGCTTGTCGGTCAGAGTATCGCGTTGGACTCAAACGTTCGCAAGTCGCGTTCCGCATGTCATGACGCACATTCATTTAGGAGCAACAATGAGCATCAAGCTACCCCGGATATGTTCTAGTGATGAGAAAATTTAAGCTTTTGTCGGAATCGATTCCAAAATCAGTTTTTGGAATCGATTACGGAATCGGAATCGGATCCAGAGTTGGTTCTGGAATCGGAATCGGTTCTGGAATCGAAATCGGCTCCGAAATCGGAGTTGGCTTCGAAACTTCGAATCAGCTTCGAAACGGAGTCGGTTTTGGAATTTCTAAAAGAAAAAGCGTTTGAGTCCAATGATGCTACATATTGATATCCGCAAAGAATCAACATTTACTTGTAAACGGTCCATTCTCATGGAGATTCCCGAACTGATTTCGTTTCTGAAACTTCTTATTTCAATTCAAGAACTGATTCTCGTTCCGTTCTGACTGTGTTACTGGGGCAAATTGCGATTCCCAGGTCAATTCCGATTCCGGAGCCGATTCTGATCGCGGAATAGATTCCGGAGTCAACTCCGTAATCGGCTCCGGAGTCAACTCTGTAATCGGCTCCGAAGTCAAGTCTGGAATCGGCTCCAGAATCAACTCTGGAATCAGCTCCGAAGACAATTCCGGAATCGACTCCAGAATCGGAATTGATTCCAGCATCGAAATTGGCTCCGGAATCGGAATCGATTCCAGCATCGGAATCGGCTTCGGAATTGATTCCGAATACGGTATCGGAATCGGGTATGTCCGATTCCGAGCTCCCACCACTAATATGTTCATTGTATACGTTGGTGAACATCCCGGCCGTTATCCCAGCCTAATGGCGGACGCCTCCACGCCATCTTGCCTCCTCAATTGGGGCCTACCACACCTCAGATTCAGATTTAGCTACCATTCTCTAAAATTAACCAATCTGTCCCTCTACAGTCACAGCAGTTCCGGCGGCGAGTACTACAAGATGTCCTACATTCACTACTTCATCCCGGTGATCGCGTCCGTCGCACTTATCGTGGCCGTGCTGATCGTGAAGATGATTGTGCGCAACCGCCAGAAGGACTATCACGTCGGCAAGCTCGGTAATGCAGAGCGCGCGGGGCGCAAGTCGGGGCGTGCGAACAGACGCAAGGGGCAGTCAAACCGTACCACCGATTATAACGATTACAATCTGGTCGTTCTCTTCCCTACAGAGAGCAAGGAAAACTGTGTCTACTTCATGCCGAAGCCGGACTCCAAGACGAACGAGCTGACCAAATTGAATCTCGAAATTGAAACCATCTGAACACACCTAAAATATTCGTAAAACCTCCTTTTTTTGCTCAAACACACACGCACAAACACACACACATAGCTGGGACACTTTCCTTGGACAGCGAGACACGCATCGGTTTTCCAGTTTTGTTTGCCTCTGTAAATATGTGCCACCCCATGTCGCTTCCTAGGAAGTGGCTGCAATCTCTTTTAGCATTTAGAACGAACTGGAGCGGTTAGCGAAATTAGTGATAAGAATTAGTATGCTTGGGGAGGAAATAAATCGAACCTTTTCTAATGGCTCACACACAAACAAAAAAAAAGAAAATTTAATGTGAGCGTTATCACTGCATGGTTGAAATCGAGACAAAACAATTGTAAGATTATTTAGGATGAGTTTTTTGTTTGTTTTTATTCTGTTCCGTTCACCGTAAGTTTAATAAATAATCCTAGTAACTCACCACCCCAGCGCCCTGCGGTGATCAATCGGTCATTTTTGTTGAGCGTTTTATTTCGGTAGCTGCGTGACGTATGAAGGGATGAATAGCGCAAGAGACAGAAACAAGTAAGATCATTTCTCAGCATTTGATTCTTATTCTAATGACTCTCTTCTCAATCTACTTGATCGTACCGGTCGGTCAGCGCCTACTGTATGTCCGTTTCCATCGAGTTTCTTTTCTTAAAGTATTTGCACGCCACAACGGACGCTGTGACGATCACAACGCTTGCGGCGACTACCGCCGCAATGATGATCCAATCGTCGCGATCGATCCCTGCCAACAGGCTCGATCCTGCGAGTTGAATCGGTTCGGCCTGTGCGGTCGTGTTTTCGTCGTTCGACACTCCCTGGGATTCACTTCCGTCCGCCACTACCAGCTGCTGCATCGGTGGTTCGAACAGTTTGACCCGCTCGACCGGTGCCAAATCGATGCAGGTTCCATCCTCGGCGATCGCACCCGAATCGCAGATACACTCACCAGTGGCTGGGACCGCTCGGAATCCGTCCGGACAGTTTAACGGTTCGTCCTCTTTTTCTTCCTCCTCTTCTTCATCATCATCATCCTCATCGTCCTCCACGTCAGCGAAGCGGCTTCGGATGAACAGATCCGCACCCACCTCATGCCTGCAGTCTCCATTCGCATCGATGCTGAGTCCTTTGGGACATGCGCAAACGTTCGGCTGCGCACAGTACGCTCCTTCGCCGCACGCTTCCTCACAGTACGGTTCACACTGGCCCTCGAGCGTTTCCACATACCCGGGCAGACAGACGCACACGTCCGGTTCGGTGCAGATACCGTTCGTACAATCGCCACTGCACACCGGCTGACAGTGCACGATCGATTCGGGCCCAACGGCGAGCTGGTAGCCCGGATGGCAAGAGCACACATTCTGCTCGATACAATCCCCATGCGCACAGTTCACGTACAGCTCGTCACAGAGCGGTTCCGGCGTTGGCGTGGTGGGACTTTCCGGTGGTGGAACGGTTGGGCAGATCACATCCGGACACATCTGTACCGGGGGACAGGTGACCGGTACGATCGGGGGTGCACGTGTCGTCGGTTTCGTTGGCGGTACCGTCGGGCAAACCACCTTCGGACAGGGTGTCGGTGGAGGAGGAGGCGGTGGACACGTGACGTTACACACCGGCGGTGGCGGCAGCACCACTTCCGGACAGCTGAGCTTGGGACAATCGCTCCGCTCCTTCATCTCGTCGTTGCACACGCAACCGTGGGAGGTGTTTTCCACCTCGTAGATTATCACCGGCTCCTTCACGCAATCAACCGGCTCGGGAAGGAGTTCACACGTCTGCCTTCCGAGCTGGTCGGTAGTGGAGTAGAAATCGTCAAAGCAACGGCAAACATTCGGCCCACCGCAGATACCGAACGTACAGTTCACTACATTCGCGTCACAGTAAGGCGCACACTCGAACGGTGACTCTTCCAGCGAGTCTGGATCTTCCACCGGGACGTACCCTTCCAGACACTGGCACACGTTAGGCGCCACACACTGTCCATTGACACAGCTCGGCACGCAGACCGGATCACACCGGTCCATCTCGCCATTGTACTCATACCCATCGTTGCACAGACACTCGTTCGGCGCAAGACATCGCCCATTACCACAGCCACCGTCACACACTGGGGCACACTCATACGGTCCTCCGTTCGGCGAGGCTCGCAAATAGTAGCCCTCCAGACACTGGCACTGATTCGCTCCACGACACACACCGTTGTAACAGTCAATAACATTCGGGTCACAGCTTGCCTCGCAACGATCACCGCCGGGAAGACGCGCGTACCCCGGATTGCAGACGCACGTGTTCGGTGCAATGCACACACCGTTCTCGCACCTACCCTCACACATTGGTTCACAGATCGAGTGGAAATGCTGGGACGGCTGGTAGCCCGGATGGCACACACATCGGCCCTCCTCTACGCAGTACCCGTTGACGCAATGCTCCCGGCAGGCGATCGGTTCGCACAGCATTCGCCCGTTGCGGATGGCCAGCGTGTAGCCCTCGTTACACTCGCACACGTTCGGCTGGGTGCAGCGCCCGTTCGAGCAGTCCACCAGCGCGTCCTCACAGATCGGTTCGCACACGTTCGTGCTGTTGTCGGCGAACCGATGCCCGGCAAGACACTGGCAGACGTTCGGCCGGATGCAGTACGCGTTTACGCACTTGTTCTTGCAGTAGGGGGTGCAGATGGATGATTTGGAGTTTGCAGCTGAGGAGATAGAAGATAAGGTATAGGACACAAATGGGACTTATGAGGAGGATTACGGTTACTTACAGCTGCTAGTCGCAATATAGCCTTTATGGCATTCGCAGTGATCCGGAGCAACACACCGCCCATTGGAGCATCCTTTGGAGCATTTAGGCTCGCACACATTCTTACTATTCTCACTCTTCACGTATCCTGAGGAGGAAAAAAAGCAGAAGATTCAACCAAATCCTCCCTTCAACTTATGACGTCACATACCTTTTTTACAATCGCAAACATCCGGCGCAACGCAAATACCATGCACGCAAGGCTTCGAACAGTGCGGCACACACTTGCTGCCCGTCTTCGGGTCGAGCTGATAGCCCTCGTGACACTGGCATTGGTTACCCCCGATGCAGACACCGTTTCTGCACGGCTCGGTACAGAACGGTTCACACCCACCGAGCGTCTCATTGTACACGAACCCTTCCCCACACATACAAACACCCGGACCGGAGCACTCCCCATGCGCACAACCCTTCGGACAATCCGGTACGCAAACGTGTGGCGTACGGTCGTCACGTGGGCGATAGTTGGCATGGCACACACAAACGTTCGGCGCCACGCAGTCTCCATGGACGCAGGGCTCGGAGCAGCTTGGCAGGCAGAGGGAGTTGTCGTCCTCCGCGGGGCTGTATCCTTCGCCGCAGCTACACCTACCCGGCGCTATACACTGACCGCCCTGGCAGGGCTTTAGACAAACCGGGACGCACTGATTGCTGTCGTCCAGCTCGTACCCTTCCTGACAGGCACACTGGTCCGGTCCGATGCAGTTCCCATTGGCGCATCCTTCGGAGCAGACGGGTTCGCAGGTGAAATTTGATTGCGTTGAGAGAGTGTATCCTGGGGGGGAGCGAATGATAGAGTTTAGTAGAGTAGTACGATCTTCCAGAAAAGGTAATGCATAGCGCTTTTGCAGAATGGGATTAGTCCATCTTTTTGCACTAACCTGGATCACACTGGCACACATTCGGCAGTACACATTTTCCGTTCTGGCACTCCTCCGTACACTGGGGAACGCAAACGTTGCCATCGGTCGCATCCGGTCGATAGCCTTCATCACACTGGCAAACATCGTCTACGCATCGACCGAAACGACACGCACGATCACACTTCCGGCGACAGGATCCACTCGTTCCATCTCGCTCGTAGCCTTCGTCGCATAGGCACACGTTCGGCGCTACACATTGACCATTTTCGCACGCAACCTCGCAGATAGGTTCACAGCTATGTAAGCCAATGGAAATCAAAGTAATTAAATGGTTATATTTCCTCGTTTAATAAGAGTTTTTTTGTTTTTAATTACCGATGATCATTCACTTTCTGATAGCCACTGTAGCAATCACACGTGTCCGGTGCGACACACTCCCCAAAGATGCACTTCAATCGACAGGATGGCAAACACTCATCCCCCACCGTATGGTAGCCTTCGCAGCATGTTCGCTTTCGGCGTACATCGTAATCTAGCTGCAAGAGACATACACCACAAACACTCACTCAATAAAAATCGATCATCCCCAAAGCAGGGAATATTACACCGGACACAGGGTTTAACTCACAGAACAACTCAACGCATCGACCATGATCGGAATTCGCATCTGATGCTCACTGAACATACAGTAGTACGTTCCTTCACCGTAGTTGATGATTTTGGTTTTGTTTTCCACCAGCTTGGGCACTCTGTAATTCATAGTAAGCAAACACAACCGCCAAGAGGTTAAACCCGATCGTGTAAAAAACCTCCACGCTCATGCAAACGGCACATACTTTTCCTCCTCGTAGCATAGCTTTTCAACGGCCGACACCGAGCAGGGTACTAGCAGCTGAACTCCCACCAAAACCAGACACCAAGAGCACAGACCCCCGAACCGGGGGATCTGTCTGGGAGAGACGGTTAAAAGCCGTCCCATTGCCAGCACAGACAGAACCAAACGCAGGCACCAGCAACCAGAGACGAGCTGAGAAAAATGCGTGATCTTGCTACGACCCGCAATTCGTTACTGAACTGTCGCCGGGATCAATTAGTTCGAACGCAGCTTCCCGATGTGCCCGCCGGGACGGGAAACTTCTAGGCAAGCAGGCAGGGATTTCCATCCAATCCAAATCAAAAGAACGCTGCTAATCAGAAATCGACGGTTTTCAAGATGAGGGGAAGGAGAAGAACAAAAAAGGGAAGAGAACAGAACCCAAGCTTAGCGATCATACTTGTTGATCGTTTGGTCCAGTGGTTTGGTCAACCGCCCCACATCAGATTGGTGGTTATCGCTGTGGATTACGAAACTGTCAATGAGTGCGACGTCAAGGGGGACACATGCCCTCAACCCCTTGGCTTTAAGTTTTTTTTTGGTAATCATATTTGCTTTCGAACAAATTTTCTTGTGACTGTCGAGGCCGTTTTAGAGAATGCTGCCCGATGCTTCGATTGAGTAATCTTCGTTCGCGTTCCAAGTGTTGAGGATCGGTTATCGGTCTGTACATGGATCTGAATGCCGGTGAGTACATGGTCATCTTCGAAAAATTGATTTTTGAGTGAAAAACTGTATTTGTAGCAAATTTTAAGCTTTTATTTCAGTATTGGTAGTAGCTCTATTAAGGGCAGAACACCAACATGCAACCAAAAATTGTGTATTTTTGTGATTTTTGAATAGAACTCCTATGGAACATTGTTTGAACAATAACCAATCTTATCGATAAGACCTTAATCTGTTTCAGTTTTTTTTTTAAATAAAATAATAAAAAACTCCATCGTGATACGGATCGAGCATTGGCGTCATAATAGCGAGCAGAATCGACGCATAAATAACGAATTTTGTCACCAGGATGCTGTTAGGCACGATCGTAACGGTCCGTAAGATGATGCCATCCCTTTCCAAAAATGTCCGATGGCATTCACCGATAGTGTACGACTCTGGCTTTACATTCGGTCATGGTACAGGTCGTTCCTTATCACTTGACCCCGCCGTTGTACATGGTTATATAGGTCAACAAGATGACTAACGAGACGCTAATCGACAGGATGATGGATTCGTTCTTGTGCCTGCTAGGGGAAATCAAGCCAATCCACTACACCTAGTTGTTGTCGAGTTTGCGGTT
Source organism: Anopheles arabiensis (assembly GCF_016920715.1). Classification (NCBI taxonomy): domain Eukaryota; kingdom Metazoa; phylum Arthropoda; class Insecta; order Diptera; family Culicidae; genus Anopheles; species Anopheles arabiensis. Next base: position 41,356,252 of record NC_053518.1, read on the forward strand.
GATTCAGTTGATAATGTTTTCCACAATTCGTTGACTACCGCAGTGCGTGTACTACTTGACAATGTCTGGACGATTCTGGAAGGGCAGGAATTGGTAACGATTGTGCGGTTCTGAGGTTCTAGCTGCTTCGTTTGAGATTTATTTTTAAATGAAACTACTCCTATCATGTTTGCGAAGCAAGGCACTAAAGAGATCGTGTGTCATTTCTTTTTTAACTATCAAAAACATTATCTCCGAAAGCAATAATTTAGCGCATGAGCTATTTCACTATTTACGATCTTATGGCACAATGTTCGCTCGTGTGTCCTCTCGAAAGTCGTGTGAAGTTAAATGTTTCTTTAGATCGTTGCATGAAAAGAATGATTTTTTGCATTGCTCGCAAGGATACATTCGTTCGCCGCGATGGTACTTCAGATGTTGATTAAGACGAGCACTGCAAGGAAACGTAACATTAAACAAAACACATCAAGAGAAAACAAAATTGTGGCATTTACTTAGAAACAAAGAGCTGACCACAAAAGCTGCACGGATGTGTCTTTTCCCCATGGCTATCCTTCATATGGTATCCGAGGCTACGTTTTGAGCGTAACACCTTTCCACAAACATCGCAACAGTGTGCCTCCCCATTGTGGACGTTCCTGTAGTGATGCAGAAGCAGTTGCTTGCAGTGAAAACGCTGCTCACATCCTCGCTCACAGTTCCATGGTCGCAGTCCGAGATGCACATTGCGGTGACCATCGAGGCGTGTTTTGGGTAGCTTTTTGTGACAAATTGCACATTCTACAAGCTGTTTCCGGTACGTTTGCTTGCAGTCGTAAACGTAGCGCTTCTTGCCGGAGGAAGATGTTACAATAGCTTGGAACCTTTTAGTTGAACCAATTGAGGGCGATTTTGGGATCGCTTTGGTTATTGGCTGAGAAGAGGCTGCATCGCCTTCGTCATTGCTCGGGAGATGTTTAGAGACAAAATCATCCTTCTCCGTAACCGCTTCCGGGAGAGCAGCTTCCGACAGGCCGGTGAAGAAATGCTATACTTCTAGGCATCTTTCACGATAGTCTCTGAAGTCGGAAAGTGTTTTAATGCATCCCTGGCAGATCTTCGATGGATGGGCGTCCGATTTTGTTATCTGAAAATAGAAACAGAGCGATTGAGTACAAAAGATTCGACGGTGACACCGAGATGTTCAGAGTATACCGTGATGGCAAGCAAGTTGGATATTAAATCGTTCATATCCGTTGCCTCAAATACATCCTCTAGCGAAGTTCCACTGAGACACAAACGACACACTGCACGGCCTTTTCCGACCATCGAAACTCACGAAATGTTGGGATAAAATAACCCGACACGAACAGCTGTTGCAATGTAAACAAATAAACAAAGCCATATGGCACCGAAGGGTTTATTGTTGTCGTTGAAATAAATCAATGCAATGTCACAGCTGAAATTTTTCAACGGACTATTTTTCATGAAATTTAAACTTCACCACGAGAAATGAGGAAGTAAAGTGTAGATAAACAGCAACATTTGGTCTCTTAATTTTGTGCTCAAAGGCCTTTCATACGGTTGTCTCCAGCTCATAAGAAAAATATGCTTTTCTCTGGCAAGAAAAAAATGCCAAAGGTTCAAGTACGGTGGAACTTCGTGCCTTTTTCGATTGTTCATTTTTTTACTTCGTATCGAAAGCTGATTCCCGCGTTGCTTTTGCTGTTTGCGTATCATCTTCCGAAAAAAAGTGCGATGCAAAAATAATTTTATTAAAACCAATAAATTTCGTGACCCCAAGTACGTGAATGAACGAACCCGTCCAATAGTAGCTTTGTGCTCAACTGTCATCGCCGCTTTTTGTTGACGTCTGCAGCTGTCAGATGAAAATCTTCGTCGTGTCACTTTTGTGGATGCAATAAATAGACGAGTTATTTACCAGCAGCTTGCTTGCGGTGGCACTTTCGGCTGCGTTTGTGAAAAGAAATACACTTTATACGGTTGTAAAACCGATTTTATTTAACCGGGCCGAGTGTCTGCGTGTAGAGGAAAAGTTTAAGTATAGGTCGGTACATAAATTCTCCACGCACAGGATGGGTATGAACGTGAGCCGCCAGGTGGACCTCACGGAGAATGAGTATCTGCAGCGATTCGTCGGCAAAACGCACGTCCCTGCTTACGATGACGATTTCTGGAACAATTTCCTGCAGTATCACATAAATCTACCCACAAACAGGTTAGTTGTTCGGTTGTACCTGGTGAACCTGTACCTTTTTAATAACGCATCAATGTTGACGCATTTCCCAAAACAGCGAAGAACAGCTAAGCCTTGATTCGCGGCTGGAAACGCTCTGCCAGAGCTTTATCAGCCACAATCTACACACCGGCAACTTTGGCTCGTTGATAAACGTCTTTCTGCTGAAGGTGTCTGAGCTGCTGACGCTATCCGACACCGAAAGGTGAGTTAACCCCACAGCGCGGTGCAAAAGCGGCCAAAATGATTAATTTCGTCCCTCTTAAAATGCTTTCAGCAACGTTCACATATGGCACGCGTTCAATGCACTGTTCATTATTCGCTGCCTGGTCAAGTACATGATCGAGACTGGGTCGGAGTATCAACTGCTGCAGCACTTTGAAGCGTTGCCGGTTCAAGCGGCCGATAGCGTTGAGACACCGAGCGACGGAACGGCAGCAGGTACCAGCACGGCCATTCCGATCGACATGCGAGCGGTGGAGGAAACGAAAGCGGCCGTCGCAAAGCTGGTCGATGGCTCAAAGTTTGAAACGTTTCTAGAGGCACTGGTTAACATTATCGTCGTGATACCGGTGAAGTATGTCAATTGGCAACGATTTGTGTATGTTTTTGGGTTTCCACCCACCTTGCTAAGCTAGAACCGTACCGTTTACCATTTTAGAGAATTCACATATCACCTGCACCTGGAGGCGGTAAACTGCATGATTATTCTGCTCTCGGTGAGCCTATTTTCCCAGCAAACGATGGAAAAGTCCACCATCTACCGGACGATCTATCGCTGCCAGCACGCAAACACGCTGATGAGTGCGCTGCTACATTTCCTCAGCCGCATGAGCCAAGCGCCGCAAACCATGTTTGGCTTCGGTACCGGTGGTTCGTTTGTGTTCGGCATTGCCGAATCGCTTTGGTCGATACTGACGTTCGCCCGCAAGCAGCCGGATATACTTACGGCACACGATCTTCCGACGGCCTTCCGGGAGCACTATCCGCTGGCGAACCAAAGCTTGCTGCTGATACTGATCCTTACCAACCATCACGCGACCAAGGATAATCCGTATCGGATTAGTTTGTTTGGATGCTCCGACTCGCAAGGTGAGTGGGGTGGGTTTGTGCAAACCAGGGACGAATTGTGTTTAATAGAGTTGTGTGAATGGTTACAGATTCCCCTAAGGAGGATCCGGCAACGTTTAAGATCGACTTTTCCTCCCTGTACAACACGCTGTGCCGAATAGTGACGATCGATCAGGCCACGCTACTGCTCTATCTGCTGCTCTACCGAAACCAAAGATTCCAGAAGTACGTGATGGCACAGCAGAACCTTCAGCAGTTGGTAAGCTAGATAAAATATTTGTAAAATTTGATGGAACAGAAAAACAAACTCTTTTTCTTTGTTTTAGGTTATTCCGATTCTGCAAACACTTTACAACGCACCCGACAGTACTTCACATCACATTTATATGTCGCTGATAGTGTTGCTGATTTTGAGTGAAGATGATAACTTTAACAAAAGCGTCCATCAGATCGTGAGTATATGGCACTCCGTTCGCATTACAGATTGATTAATATTCGCTGTGGGACCTTTTTTTAATTTGAACAGATGTTAAAAAACATTACCTGGTACACGGAGCGCTCGATCAGTGAGATCTCGCTCGGTGGTTTGCTGATATTGGTCGTCATTCGAACGATTCAGTACAACATGCTCAAGATGCGAGACAAATACCTGCACACCAACTGTCTCGCCGCGTTGGCTAACATGTCCGGCCAGTTTCAATCGCTCCATCCGTACGTGGCCCAGCGGTTGGTTAGTTTGTTTGAAACATTAGCGAAAAAGCATGCACGATTGGATCAGCAGCTCAAGCAACCGAACGATCCGAACGGTGAACCGGACATTTCCATACCAATCGGTTGCGGACTAACGTCGGAAGATATGGTAAGCACCATTGCATCATCTCTTGTTTGTTTTCCCCCCACTAAAAGAGCGCTTTCTGTTCTTTGCCGTGTACAGTTGCAGGATTTGTCCGTGCTGGAGGAGGTGCTGCGAATGGTGCTGGAAATTCTAAATTCCTGTCTATCCCATCAACTAGTTTACTGTCCCAATCTGGTGTACACACTGCTGTACAAACGCAACGTCTTCGAGGCCTTCCGAAGTCATTCGGCATTTCAGGATATCATACAAAATATAGATATGGTAAGAAAGGCAAACTTCAATTGTTGTGAGGAAATTAGATGCTAACGAACTTTTTCCCTCTTGTTTAGGTGGTTGGATTCTTTTCCTCCCGCCTGCAACGGGTGCAGGAGCAGCGGGGCGAGTTGGGCGTTAGCGAAGTGCTAGAGGTGATTTCGAAAGGCGCCAGCCAATGGTCGAGTGATCGATTGCGGGTACGTTGAGTGAAGCTGCTGAAAGACCCGTAGCATGTGTATTTTAATTCATTTGCGCCTCTTTTTATTCTACAGAAATTCCCCGATCTAAAATTCAAGTACGTCGAGGAAGACGCACCGGAAGAGTTCTTCATCCCGTACGTCTGGACGCTGGTGTGTAAGGCTGGCTGTGTACATTTCAGTTCCGAAACGATAAAGGGCGTCAGCGCCGAGATCGTTTGTTAACGTTACCGTTCCGTTGTTCCCACGAACACTCTGCCAGATTTACGTTTTCCGGTAAAGTTGCTAAATTCGCTTCTCTTTCCCTAATTATACATAAAGGCCCGCGTGTGTGGCATCAGCATGTGCGACGGGCAGTTTAACACATGAGACAATACGAGAGGTGTAAAATGTTGCAATATTTCTTCTACTGTACATGATCAGTTAAAAGTGTATGATACATTCTTCCAATGTACTTTAGCGCGTTTGCTCGTAACTGTTGTGCTACCAAACTAATCAACTTTCTAGTTTTCGCTTTTCTTCCCGAAGGATGCATTCCCCTATGAAGATGCTATATTATTTTTACAAAGCACTATAATTTATTAATTAACATTCAAGATTTGTGTTATGTTTTTTTTTCTTCTAGTGTCTCGATTTTTGTTTACTGTACTACAACCTTTTGGTTGTAATTGTTTTGTTGATAAACAACTCGGACTGTACCCTTATAGCACTAGCTTAGCAAAAACCTAAAACAGTTAGTTGCCATTCAGTCCACGAGTGTAGCAATTCGGTTAGCTTTCGTTATCAATTATGAGAAGGTGCAAAACACGATATTGAGGGAGGACGATAGAATGCGATGAATTACGAAAAACAGGCAATAATAACAGTAAGCGAATGTAAAGCACACAAAGCAACGCTCCGGCTCTAACGCTATTACTTAGCCTAAACACGCAGAGTGTTGAATCATGACTTTACTGTGCGTGTGCGTGCGTTGGTACGTGTGTGATACGAATCGAAAGCCCGTCGAAACGTATTGTTTTCGGAAGCGAAGGCCGGAGCGAAGGGAATACCATTAGGGAGTTATACAAAATGGCAAAATGGCTAGTTTCGTAGGGTTGATTGATTTTCCTCGCATTGATTGCGACGCGATCGGGCTGGAAAAGAATAGTCACGGTGGTAAGTGAGGGAGAAGTTAGATGAAAAGCTTGACCGCAACTGCTGTGTTGGATGGATTTTAAGCGTGTTTGAGGTTGAACACGGGTAAACCACGGAAAGACGTTGCAAAGGTACTGCTGTGCCGAAAAATCGAAATAGAAGGCTTAAGAGACGGGCAAGAAGGCAAAGCGAGAAAAGTTAAACGTTATAAATTTACAAAACACACAAATTGATAAACTATTAACCACAAACGAGGCAAGACAACTAATCTGCCGGTATACTAGAAAATGATTGTTGTCTTTTTCTTCTTTTACTTTTCACTTCAACCATGATGACCTAAGGGATGCTATGGAAATGAAAGAACACACGATTCATTATAAAAGCAAAACGTTCGAAAACTTTATTACCACAATGTAACGCTTCGAACAGTTGACTGAATAAATACTAACAATAGGAGGATTGAGCTGATCGAGAAGCTTATCGTACCACTATGCATCTTTCCACTGGATTGTGGAAAGCTTACGGTTAGCTTTTCTATTTACGCCGGCGGGTCGGTCAGCCTTGTTCTTAACACACTACATATCACTTGGTGGGGGGGGAACGGGTAGTTCTTAGAAGATTGAAGAAGTTCCAGAACCGAGCACAAACACCGGTTTAATGGCATCTTTCTCACACTGCCTAGACTCCTTTACAGGCCTCCATGCACTGCTTGTAGGACATAAAGTTGTTTGCATTGCCGTCGCAGCCTCCGAATTTGAACTCGATGCATTCCTTCTGCGCTGGGTCGTATCTATATTAGAGGAGAAAGACATATACAATAATTTAATTACAAACATTGCCTCAACTCTTTGTTTCATTTGAATCATTGTTCATTTCACACGGCCTTAATTCTTACGTATCCCAATACCCAATTAGCATACGATTACGATCGTCCTGCTCCTGGCAACGATTAAATAACCCCCCCCTCTTCCGCCTGAGCTGCATTCCCCGGGGCTGGGTAGGAAAAGCTGGCTGATTTTATTATCGACCGACCGGATCGATGTGATGATCGATCGGGCAAACAAATCAAATTAAACCGACACGTAACACCACTTCGCGCGGGAACCGATGACCCGTCAGGGGGGGGAGGGGGGGTAGTGATGGAACGCCATTTGGGCGCTGTAATTTGCACCATTCGCTTGAGAGTGGAACGTCGCAAATCACGGGCCACAACTTTCACTACAATCATTTCCACACGCGCCACCGTGTTTCGTTTTGCGTTTATATGATCCGTCTATAAACATTTGCACTTCTGCACTGCGCAGAGCGCTTCCGTGCGAGAGAAAGCGCAGCACGCGACACCCATTCAGTGTGACAAGGCGAGCGATAGGAAGATTTTCCCAGACCGATCCTTACCTGAAGCGGGGCAGAAGCGCACGGCACACGCCGCGGCGGGGCGGTAGCTTGCACTGCTCGTCGCGTCCGGCCACCTCGACCCGATTGCTCGTTTGCAGCGGCAGCGAGCCACCGTTTTCCTCCCGCTCCTGGGGCCCACCGTCGTCCTCCAGCTCGTCGTAGTCGCCCAGATATTCGAGCATTTTGTAGAACATTCGTCGACTTTCTGAACCGATTTGATCGAGCATATCGATCGGTTGGGCGGCGGATGGTTCGGGCAGTAGGGAGAGTAGCACAACACTGACGAAAAGTAGGACACTGGCCACTGTGAGTGACACCCGTGGCTGGGTGGTGTTTCTTTTCCGGCACATCATCATTTTGTACTGAGTGGTTGTATTAATGTTCACGTCCTCTTTGCACGTTACGATTTCTGCTGCGAACTTCCGATCAGAGAAATTCCACACGACAATCACTTTAAGCGCACTTTTTTCTGATTTGTTTTCTTTTCCGTTCCGTTCGGGCACGGTTCACTTTTGCTACTGAGCTCGTGTCCGTCCGTGCCGTGCGGTCTTATATTTGTTTGCGCTCGCGATCGACACCACACGTCACGGATGCTGCGGCGTAACGGTTGTAACAAAAGCACCCACTTTTTAACAAAACGAAAAAAAAGTGATGACGACAGCACGAAAGCGCGCGCGCGCGCCTGACAAACCGGTATGAGAAGTGCTCTGCTCTTACCCTTTCACTTCCCTCCACCCGGTGACTGCAACGCTCGTACGACCGCAAAACCAAACGATCGCAACGTTGCATCAAGCGACGAACCGACACGCGGGTAGGGGCATACCGTTTGGCATGTTTGTTTGGGTGGGATATGCTGGGACATGGGTGTATGCTGCACGGTCACCACACCGGCCGTTGACCGGACACTGTGAGGTGAATCACATTATGCGCTTTCGGTTTTCGGGGGCCTTTAGATGTTGCCATTCAGCGATTGCTTCACCGGATTTAGTGTACATTGATTTGTGGTTGACAGGCGACTGTCCGGCTGTCACCAAACGGTGCGAGTGGGCAATCAAGCGGCAACTTGCGGAAATAGCGGCCGGCCGGGGTGGGAAAATAGAAAGCGCTGGAATTTTCTCTCTATCGATCGATCGCTCGATCGATCAGCTGGTTCGTTTGTACACCGCTGCTTACTCGCTACTACTTGGGAAAATCCCAGCCCAGCATTCACATCCCGGAATGAGCTGGTTGAATGGCGTCGCAAGCTGCTGGCACAGTTTGTTTTGTCGCCCGATGGCCATGGAACAAAACACCCTGCCACACCGACACCGAAACGAAACCAAACAAACAAGCCTACCGGCACGGGGTAAACATATTGAGTAACTGTTTCCTAATGCTGGTCACAAACGGGGCCGTAGTGAGCTCGCCCCTTTAAAGCGACGTCACGTCGTCCCCCTTGCTGGCGGTGCGTGCGTGCGTACGGGCGCGTGTTGGTGCGAATTCCATTTGCCGTTGAATAAACCATTGCGCGTCCGGTTGGAATCACCGGAGGGATTGGGTATTTTGCACACTGACGTCATTGTTGCGATTGGAAAAGGCTGGTGGGTGGATGTTTGGGTCCAATTGAGGGTGTGTGAAAATCATACCGATCATGAGTTCAGTACATGATGGATTGGCGTGGTTTTATCAAAATGACAAATTTTTATTTAATCGCTAAGTAATAGCTTATTTAGTACATATGCATTTTTAACATTTAAATAGATGCATTTTTAACATTTTATGGTATGTTTTATTAAACATCGAATAGTTCTAATGCTTCAATGAAACATTCAATAGCTCGAATGAAAACAAAAAACAAGTGTGTAGTCCTCATGTACTAAAAATTATAACACGTGGTGTTTGTTTCGGAATTTGCAATTTATATTCCAAATATCATACTCAAAATAAATGACTTTCTCTATCTCGCTCTTTCTCTCCCTCTCTTTTTCTCCTATTTCTATTCTTAAAACTCTCATTTACTATAATTTATGTTTAAGCTTTTCAGTTGTTTAAAATTTAACCATATGAAATCATCCAAAATTCAATTAATGCTAAAAACAGTTATTTTGAATGATATGAATCTAAATATTTTTCTTCTTTTGTGAAGATACATTCTACATTTTAATAAAAAGGCTTTAAACATTAAAAAAATGATTTTTGAGTCAATTGTCTGCTTGCAATATTTGTTCAGAACAAATTAAATGAATTACTCTCTCGTTTTAACCGTTGTCTCAATGAAAAATTTTAGAACCTCTTCTAGACGACCGGCATGCTTGGGTATCCCTTATATTTTGTATGGGAAGTTAGATTGGAAAAGAACAAACTAAAACTTAAATATCTCTTGTTCAAATTTGTTACAAATTACTTATAATATTTACTTTAGTGAAAAATTGTATTTTTAAATCTTATCTACTATTTTTTCGTGTTTTTTAAGTTTGACAACTTAACTTTCAAATTGAAGGTTTTTTCTGCTGTTCTATGTAAAATATATGGAAAGTACCCTTTTCCATTAATTTTTCAGGTGATTTTTAATTGATTATTCACTTTTAATGTTTTTTATTGTTTCATAACCAATATTTTAAATATGTATAGATGCTTGTTAAGTACAGTATCATAAATATATATGAAGAATACTAATTCTACAGTGATGCAATGATAATATGTTTTATAATTGAAATATAATTAGAAAAAAAGCACATTTGTTGAAAATGTAGAACATAATTCATGTTTGAATAATAAACAAAGCATTTTATACGTTGGAATTCTTCTTCTTATATTTGGCGTAATGTCCTACACGGACATGCCGGCCTATACAAGCTTTTGAGACTTAATTCATTACCACGCAGCCGGATAGTCAATCCTTGCTACGGGGGGACGGTCCATTCTGGGCTTGAACCCGAGCATGTTATTGAGTCGTTCGAGTTGTCGACTGTACCACGGGACCGCCCCCTTGGGGACGTCGGAATTATTAAACACAATTATTACATTAATACATACATACATACTAATACATTTAATATGGTGCAGCATTGAAGTCTACTCATGTAAAAATCGGTTGTCATCGCTTTCATAGTAAATGAAACATAACAATTCCCATATTAATATTCATTACATCACAAGTTATTAATGTTTTAAAGTTAAAAGCTATTACTGGTTTTGCTATTAGCTATTAGCTATCATAAAATGTATGGGATACCCGAGTATGCCGGTCGTAGAGATAAGGGGTATGAAAAAAATATATAAAAAAATCTTAGGATTTTGTTGAAGAATAAGATCATCATTTCACTTTTATAAAAAATTAAATTTGCTAAAGATACATGAAAAATTAAGTAGCTATTATTTTTCAGTAAAATGTTATATAAATTTGAAAATGAAAATCACAGCCGGGTATCCGGTCGTGGAGTTAATGGTTAAGATCGTTATTTTAATATTAATCATTATCCAGACCAAGGAGCCTCTTTCGTTCATCATTGCCATCAATTACTCGACCAAACAATCCGAAATTTACCGTACCGGCGCTTACTGTCTGCGAAAGCTTAACGCCGGCTAAAAACACTTTCGTCACCTAGGCCTGTAACAAATCGATGCATTCATGCAAACAACACGCCCTCACACTGTCGTACACTCATAGACACCAACTGATCGAACGTTAAACAACTTCAAGGATACTTGGCGGCGCGAAATTTCCCACCCTTGTTGACGCGTACTTTCTTGGCATTCTGTACCGCAAACCGAAATAATAATGTTGACATCATCGCGAATGTGTCACAGTGTTGTTGTTACTGTAATATTGGTATGCAGCTGTACGGTGGGTTGAGTTAAATATTTAAAAAATAAAAAAAAGGCACCAACAGATTTGAGCTTGTGTCACACTGGAGGGTGAGAGTGTTTAAGTAAATGTGCGGTTACGTAAGATCGGCTCGATCGTCATTCGCTGAGCCGCGTATGCGCGGGGTGTAGGATCGCAATGGAGGAATTTTCTAGAATTTGATGCGTATTTTTTTGTTTAATAGTTGATAAATATTTTTAAAATAACATTCAACCCAAAGTAATGTCTCATAGACTGCCGAATTTAGCATACTTTTACATGAATGCCGTCTCTCACCGCTCAGTCTTCCTCTGTTTGTCGCGCGTAATCACGGTAGCATAACCACGTTCGAGTGCATTTCGTGAACACTGGTCATTCATCATACTTGAGTTCGATTATATTGGCTCTCGACAGTGAAGCTTGACAGTGAAGAGCAATATTTGCATTGCGGCCAACTACACTCACTGCCTGCTCTCGTAACCGTTTGGCGCCGACGTTTCTGGCTGGCATTGGAGGAGGTGGAACGGTTCGATTTGATGCTCCAGCTTAAAAGCAGATTATTTCAACTAAAGACATTTTAGCGAGAAAAAAAAGAACTACGACGGGGAGTTTATTGACCTTTCAGAGCAGTTCATGTACGAAGTGCATAATAAAATGTGTAAGCCAAGCGAAGCAAGCCGTGGTAGGGAGAGCGAATGTTTGTAGTTAGAGACTGGGAACGCTGGTATGAGATCATTGGAGGCTTGAGTTTGAAGGGTTTACTACAGTGAAATTTAGTCAAATGTGCTGTATTTATTTTTTATGAAAGTGATATTTAACATATTGTACAGAATTAAATGTTTAAAAAAATATTTAATCTACAAAAAATAAATTACCAAATATCTACTTCATATAGATTTGTTAAAATTTAGTCAAGCTTAAAGTCATCCAATTTGGTAGCTAACAATTGTGTTACTTAAAAAAAATACCTACAACCAACTAATTCTTCCCTATGCAGCATTGCACACTCAACAAATTGAAATAGAAAGCAGATGAAGAATTCACTGTTCCCACACGATTAAATCCCCTGGCGGGAAACGCTACACCACACTCGGGCGGCGAAAATATATATTATTTCCCCAAACTGCAACAGGTGTTGAAGTAATGAAATAATTTACAATCTGTTACGCTTTTTTTCTTCAATCAACTCTCTCGCTCTCTCTGTTCCGAACCCAACACACTCTATCGCCTTGCAAAGCTATGTCTTGCGATGTAGCAGGGCGAAACTTACGCTACGTTTCTCGCCGTTTCTTCGTACATGATTTTCACCCGCAACGGAACACCACTGGGAAGGGTTTTCCGGGGAGGGTACGGTGTAGCTGGAAAGTAACAATGGGGCAGCACGCGCAAACGGTTGCACTTTCTAGCAGCACCAGCAGCTTAATTTCAAATTCGTCCTTCGTACGCGGGCCCGAACTCAGCTGGTCAGCTTTTCGAGCGTCCGTTTGTTTGCCACTATCGCTTCTGCTGTTCAGCGCGAGGAAAAGGGTGTGTGTGTGTGTGTGTGTGTGTGTGTGGGATTCGTTTCATCTCTCAATGGATTTCGAGCACTGCACGGTACAATTTTCCGCTGTGATTTAGTGCCTTTGCTGGCAAGCTTGCCATTCCTTTCCTCGCTTGTGTACTCTGTATTTGGGGGATGGGATTTCGATTTTCAGCAGCACATTCTTCCCGGCGGAAGTAAGTTGTGGAACGGTACTAGGGAACTATGGGGAAGCAAACACTAAAGGGAAAAGGGTGAGAGGTGTAGAATACAGTTTCAACAACCGTTTGGCATTGTATGGGATGGAGTTTTGTTGTGATAATCAATTGGCAATAGCGTTTAAAGGATGTTAAATTGACACACAAATCCACACATAAACACAAACTATTGGTCGCAATTGGGCGAATGAACGATGGTGATACTGCAAATGTGGGAATGTGGCAGCCAATTTAGGAACAATAGTGAGTAATGTAAACAACGCTTTTGCAGCAAACGTTAAACAAATGGTACAAACTAATAAACTCAAGATAAATTGATAAAGATGCAATTTTCATCATAATATACTGACAAATTCTATAACAAGACCGTTAATTTTTTCCAGCAATATAGGAATTTCTTGTTCCACATTACTCTTTTTAGTTTTTATATAATTAATTATTTAGAACCATATGTAAAATCTTCAATTTATTTATTATTGATATGATTAGAACGAAACGTAAAGTAGTAGCAGTACAATGATCGTGTTGATGTTATATGGTGAAGTTGAGATCGATTTTATGGTGTAAATCAGCCATGTCAAGCTCATAGTTACGATAGTTATGTCACAAAAGTTAAAATTTGATGCAAAAATAACCATGAATAACGCGTTGGTTCCAATAAAGAGTAGAAAATTTTGTAAAGTTAAGTTGATATTTGTGTAATTTTGATTATCAATATTTATGAGCTGGAATTGATGTAGCAAATTCTTACTACTTATGCTGTCTAAAATCTATAAATTAAAACAGGCAGTTCAGTCCACTTCAGATCTTCATTTTACAGAGTAGTGCAAGGTGTCATACAAGTCCTTAGTACCCGGTATTCCCTTTCTGCCAATCTCCATAGAAATCTTCATTCATTATGGTGACTAAAATCAGAGTCATAAGCCCACCTGTTGTTTATCTAATCACATTGGTCTTGGTAGGATGCCTAATGGAAAGCTTGATATCCTTTGTAACATCTTATCAAAAGTAACACGTGCTTGTGCTAACATCTGATTTCATCTGATTTCTAAACGTTTTTCAGAAATATAATGTTCTATCTTTAGTATACCTAAAGATGGGTTTGACTTTTTCGACACAATATGCCAAAAATTGTGAAAGCTAGCGTTTTTAATTCTTGTTGGTAGAGTGCTTTTGTTAATTTTTACAAGTCTTTTTCTTATAGAAATTGCTTAATTGGTCGCCAAGTGCCTTGATTGATGACTTAGCAATAAAAAAAAGTAGTTTGCCGCTTTGAACCCATTCATTGTACTTTTGGTTCATGCTGATTCATAACTTTAATTTACAATGCACAATTAGCGTATAGATGAAATTTCAACATTTAATGATTCCATCTATTGTGCCATAAACCAGGGTAATACATATTACGTGAAAACAGAAGGGACTAATAAAATACGTCGTGGTACTTGTGGTAATACGCGTTGTACTGCTCCACAGTACTATTGAATTGTTAGCCAGATCACCGACTAGCTCTACAAAGCGTTTGCTTATAAACTCATATTTTTCTTCTTCTTCTTTTACTCATATTCACCAATTATTTTCTTTGCCTCAGTCGCTTCGCAGTCGATTGTTGTACTAAAACTATCCACGTTTCATAAAAGCATACAAAAATTCAACAAAAAACACATTTGAAGATAATTCTCCATTTGGAATCAGCACAAAAAGCGGGGCAAGAACCATTGATACACACTGTATAATTTTTAAAACTAGTATAAAAGTGTTTGCAGTGTAGTCTCAGTCATCCGTCACTATCCGTCAAGTGTTGAGTCACGCATGTAAATGATGTCATACATACAAGATGAACGACATCTATTAATCAGAGACTTGCAAAAATGTAAAACACATTTATTTGACGTAGAAACCATTTGAATATTGTAATTCATTTACTAAGAGATACTTTATACGAAAGAACAACAATAAACAAGTATTTATTTATTTAAATATTTATTTATTAATTTAGTTGTTCTTTCAATTATTTATTTATTTATTTATTTATTTATTTATTTACTTATTTAATCATTTTACTTACTTATTTATTTATTTATTTAAGGTTTAAGGTTAATATACATCAGCACCAACCAACATGGATTCATGCCTAAGAGATCAACAACGACAAATCTGATGCAATTCGTTAGCGGGTGTTATAAGTCCATTGATGATGGTATGCAGGTTGATGCCATTTACACGGACATTAAGGCGGCTTTTGACAGTGTGTCCCACAACATTCTTCTGGCAAAACTTGATAGACTTGGATTATCACCACCCCTAAAGTTGATGAAATCGTATTTATGATGTCGTTCATATGCAGTTAGAATGGGCTCTCACCAATCTAGATCTATCGGTGCCTCTTCCGGCGTACCCCAGGGCAGCAACCTGGGGCCTCTGTTGTTTCTGCTCTACATAAACGACTTGTGCACGGCACTCCCGGATAATAGTTGCCTACTCTACGCAGATGATGCTGAAATCTATCGTGAAATCCGTGAGCCCGAGGACCATCTTCAACTTCAAGCCACTTTGACTGAATTTGTCTCCTGGTGCAAGCGTAACGCACTAAGCGTCTGTATCGATAAATGTGCCATAATCTCATTCAGTCGTTCAAGAGCTCCAGCGCTGTTTAATTATACGCTTGATGGTCAGAACCTCGAAAGACTGAACTGTGTAAAGGATCTAGGAGTCCTCCTAGATGCTAAACTCTCCTTCGAAGAACAGATAGACCAAGTAGTCGCTAGTGCCAATCGTCTACTTGGCTTGGTCATAAACATGACGCGCGAGCTTCGTGATCCTATGTGTTTCAAGACACTGTACTGCGCACTTATCAGACCACTGCTGGAATATGCTAGCATTGTTTGGTGGCCAGCATCTACTCGGGCACTTGCG
This sequence comes from Anopheles arabiensis, assembly GCF_016920715.1. Lineage (NCBI taxonomy): Eukaryota > Metazoa > Arthropoda > Insecta > Diptera > Culicidae > Anopheles > Anopheles arabiensis. The sequence continues at coordinate 41,371,878 of NC_053518.1, forward strand.
CGGCTAGAGTCCATCCAACGGAAGGCAACGCGCTTCGCCCTTCGTGATTGGCCGCGTCGTCACGACTACAGAACTAGGTGTTTGCTGCTTGGGATCCCACCTCTCGCCGAACGTGTTGAGCACGCCAGACTGGCATTTATCACGGGAATCTTAAACGGAACCATCGACTGCCCCGAGCTACTTTCAAGGATCCACCTCTGTGTTCCTGCCAGAATACTTCGTCGCCGACCAATGCTGGCAGTCGCTGAAACCCGAACAACATTTGGCTCTCGCAACCCCCTTCTTTGTATGTGTTTGTACCCCCTTCTTTGCCGTCTTTTAAATTCAGCTGACGATATTTACGAGCCTGGAATGACGATAACGGAACTGACTTCGCTTTTAAGTGTTCGGAATGCGTTCAACAATAACAATATATAAATGTTCTGTTCGTTATCTAATGTGTATTGTAAACCAATTTTGACTCGAGAGGGCTTCATAGTCCATCGATTAATAAACTAAACTAAACTAAACAAATATATCAAATAATGTTTTACTTCCAAATAGAACCAAACGTTAACATATTAAAGATCCAACAAAGCTCATCAATTGATCGTTAAAAAAATTGAGCAAAAACCGAGAAAATGATCTTTTTTAAAAGCAAAAAGCGTCATCCACATAGTGGATGAAGTGACGTGCAACGAGTTAAAAACGTAAAAATGTAGCATAAATAAGACATATTGTAATGCGGTTATGTGACAATGTTGAAAGAAAAAAAAAATGGTAATAGGGTGTTTGTTTTGTGTTTTGGTGATTTATTGCTGTTAAACGTTAAACGTTTATGAAAACAGCTTTGGCGATATTGTTGGCTAATATGAAAGCAGAGATTAACAAAATGTACGGGGTTTTTAGATGGTTGTAACGGCTATTAAAAATAAACGGTTATCAGTCACTGAATACGTAATGTAAGAGATTTGTTGCTAATAATGTATACTAGCAAATCGTGTTAAGCATATGACGCTTTCTATGTCACATTGCTCAAACTCTACTCATGAAAAGTGTGCAACAATCGGTCGTATTGCTTCAAAGAGAACTTGGAAATTACTCAGACATTTGGGTCGGATCCAATGTAGCAGTAATTGCTACTATTGTTTTATTCCTGGATACAGTGGTTGGTTCATGGGGTTTTGTTACATTTTATTTATTTATTTATTTATTGAAGATTATTGCGTGGCGCGCGCAGGGGCCTTTGCAATATTAAAATAAAGTAATACTTAAAATAACCTTACTTGCTATATATTTGAAAACAGACATGAACATTTAAACGTGGCAACTGTAATGTTGAAGTAAAGAAAGCAGTAGAACTTGTTGAAAGCTTTACACATTGAAATAATTGGATCATGAGTTCCTCTGGAAGTACGGGCCCGGTCTATTTTGATCAGAAAATTTCGAGGACGTAGCGCGTGGTCAGGGGCGTACAAATTTATTTTAAGAAGAAGCTCGGGAGCATCAATTTCGCCTTTTATTAATTTTGCTACAAAAACTGCTTGTGCTACCTCCCACCACAGCATGATTTACCACAGCACGATACAAAAACCTTCGAACAACGATCTATGGCCTACAGGTCTTCCACACATAATTGGTCAATCATCAATACGTTGATTATTCGTAAACAACCAACCAATTTACAATATTAAGTACAACGAGAAACAAATGGAGTAGAACAGGGTACAACAGTTATATTTCTAAAATTATTCTAATTATTAGGAAGAAAGATCGCTTTGCTAACCTTTTCTTAAAGCAAACCAGCAATCTATCGTTCCATTAAGAGTGTAACAGCAACCATAGCTAATCGTGTACGGTTTTCAGATTTGAGTAGAAATCTTTCCCTCTGTCTTGCGTCAGCGATGTCGAAAAGAATAGTAAAAAGGGTTAGTTTTCTTCTCGCAAGCCAAAAATAGCAGATGGAACTTGGTTGGTAGCGTGGGCGCTGTAGTCGTCATCAGTGCAAGTCTGCTCCATAAACTGTGATAAACAATGGGATCGGGCTCGACAGGGACATACAGACAGCCGGGCAGCCTTACAGGAGTGGAAGAAAAGAGTACGACGGGTAGCGCTGAACACAATAATCAATTTGTTTTTCATTTGAATAACTTTCGACGAACTTTCGTGGCAAAGTTTTGTCCTCGCCTTGTTATCGTGTACACGAGAGCACTACATGATACTGCGTTGTTACGTCCTCCACCGTCAGGCAAATCGGTCTGCCGCTCGCACCAAGCTGTCGTCTATCCTTGCATAAAAACGGTGTTAAAATCTTGAACAAGCAACGAACAACTTTTCGCCTTTTTGCGCCCTCCTCACCATCTCTGGTCGACTCTATGCCGAACAACACGACTTCCGAGTGACTTTTTTTTGGTCCTATTGGCTCCTTCGAGTGTCATGTTTTGTTGCAAATTCGTGAAACGGTTTTTAGTGAAACTTTCTAGCTCGGATTCAGCAATAGTGACAGCATTTGTTCAAACGCTTGCGTTCTCGTTCTCTTGCCAATGATTAAGACACAATGTCATACACGATTGAGACGCGGTTTACTATTTGGGTGGAGAATGATGTTCATTCATCCATAGTAGCGGTTTCGGCGGGAAGAGACCAAATTTCCGCAGGTGCATTATGTTGCAGAAAAGAGAAAACGAGGGAAATTAAACTCAAACGGCGGGATTTTCGTGCTTACCCTTCTCCAAATAGACATTCATAATTTTCGTGAAACGGTTACGAATCATGCCAATCCACTCAACCCGTTTCCCTCTGCACCGTCCGGGCACGCCTTAATTAATGCTAAACTTCTTTCAGTGAGCTAAACTATTATACCAAGGTGCGATAAGCCTATCGCTCTTTCACCAGCACCGAAAAGTGTGCTTCGCCTTGTGCGGCCCTTGTACACGTGCTGGTGCTGGGTGCGACGTCTCTCAGGTCGTGCAGTTCATTGGCTGTGATCTGAAGCTGAGTTGATGGAAATTAAGTTTCCGATACAATTGAAAAGCCACAGGAAATTAAGACTGTTGCCTGCTTTTTATGTGAACGAGCGGCACCAGCTGCCTGGGAGTTGTTTGTTGCAGCACTGTCTTGTAAGTGAATGGTAGAGCCGATTGCTTAATAAAATATTTCTGAGTTTACGATGCGTGGGGGTTTAAGTGAGATAGAGCCGATTAAAAAAAGTGCTCGTATTTGAGGCATATTTTATTGAATAGGCTTTCATGTCTTTACATTATTTTTTTAATACTTTGTGGTTAGAATTGTGAAAGTTCTATTTTGTCTACATTTGTTTTGTTTTTACAGTTAGTTTTTACTTGTTATAATATTAGCTCTATATTTTATAGAACCTTTTCAATTTAGACTCTGTTCTGAAATTATCTTGTAATTTTTTGTTTAGTTTAGTTAAACTTTTTGCATGATAACCTATTTCTCTTCGAAAATGTAATTGAATTCAACCATTGAATCGTCTGTGAATTCAATTATTATTTGTTTAACAATACAATTTAAAGTTTGGTATTGGAACCAACTCACCTGTACTAAAAAGTAACAAAAGATGAAAAAGAGATATGTTTTATAATATTTTTCAACTCAGAAATTCATAAATTGAAATAATAAATGTTTGGCATTACAACATGTAACAGAATATACAAACTGTAGTTTAAACTGTCCAAAGGAATTAAAACACATGAAAAATCTTACTCACAGATTTAATTCCATTATGTTGAATAATGATTTACCACAGGAATGTTACATTTCAGAGTAACAGTCAGAATTCGAACACTTTTGTTAAATTCATAACTCAATGTTTTATACAGTAGTTATTAAGGGTTTGTTTTTCAAATTATTCGTTTTAATTAAAATAGGTTTGAATTTACATTATGTTACATATGAGTTTAAATTATTTTTAATGAATTACGTTATTAAATAATAAAGCACAATCAACAAATAATAATTCAATTCAAGTTTATTTCAAGTTGTCATCCTAGTGGTTCCACATTTCTTAAATCTAACTAATTTTTAACTTAGCCAATCTTAATTCTTAAGAAAAACCTACGTATTATATTTAGAAAAAACTAACGCTTTTTTTATAATTGTGTAGGTTCATCCAGAACCTGCACCACATTGAATCATTTTGTTATTAACCTTACCTCGGTTATTAAATAATTTAGATTTTATCCTTATTAAGTGCTTCAACAGGTTGTGCTGCGTAATTACCACGAAAAACTCCCACAAGCCCGTTAAAATCCTCGCATCAAAGAAATGTAAGTAAATGCCTGCCCACACACACATACAAACAAACACATCAAGCCACACACCTGTAACATTTTGTGTACAGTTTTGATCAGCCCTAAGTCATGGCTTTTTAATTAAAGCGTCCATTTTCATTCAATTCTACACAAAATTAACCGCACGCGCCACATTGTCAAACGCGTACCACGGAAGGAAAATATGGAAACCACTGCCTTCATTTCATTCGCACACACCCGCCCTGTCCCGGGGGAAAAGCGCAGAAAATCCCTACCCTGCCGGGATGCCACAAACTTTCTCTACCATCTCTCCATCCATCTGGATCGACGTGTAGTAAGCAGTGGCAGCAGCATCATCAGCGGCAATTCACGCAGCTCTGAAGAAAGTCGCGGTCCCACTTTTCCACTTTCCGGAGTGATTTATTTTTATATCGGAATAAATCAGTGCGCCAGGAGGGTATAAATTTTCTCACCTGTGTCCCAAGCACGGGCAAACGTTCGCAGTGGCATGGCACTGCGGGAAGGAGTAGAGCGGTTATGGCTGTAAGAAACCAGCAGGCCCCACTGTAACTCCTACAGGACCTTCTGCTACACCACGACGACGACGACGACGACGATTACGGGTAAAATGGTGTCGCTGTATTGTACCGCGGCCGTGAGTAGTTTAGCTTTTATTGTTATTATTAATTTATCCATCATTCATTCCGCGTGAAGCAGAGGTTCGCCGCAGACCGACGCCGTTTTCCTAGCAGCAGTGTTGTGCAAAGTTTCGTGCCGCCACAGTAATGCCATGCGGAATCGATAGGGCTAAGGGGTGGATTGGAAACAGGGATGGCAAGCAGGTCATGGGATTAGTACAAATCGCATTTGAATGATGCTGGCAATTAGAGTTGAACTAGGTGCCTCAGGGGGTGTACTCCATTGCTGTAATGGGTGGAACAATGCTGGTAATTTAATTAAGTGCACGTTTGATTCGAGCTGTGAAATGGTTGAGCTGGGTTAGCTTGAGAGTTGGTTGGTGGAGTGTATTAGTGCTAGTTAATTTCGATAGGGAGTATGAAAGTGTTGCAATTAAGTTTTTTTTAAATCAAAGTGTTTGAATATAATTGATTCAAAAATGTTAAAATATAGCCGCATGGTAGCTCAGAGTGTCTTGGTGGCAAAAATCGTAACACATAATACTGATTATCAATATCTGTTGGCAAGATTAAGTATAAATATTCCAACTAGGATTCGAAGACACTACGAATACTAGAGTATTGACTGTGGGAGGTGACTTTAGAACTATAATGAACCTATATTGTGTATGTAATGTAGTTTTATGTCGTTCTATTTATACTTTGACTACAATATCTCTATCAATACGTTTAAAAAAACACCTTTTATCTTTATGTACCACCCTTCACCACAAACCATATCTGATCGTTAACTACCGCATAGTGTTAAGATAGTTCATTTATGTTGCGTAGGCCAAAGTCCAAAGGCCAAAGGCCTTGCAAAAGTTGTATTAAATAAAAAAATAGAGTATTGAATAAAGTTAGCCAAATAAAGTTTTAATGTACCGTATTGCTTCGAATTGTGGACACTTAACACTAGAACCGCCAATGGGACTTTTTTGTTCCATCGCACTCGAAAACAAGTGTGTTATTCCGCTTTATTTATTTCTAACGATTTTTCGAGTGTTCCCCTTAAAAAATTGTGTATCCCATATGGTTCTTTAAAAAAATCATTTCCATCCTAGAACTATGGGACCCACCATATGGGAACAAAATGCGTTGTGATGGCTGTTATCCCTGCTGCCAACGGGTGACGGATGTGCAAAGTCTGGCAGCACTGGGTACAAAGTACTCCGTGAAAAGTGCAAGTTTAAAGATGGACTGTTCAATCATTATTTTATATTTTGGATTTGGCGAGAATCAATACTTGGATCTTTTACAAAGAAATTACAAAATAAAAGATATCTAGTGGTGATAACTTGCCTGTGTCAGGTGCTGAAGGTTCTTGTCAGCGCTGCCATGTAAACGAATGCTTCACATGCAATAGATTAGTATGTAAAAAATGTACTTTAAGAGTTTTGTACTTATGCGTTTCATGTGAGCCAGAGTCTGATGAAGCAATGTAATATGTTGTCCTGATGTCAAGAAACCTAAGGATGTGTTATAGATGCTTGAAATAATTTATCTATGTGTTCCTTTTGCTTTCGAAAAAAGGCTTTGTCCCCTTCTTTTGGGCATTTAGAGCTGTATTGACATCAACTTTTAGTAATGTTTCTAAAGGGAGCCACAGACGTTTGCGTAGAACAAAACAATTTAGAATAAAAAACTTGTTTGTTGACATAATTTAAAGCTAAAAGACTAGATTTATTGTTAATCGACCCTGTAACGATTTATTATCTCTAGAAACCCTGTAATGTGATATAGTAATATTATCTCTAGAACCCCTTTAAAGAAAACTGGCCTTGATGTCCTTTATATGCAGTTGATATGATCTCAATTCGATTTTTTTCATTGATTGCTTGTTTTTTGCTATTCAAGATTTATTATATCAAATTATGATGTTTATTATTCATTTAACTATAAGAAACCCATAGGTAATAATAAACACGTACAAATATGTATACATAACGAATGAGACAAAAATTTTCTAGTAATGTTGTAAAGTCCGGCGGTTCTAGTGTTAAGGCATTTTTGACATTTAATATTTTAATAATAATTACATTTTGATTGGTATTCAATAAAACTGCTGCGATATTTTGTTTCATATTCCGAACAGTTTCGAGCTCATGTTGCAAATAATTGCTATCAATGCATTTGTCATATACATCTTCTAATGTCGTTGTTATCTTGTTATTATCGCTGTTTTTTTTTTCTTCAATTTACAGGGTTTCCGCGATTTATTGGTCAGTTCCCATGTTTTTTGGCGCGTGCCCACGATTTTTTTATCGTATCCCATAGATTTTTGGTTCGTTCCCATAATTTATTGGTATTTTTCGATTGGATATCAATACAATTGGACCAACAAGTTCTGGGAAACGGCCAAAAATCGTGGGAATGCACCAAAAAAATATAAGAACTCACCAAAAATTGATGGGAACCAACCAATAAATCGTGGGAAACCCTGTATCACAACTTACTTCGGCTGTTCGGATTTAAAAACAAGATAAAAAAATTGCTTCATTTTCCAGACAGAACTAAACAGTGTTTGAATGAAATTCAGAGCTCAACATAAGAAAACACTGTTGTTTTCGCGTTGATAATTACTTCCTCAATAGATTCCTATGTATTTCAATACACGTGGACGCGATCAATAGAAATTATCAAGGAAATAACACTGGAGTGAGTTTGAAGCAAAACTGCTAGGTATGCATCTGGGATTTCGGTATTTTCATTTGTTTACTTTTAATCAGGTACTAAGTTTTGTGTTTCGGACTGGTGCACAATTGAGGATATTAAAGGACACACGCGGCTCTTCTGTATCAATCACCATATTCTAATATAAATAATATATATGCTACAAGACCGTTGTGTGTGTCGGGTCGCAGCCTATGATCGAGTGCGGACCCTCGGTAGCCCGATCGCTCCCGAAGCCCTTAACCATTCGGCCGTCGGATGCTGTCAGTTCCACGACAGCATCGAGTCGCGGTTACACTGCACTGTTTCTGTACACAACACTAAGATGATAATCTTTTAGTGTTACATCAACAAGTAATCCCTTAGTAAACGTAAACCTTTGAATATTGAACATGTGAAGCATGTGTTCAATTGAAATTAATTTTATACCATGTTTTTGTAATGAAGAGTTATTCACTAAAATACAGGAAATTAGTAATTACAAATGTAAATTGCGTTTGAACCAGAATCGATCGTTGAAATCAAAAATTGAAATGAAATGTCACCAATTTACTTTCTCCTACAGTGCTAAGATAGTGTGCTATCAGTTGAGATGTGCATTTAGTACTAAACGCCTGAAAGTATACTATATCTATCCGTTGTAAAGCATACAGCGATCGAATTATCGTTATGAACACATAAAGAAATTAGTTTGAGTATATTTATATTATCAAGCTATTTAATTTTTTTTCTTGAATTACTAAATTAACGTCATCACTAAATATGATAAAGTATGTAAGCAATGGATTATTAATGTTTGAATGAAGGGTGGTAGGAGAAAACATAACACAATTGTCGTCGAATCGAAACTGAGTTCATTCGCCTGGTTTGCTGAGCACTCATAACTATTCTTGCAATGCACGTTATCATTGCTCCCGATGGTAACCGATTTTGCTTACATCGCTTCGTTCCATTACACAACAAAATCAATACCAAACCGTTCGCTGATGGCTCGTTCGCGCGACCAGTTGTTTCGAGCTCACAAAATGTAACCGACCGAAAGATCAAACTCCTTGTCGGTTTCTCAAACCCTTGCTAGGGAAGCAAGCCTGCCACCGCAAATGACTGGAAAACAGAAGAAACTGATGCTCATGCTCGTAAATTTTGTTACTTTATGGCTACCTGACGAGTAAAACTTGACCGTAAAAATATTTCCCCCTTTTCCCCCGCCCGTCGCTTTCGCCCGCTACAGGCTGTTGGTGGTCGCGTGCGGGTTTGTTCGTTGCCCATTTTCGAATGCATCTGTCGTCCGTTGTCCGTGCGAGACGTGTTAAAACCTCTCGGGACAGCAATGGATCCGTGCCCTGGCCGACCACCATACACGATGGAAGATGCAATTTCCCGATTTGTGAGCCCACCGGTCTAGCTGGAGGAAATTTAGCACTCTTCCCTGATGGACCGAAACACAAGGGAACTGCTTCCTTTTCTTATTTTTTTATTCTGAAGTGTCGTTTTTGGGAGAAGAAAAATTTCATTGTTTCTCGTGTAAGCAGTCGTCCCCACATTTTGCAACGTTTATCTCGAAACGGTTCCAGGGGTCAATGTGTAGTAATATCATTCTAGATACTCTCATCATCATCATCATCATCATCATCATCGTCTTCATCGATGTCGTCGTGAACGAAAGGTATGAGATCGTATATTTCCGGTTGCAATGATCCGGACGCGGTTGATGATCGTGTAGGGGAGGTGTAAATAATTTTCGTCACCAACGCTACTTAGAGATGGGTTGAAGCGCGTTCGATTTCCTTCGTAAGGTACCGCTTCCTACCATTTGGTCTCACGAGGTTTAATGTGTTCTGACCGGAGGACAGTCATTCGGAAGAAAGCCGTTTTCTTCCCCTTGTATGCCACAGTTTGCTGGGCAATGCTGTAAAGTAGACAATAAACATGGAATTTAAGAACCTCGCATATCCTGAGAGACATCAGACAGTTTGGTCTTGGGCTCAATTTCATATTCGAACCGTGGTGCATTATAGTAAAGTTCTCAGAGGGGTAGTTCTAAGGGTAGTGCTAAGGTTATGCTCTATTCAATGAAGCAAGAGTGGAGGTGTGTAATTGAAGAAATATTTATCTGCCAACATGTTTCTGCAGAAGGTTTTTGTTTAGTTTTTGTAGCATATAACAAAAATATTATAAAAATGATATAGATACAAACTGTAACATATAAAGTAATAAATAAATAAAATTAAAAGGCATTGTCAATCTTGTAAAATTAAATAATGAAATATTGAACTATTGAATATCATAATTTTCAAGGCTCCACATTTATTGTAACTATCTTCCCTTATGTATTGAATTATGAATGTTCTCTTTTGTTCTTAGACTAATTAACCGCTATACGGAAAGATGCAACGAATCTATTCAAATAGAATTATATTTATTGCGCATTTTTTCAGCCAATTTTACTCTACACCTTAAATATTCTGTATGAATTAGTGTATTGAAACTTTAAAACAAACATCACGCCGCTATCATCGTTTAAAAAAACTCTTTATATGTGTTTTTCTCTCTCTCTCTCTATCTCATTCCTCCTTCGTTCCTTTCGCTAGCAATATATAAATTAATAATCAACCAAAGCGCTACACATGTTTATGCGGTACGTGAGCAACTAAATTCCAACCGTTCGTCCTGCACACGACCCCGCAACGGCATTGGGCCAAACTTCCATTAAACTCATGCATGCGATAAGAAATGTACCGAGTGCTTTTGAAAGTGGCTAAAAATTCTAACAAAAACCATCTCACAAGAAAAATATTCAAATTGCGCTTTCGGTGTCCTGCTCCCCCGGGGTGGCAAAATGGCGAGTGTTTCTTGCCTGTGTGTGTTTCGGTGTGTCGTCTATTAGCTACCCTTGGTCGTCACGTAAGCAGTCACTGCCAGCTGCAGCTGTTTTGAGTGCAAGTGTGCTTGCTTCATTTTTGTGTATGTGTGTGCATGTCTATCAAATATTTGTTGCTTCGTTCGTTGGCAAATGGTTGGCTGTAATATGCCACTGCATAAAACTGGTGGGGGGAAATAATTGTTTTAAAAGAAACTAGCCAGGCGCTTATTTTTTGTTTGTACCTTATCGCCTCTCTCTCTTTTCACTTGGAAAGAGCCTTCTGTGCTATTGCTATGGCGTTTAAGTTTTCACGCGGTTCCAATGCAGAGCACGAAGGGTTTGCTTTGGCTGCTGCTAAGAAAACACATAGGACGACTTTTAATCACGAAACCGGCTCGTGACTCCATATTTTTTCTGACTTTCTTCTTTTCGCTTGGCAGATTTAATAGAGTCACTTCAAGAGCAGCAGTCACATACCCACCCGACATCCGCCTGACATCGTCGGTGCAATTTAGTCCAGTTGGCATGTGAGAAAAGTCCTTTCTAATGGGTGGAGCATAATCACTTGCGGTCGCATCCTAGGAGGAATGTTATGTTATGGTTGGGCCACGGCACAACTGCACTTCTCGCACGCCGACCGGCACTAGCGCTTTGTGCGGTGGACGGAGATCATAAACATTTTTATTTGAAATTTACGTGTTCTCTCATTTCCATCGTTGAGTTGTTGGTTTTTGGACTGTTTGGAAGTTCAGACGAGTGTTAGTTAAATAATATGGTCTTTTTATACATGTTTTAAGAAGCAGGAATATTTTTATATTTTATTTGAAACTTTAGGAGATTTCATTCCTTGAACATTTGTAAGAATCTGGAATTAAATTGATTACAGTTTGCCGTTTTCAAATAAGATAGAAGACAATTTATTATGCTACGAAGCCTTCTGATACATTCCTTTTTTGGGTGGGTAACCTCAAACTCGTCCAGACGTCTGCAGAATGATGTCTCGCTACGTGAGAAGAAATGCTTAACCGGTTGAATGTTATGGGTTAAACATTTGGCGAGCATTATTTATTTACGAACTGTTTTGCACTTTGTTGATCTACCAGTACATTTCCTTTCCTGATCGTTGGGCGATTAGACTAGAGCCCCTGTCTGAAAGTCTGAATTGAGTTTTCATTTAGCAAGTAAAGTCTTCTATTTGGTTAGATAAGAAACAAGTACTATGAAAGAACGTTATAATGTTAATTAAAAGATGTAGTGTAATAGTTACAAAGATATAAATGAAAAATTTTAACAATATAAAACATTGTTTTTTTTTAAATATTTGAAACCAGGAAAATATTCAAAATTTGATTTTCCCCTACAAAAAAAACAACCAAAGAATAAAAATATGTACAAAAATTTTATGTCAATCTATTTTATACCTAAACATTGACCAAAACTAGTAATAGAAATGAAACTAACAAAAAGTAATCAATTCTTTAATAAACTTAGTAAATATATAAATAAGAGAGAAGAGCAAAAATAAGTGATCAAGCAAAACAGAAAATTTTATGCTCAAGCAAAACAGATTAATTTTCTGTTTTGCTTGATTACTTATTTTTGCTCTTCTCGCTTATTTATATTTTTACTAATTTTATGAAAGAATTGTTTACTTTTTGTTAGATTCATTTCTATTACTAGTTTTGGTCAATGTTTAGGCATAAAATCGATTGACATAAAAGTCAGCTTTCTTATAGATATTTTATGTTGCTTTCTGATTCGTGTTTTGTTTTTTATTAATTATATTTGCCAAAATTCCATGAGTTATCCATAGTTTATTACATATTTTCAAATCGTTCCCACGATCTGTATTGTCATTTTGCATTATCCCAGCATTACTACTGTAAAACCTTCCATTATCACTGCAAAAATTGAAAGTACCGAAACGGTTAATTTTGCGATTGAATTAGATTAAACTGTAATACTTATGTGCTAGTAGAATGTAATATATAATACCTTTGTTTTACAGAATCAGTTTTCTGCTATAGGTAAAACAATGAAGCCTATGACAGCTTAGTCTAGTTGTGGGCAAACTTTGCGACCTAAAGGATGCTATAACAATACTAGTCGAGTTCCTTCGAGTCGAGGCGGACCTTAGAGGTTGAGCCTAGAAAGTAGTGCTGGCGAGTCAATCCGGTGGTCGGGTATTCCAGCAACAAACAGACGCTGTGCGTTGCAGGTTGCGCTGTTTGAGCGTCTCTAAGCTCAGTAAAGCGTAGCGATTGTCGTATTTTCCACGGAGTCCTCAGGACAGCAGAGCAAAGCGAGTAAATATGCTCTGAATGGACTCCAATCGGGCCAGGGGTCTTGCTGCCGAAGGCCATCATACAACAGACGCGTATGCATATGATAGTTTTAAAAAACAAAGTTGTGAGAAAAGAACCGGGAAAACATAATGTAAGCAGAATAGTTTCGCACGTGACTCACGAACCGTAATTTGTCGAATAAGTGGCCAAGTGGCCTAGTCCTTTAGAAGCTAAGATAAGAGCAAAGACATAAGAGATAAGAGAAGAAAAAAAGTAAAAAAAAGAAGAGTAGATAAATAGAATAGAGAAAGAATATTAAATTTAGATTAAGATTGCAGATTGAAAAATACACACAAACAAGTGTGGAAAATTCGAAAGATAAAAACTACCACCGAACAAGAGAAGAAATTTAGAGTATTAAAGTAGTATTAGTAGTAGTAGTTGTAGAAAACATAAGCAAAATGACTGTACTATTTTAGAATGAAATAGTTTCATATAATTTCAACAAAAGCATCTGCCTCACAACACGATCCCCGCCCTACAATTAATCTAATCGCTCGAAACGGCAACGGGCAAGATGAATTAACATGTGTTTTACGGCACCCAGCCATCAGAAGGTCATTCGATGGCGATAAAATAATTCCACCCACAACCGGGGATGTAAACACTCACGAACGAGAGACCATCGTAAAGATTGGCCGATTACTGTGCTGCACCCAATGGTTGATAGTGACCGCACAGGAAATGTGTACTCGTGAGCAACGTGAGTCCATTAAACTCTCTCTCATTCCATTCGCGTTTGCAGCGTCTTGCCTGTTCACCGGTAGCAGCTTCCAAGTTCGTTTTAAGAAAGGGATCGTTCTCAATGTGATCACCGCATCGCCGCGAAGGTGTCCCGGGATCGTGTTGAATTTAAAAATATTTTTAAATATTCAACGGTTATTTTTTATTCCATTTTATGGATATGCACCTGTACTGGAGGACTGCACAACCGTGCCCATCGGTTGTCCCGGGTGTTTCGAACCAGCAACCGGAAGGAAGCAAATTTAGTAGCGTACAATCCTGCCCGGTTCAATGTTGTGGAGTGTTGTGGTTGTTTTATGTTTATTTTGCGGATGCTCGCCCTTTGACTTGGACTTGGCGGGGAGACTCCGGCAGTGCACTTTCGATGCATCTTGGAGCTCGCGTTCCTGCTGCTCAGACGAGATGAGGTGCGGGGCAGCAAAACAGAACGGAAAAAACCTATTTTATTCCTCAACACGCGACGACTTCGGTTGGTTTTCTCGTACTCGGAATGTGTTTGTCTTAGCGGTGGATCGAGTCGCACAGGACAAGGAAATCGAAAACCGAAACCATTGCTATTACCTTGTGTTGGGAGATTGTTTTTTGGGTTGTTTTTTTTTCTTTTTCACCTATACTCAACCCAGCAAGGGATGATGGTGTGCTGTTTATAGATGAAGCTAGTAAATGTCCATTTTGTAGTGGTTTGGGGTGAAGATGCAGACACACACACAGTCGAGTCACCTTCCCCTTGCTGGTTGTATAAAGTCTCGGTTGCAAATCCTGCACCTCTGCGCCCGATATCCAGCTTGTGCTGGGACAGGATTCCGTTGGTGTTTGGTGGGTGGCTTGTTAGCAGCGCCATTTGCCATTGAGCACCAAACCTTGGTTCAATCTAAGGACGAAAAGGCAGATATCCGTTTGTGTCCATCCCTTCATCCCCCAGATCGTCCTTGAATTTCGGTTATTGTTGGACGTTCCGATGGTTTGCTGTGTGTGCTCACTCTCTATAAAATGCAGCTCGTTTCGTTACGGCGCTTTATGCTTCGCTTCCAATTTTGTTTCGCCGCTGCTTACTTATTTGCCAATAGTTTTTTTGCCTCCTTTTTTATGTGGTCATGCTTTGTGGGGTAGACAGAAGGATTGTTTTTATTTTCGTCTTCCCGGTGGCCCGGTACGCTCAAAGTCTTCGCTGGTTGTATAGAAATTCCATGTTCATTATTTTTTCAGCGATACAGCAGTGAGCGGAATGGTTGGTTTCCTCTTTAACACGGCAAACTGTGCGCTTTTTTATTATTGTCGGTATTGGCATAGGAATGCAGTCGTTGTAAACTGCGAGACTTGTGTTAAGTGAATGATTGATTAGTGTATTTTCTAGAGAATTTGGAGAAGAGCAACATAATTTGATCGCATATTTTTTATCTAATAATTTATCATTTACCATAGTGCCAAGAGATTTAAACTTCATTTCTTAACTTCTTTTTAGAGTGCTTGATTAACCCATGTTCCAACCATCTTGCTATAAACTATCGTCAAATTTTATTATTTTGAAGACGATGATACTTCAACGCGCGATAATACACAATCTGATGAGATTCTCAAAATGTTATGGACACCTTTTGGGATGTGTTTCTTGGAGCCAGCGTGTAACTTTTCGCGTTCTACGAGTTCCATTGATTTCAGATTGCTTTCCGGAGGTAAATCTCCAAAGGCTTTGGACTGTTATCTTCGTGTTGTTGTAGGATGGAGGAACATATCTACTGCATGATTAAATTTTAGGTTACATTTTTATGAGATACAAACGCTGAAAGTGAATAAAAGATAGATTGGGTTGCAGGAACAGAAGTAAATGAAAGATGTAATCAATCCTTTGTCATGCTTTTCATCAAACTGTCCAAATAGTGTAATCATGGAAACGAAACACAGTATGCTTTGGGTGGATGTAGTTTGACATTTTTGCCTCTATTGCTTTATTTTAAACCAACTAAACCTGCATGATTGTCTGAACAGTCGTAAAACAGCGCAAAAGAAATACATCTGGTTGGATAATCAGGCCCAGCGAAAGGAGTTTCTTTCATTGTTCGTTTCGTTTACCTGCGATCTGCCGTACAAGCAGCATTTGATAGATGAAGCCCAACCGGCCCGTTGACAACCCAGTACCGGGCTCACCTGAGGCGTAATTTTACTACGCCCCTCTGATGTACGGAAGCCTTCCGGTGCTGTTGTTTCGTTTGATTCTTAGATTTTACAATGAAAAGCAACCTGCACCCGTTGTTTGCCCTTCCTCTCAATCAGACTTGTTGCATATGGAGGACTCCTGAATATCCCACACCCCGATGCAATGCCATGGAACCGGTACACAAGCTGACCATAGTTAATATTTTTATTTTAGATCTCATTGCTTTCATTTCCGCTTTCTGTTCGGGCATAGAGTAAAAATAAAACCACTTCTCCCTTTCCATCCATCCAACCATTACATTGTTCAGTGCTTGGTGTGGTGTATTATTAAAACCACATCCTCTTTAGCGCCACCACCTCCCTCTCAGGACTCGTTTCGAGCAATGGACACGGACATTTCGAGCGGTAACATGTGCATTTGTTTTTTGCTCCCTTCTTTAAATCCAAAAACATTTGATTACAGCCTGAATGTGCAGTAGCAATCTGTTGCTGTTGTTGTTTTTGGTTGAGTTTTAGCACATCATCAGTACAATAAAAACGAATCACAAAACACACAAATGAAAAGAATATCAAACAAAACTAACAACAATTGGACAACGGACTAATCATCTCAGCAGCGCGCATTATCACCGTTGTTGTTGTGTTTTTGTTTTGTATTGGGAGTGTGTTAAGGTTACTTGTGATGGATTATGATTTTAAAGCGCTAACTGTGATTGCTATGCAAAGTATCGATTTACTGAATGATCACAATTAATTATAAGAGAGAGTTAAACTATTTGTTTTATTCTTTGATTTATGTGTTTTCAGTTTCTTATTGTTTTGATTCATATTACGATAATGCTATAAAGTATGATAACATCAAACATCAAACATCGAAAATGTTCACGGTTAAGTTCAAAATTCAAAGTAACGTTTTTGTTTTTGTTTTAAATAAAATATTAATAACAGCTTTAAATTGATTTAAAAGTGAAAAGTGATTCATTTTGCTGCAATCATTGGTTAGCGTGAAATTTTCTCTGGTTCAACAATGAGTGCCTTTCTTATTACAAAGCAGCCACAAATTATACTATTTTTTGAAATATGTCAACATATTTCCTAACAGCACTCGTATTTGTATGAGCTCTGTAAATAACTACGTAACTAAGGGGTTATTATGTTTTAACATAACTTTAAACGTTACTGATTTACTTAAATTCTGTGTCTTTTGGCTATATATTCTCATTTTAAGGAGTTTCTTTTTATCATAGTACCATTAACTTCATTCGGCCAGTGCCATTATACGTACACAAAATATCGTGTTCCTATAGTGGTTATGGTCATAAAATCATTACAAACAGAACATTCTATACAAGTTCTCAAAATGTTTTCCACTAGTCGTATTGTTTTCACTAAACTAAGCAACGGAAATAAATATCCGATAAGTAATATACAAAAAAGGATAAAACATGCATATCTAGCTGAGAGAAAATTGACTCGGTCTGAATTGTCTACAGTCGTTGATACGGTA
The DNA here is from genome assembly GCF_016920715.1 of Anopheles arabiensis. Taxonomy (NCBI): domain Eukaryota; kingdom Metazoa; phylum Arthropoda; class Insecta; order Diptera; family Culicidae; genus Anopheles; species Anopheles arabiensis. Next base: position 41,389,094 of record NC_053518.1, read on the forward strand.
ATACAGTTAATATTTTCATTAATCATATATTTATTTCGACTAAATTACACAAATTATTATTATGAAAATAGTTTTATCTCCTCATATAAAACAGCTTAAAAACTAAGTTCTATTTATATTACATACAGTTTTTCAGGTATCATTGACTAACGCCAGTATAGGACCACAATACGATGACTGTAGGAACCATACCACCATTAAGAATACAACGGTGCCGTAAGAAAAATGGGGATTTTTTCAAATTTGCTATGTTTAAAGGTAAGAACTGTTGTGTTCATGAAGATAATATATCAATATCTTTTTGTTAAAACTTTCATATATTTACCTTATCGACAGTATAGATCAGCGGTCGGAAATCTTTTGAGGCAATGGGCCAACTTTAGTAAATGATCGAGTGCCGCGGGCCAGGAGAATGCGGTTTTTTTTATTATAGCGCCTAAATTATTACATTTTAATCTTTTAGAAACATTTTAGGTATTATTGTTGTTTTTCTGTAATTATATGATCCAAGCATAGTTCAAAATTAAAGATGCCTTCTTTAAAATTAATTGTAATCTTTAATCACTTAAGAATCAGCAATAGATGGATACAAATTTGATCAGTCAAAAAACTACAAAAAGGGATCAATATCGCTTCTTGAAGACCCCTTCTTCCCACGCCATAAAAAAATATTGAAGATATTCCGGGGATGATACAAAAGTCTGAAAGGCTGAAAGATTATCGAAGTAAACATAGATTCAGTAATTATAAAAATGCTTTACGGACAAGTCATGCCATGTCAGATCAATTGATAACTGATTCCTTATGAAAAAGCACATTGATAATCGTTGTGCTCGTAAACAGCAATAGTGTAGAATCGTCGTTCTCGTTCAAACAACAGGGGTTTTTAAATATTTATTTTTGCTTTCAAATACGATCGAAAATATCTCCAAACTAATTTGAAGGGAAACCAACTGATTTGTGTGAAATTAAGAGGAAATATTAAATCATAACAACAACAAAATATCTAAAAATGTAATTTCACTATATTTAAAACTTTTTATTGCATGTTTTGCGTTGGCGAAAGTCAAATGCTCTCCCATTGCAAAGTCGCATGCAAAACTTTAAATACATTTATTGCCATCAGTCTTTAGTGCATCTCATTAATATAAAATTTAGTGTGCGATTTCCTTCATTCCGAAAGTCTTATTGTCGTGTTGAAACAATGTTAACCGTTATGTAATTAACGGTTGCATTTACAAAATTGACAAATTTATCATAGGATTATTTTCACATGTTCTAACAAATCGTTGATTACACTTTGAATAGTAGTATCCCATGAAACTCTAGTCAAACTCTAACCATGATGACCAAAAAGTAAACCAACCAACTTAGAAGCGTGCGCGATGAACGAATGACACCCCGTAGCGTCTTAAATGGACTGCGTACAGAAGTTTTTCGTTGCATGAGAACGTTTCTGCGTTTTGGTTACCAACATTTGACACTATTAGGCAACCATCAAAGCATCGCAAGGGGAGCCCAGGTTAATTTTTGAGGTTCCAAAAACGCTAAAAATGAAGATAGAGGTACAAGTGGCTACATTACTGGGTTATCTGGGCCGGGAGATCGATGAAACTCGCCAAACAGTGAAATAGTACTTGGGAAACATAAACACATATATCAGGGAAGCAGAAATCGCGTCCACTGATTTCGCAATGGCAAACAGTGACGCCAGAACTTAATGCGTTCGTATTTGGTGAGTTTCGGCAAAATTTCGACATGAAACCCTAGCTCTACTCTAACAATTCTGTCGCGAAAACTTAGGATGCCTATAGGCATGTATTCGTCCATCGTGGAGAAAATTTCGAATAATTGATGAACAGCAACTCCCAAAGTCTTAGATTTATTTGTCTAAGGAAGCTTAAATAACTAAATAACTTAAATAACTTCAACTTACATAACTTTTCAAATGATGTACATATAACGAAATTATCTCTCCTAGTTTTTGTTCTACAGCCAGCCGAAAAAAGGCTATTGTTTCCATGTAAACGTTACGGGGATATTGATCACGAGTTCGAACATACCAAACGATCCGTCATTCCATATTACTTTAATTAAAGTTGAAAGAGTACGATGGTAGAAAATGTTATTCTAAAAGATTATTCAGTAATTTGTATACGAATAGTTTCTTTCCAACTTTCAAAATCAGTCAAAACCTTTCGCGGACCGGATTGAATGTTGCGGCGGGCCGCATTTGGCCCGCGGGCCGGACTGTGCCGATCGCTGGTATAGATGCATTAAAACACATCAGTGCCACAATAAATTGGCACGCTAATTGGTGCATTAATCTTATGATTTTCATAACGAAATGTAACCTCTCTAATTTTTATTTTTATTTTCTACGGCATTCCATGCATTACATGTTGCATTCCATGATTACAACGCCATAAACAATACAATAACTACATAGGATGGTAAACGCCCTCAATTGTCATGAGTGATATTTTGCAATGGATGTCAATAAAGCAGAGGTTTACGAGACTATGATTTTTTTAATAAACTGCTCAACGGTAACTTGCTACACTATCTGGAAATGAGAGTGTTCAGAGGATCTGATATCTATCGTCATTTTACTCGAAGGCTCGTGATCCTAGAATTCTTTATTATCTCATGATCCAAGAATTACTCATCTGTGGCCATGAATTACATATTTTTACGGGATTTGAATTTTATAATAATAAGCCAAGGTCAATTAGTTTTGCAGAGTCGCTGTTTAAGCTGAAACTGTTTATGTGGTTCTAAGTTGCATGTGAGAGGGTGGTATAGGAGATCCAGGATTCCCGGCTAAAGGGATCGTCTCGGGATGTTTCTTGGGTTGGCCTACCTAGACGCGATGCGAGGTTGGTCGTGTTGGGAAGTCGCCTATGTGAGCGAATGTCTGCTTCTCATCGCTGACCTGTTTATGCTTGCTTACAGGCTTTCCCACGATTTATTGGTCAGTTCCCATGATTTTTTGGTGCGTTCCCACGATTTTTTGGTCGTATCCCATAGATTTTTGGTTCGTTCCCATAATTTATTGGTATTTTCCGATTGGATATCAATACAATTGCACCAACAAATTCTGGGAAACGACCAAAAACCGTGGGAACGCACCAAACAAACATGGGAACCCACCAAAAATTGATGGGAACCAACCAATAAATCGTGGGAAACCCTGTATAGCCCCATTCGTTTTGTATTTATACTTCGTTTCTAACAATGAATTTACAAATTATCGCTAGATTATTTGTCTATCTCAATCCAATTAAGAGGTATGAGGTGGGCCACATCATCAACATAACTTTAAATAGTTAAGATTACTTGATATGCATGATTATGTGAAACGGTTTATTCGCAAGTGTAACGAAACGCTTCATTCATTTGCAACGACTTACAATGCACAGCACTATTTTTATACAGTTGATTGTTTGCGTTGTATATACTTGAAGTAGATCTCATCAAATAGAGCAACATTTCCTAGACTTGCATGTATTAGAAAGGAAAAACTTTCCCTTCGTACTGCTTTCTACTTCGACCCAGTATCCCATCTAAAAGTTTCCATTTGAGCCCGTGACAGCCTGAGCATCATAATCCTGCACCGCGATGCACTCGTGTGCATTATTTTCTTTCGCTCTGTTTACTCCCGTGATGGTTCATTTTCCTCTGTCGGTACCGCTTATTCATTTCATTTGCTTTCTTGCTTGTTCGTTTATGATGATGCCGTTCTCGGGAAGGACATCTCGGGACGACATTCCTATACAGGTGCAGCAGTAATGTCGTAACGAATGCATGGTTGCAGGGGCCGAGGACTCACTTTCGGTAAGCAAAGAGCAGATCATTGTATTAAAAATAATAGCAATAATAATGATCCGTCTGATGCTACCCCGTCTTCCCCATTCACTCCTACCGTCGTCATGCCTTTCAGTTCGAGTTCATTTTACCCTTGATTTTACTCCAAAACCCATGCAAAAAAAACAAGTCACAAAACGGTATGAAGAGACCACAAGCAAGAAAATTGTGTAAAAAGATACGGAGAGTGAGAGAGAGATAGAGAGAGAGATAGAGAGAGAGAGAGAGAGAGAGAGAGAGAGATACACACCTGGAACAATTGAAAGACACCGGCTGGTTTGTTGTTTGTCGTGGTAAATCAAAACCGAATCTAAAGGCAAAATTGCACTGCAATGCAAAAGGGGGATGAAACCACTGATTGCGTTTGGGTAGCAGAATCGTTACCTTTTCCAATTGCTTGGCCTTTCTTCTTGCTGGAAGCCGATCAATAACGATCCGTCGGGTTATGCAAAACTGGATGGATGAATCCACGCCAGTCTCATATCTTAAAGCAAACAATACCGCAAACATTACGCGAACAAAAATCGAAAAGATGAATTCTGATTTCGCTGTTAGAGTGTTGCTTCGCTACGCAACAGTATTGGGTTTGTTATTACAAGGTATCCTAAACTATCCAACCACAAACAACGTAAACTCTCCTTTACAGTCCAGTGAGGTAAATCTGCTTTGCTGCTTTCAGTTTTACAAACGAAACGAAACAACAGGTTCAGTGCCGAAAATAATAGATGAAAACACAGAACAACAATAGAAGAGCGCTGCTGGGTGGAACCGTTAAAATGTGACGAGCTTTTGATTCCGCTCTGAACAAGATATCATTTCCAAACCCAACAAACGAAGCGTAATGTCGTGCCAAGGCAGGGGATAAGCAGCCCCCTTCCCCCAAATCCAGCATCAACAATGGACAGACTTTTATATCAATCATCTTAAAAGCATAACTGACGGTAAAATACACCTTCTTGCATAATCACTCACCAAACGAGGAGCTGTACAATGCAAAACCTGACGGTTTCCACGATGAAAGTTTCAATCATTTGCGCCAGGCTGTGGATAAAACAAGGCCGTAGTGAGAGGACAGGCCTACCTGACCATGAGACTCTGCGTAAAGTTTGTGTCCACCTCGTCAAGGTACTTAAAAATTCTCACAAAGCCTTAGAAGTTCCTGCTTTTTACTTCATGAAAATATAAAAAAAACACTACCCCTTTCTTCTGCTTGTAGTTTGTACCACACCGATTTGCTTCTTTTATCTGCTCTGATCTTCTCGGTCCGTTATTGTACGATAACTATCCTTCCGGCCATCAGCGACTCATCAACTGCACTCCCCAGGGTAGTGGTTGAAGGGTGAGCCAATACGAAACCCAGAACCCGGACGCTCTCCCTTCACTAGGGAGCATTTAATCACTCAAAAAACTGTCACCGAGGCGCTATTAAGCGGTACAGTAATGTTAAACAACGGCCAACAGTGGAATGAAAGAAGAAAAAAAAAGATACCCAAACAGAGCGAAAAAACAACCGTAGCAAAACAAACGAACAAAGCGCCTTGAGTGGTGTGGTCGAGCAACTTTTACAGTCAGAAACACACCAAACCAAACGCATTTCCTTTCGCATTGGCCGATGGGAGAGGGTGTCCGAATATGGGGCAAAAAATAAAAACTGTACGAACGGTTGGAATTCATATTTTGCTGTACGCAGTTTTTCCCCTCTTTCGTTTACCAGTTTGCTTGAAGGAAGCCGGCACGGAACGTGGATCCTGTTGGGATGTGCGCTAACAGTTCGGATGGATGACAATCAACTTCCCGCTAGAGGACGAAATAAAATGACTTGCTTCTGGATGAAAATGGAAGAGTGAAGGAAGCAGGAGGGGTGATAGAGGAAGGATGGTTCCGGTGTGTTGTGTTGAAGCAACAGGAGACAACAACAGCGTCGTCCACTTCTAAAAACAACTCTTTCATTAACGATATCTGCTTTGCCGCTTTTTGTTTGTTACGGTGGTTTGCTGTCCGTCAGCATCGTGTCCTTGTTAGAGCGGTGACACGAGGCTTGGGATGAGCTAGCATAGCTGGTGGCATTCTTTGTGACCGTTATTTTTGTTTTGTTTTATACACCTCACTTCCACCTACCCATATTATCTTGAAGTTTTACATTAGACGGGTGGTTATAGCTTGCACTTCGTCTCGTCAAGGATCGGGGAAAATTGCGTGTTATAAACGGTTCAATTTCGGTGGTAAAGTTATTAGTTGTGAAGAGATTTACGGCAAGCAACGTGCTTACATGGTTGGAATGAATTGGTAGCGTAATTAATTATGCACTTGAAAATTTTAAGATTCAAAGATTGATAGGGTAGCGTGTTCAAAACTAAAAACAATAGACGGAAGAGTGATTTTAATTCAAATGATTTGATGATGATGATTGAAATGAATAATTTTTTTAGATACTTTGAGCCTATCAGCCTCTTACACCTTTCAAAACAAAAACTTAAATTTAAACTCAAAAACGCGAGTTAACCATCCTATGTGTATGACACACCACTATATTAACCAATAGCAATAACCAAGCACCATATTCATATAAGATAAGCCGTACACTCATACATACAAGATAAGGTTAGGATTAGAGTTGATAGGAATCAAACTAGGAGAAATAAAGACAGTTAGAATCTGGAACTCAAAGCGTTCGCATCATTTGATCCGAAAATATATTAACTCGCGTAAACAATTTCCTATACCGCATGTCCTGGGACTGTGTGTGAAATGTACAATGGGTGACAAGACAGCCAACATACATTTTCCAGATTTGAGTTGGGATTTTACAGGTCCATAACCTAGTGTTACCAAATTGAAAAGAGTTTACGGATACGAATTGTATGTACGATGTTGACAATCGTTTAACCTGTTCGAAAAATAGTGTTACGATGTTGAGCTGGCTTGAGAAACCCTGTAAATAATCATAAACTACGTAGGCGTGACGTACAGATAGGAGAACGTACTTTTGACGTCATCCCAGAGTTCACCTATCTCGGGTCGAAGGTCAGCAACGACAATAACATGACATCTGAGTAGCGCGCAAGGATGCTGGCGGCCAATTGGTCATTCTACAGCCGGAAAAATCAGTTCACCTCAAACAACCTGTCACGACGGACCTTCGTCCTGGGTCCGAAGCTATATAGCTGGGACTATACAGCACCGATATAGTACAGGTACTTACACACGCCTCTGAGACATGGACACCATCCAAATCTGACGAAACCCTCTTAGCCGCGTTCGAGAGGAAGATGCTCAGAAGGATACTGGGCCCCGTATGTGTGGAAGGACAATGGAGGAGCCGCTATAATGACGAGCTATACGAGGTGTACGGCGACCTCACTGTCGTACAGCGTATCAAGCTCGCCAGGCTCCAGTAGGCTGGCCATGTAGTACGCATGCAAACGGACTTTAGGCCGTTCAAAAGGATAGAGGAGGCGTGGTAGGCCCAAATTGAGGTGGTAGGATGGCGTGAAGGCGTCCGCCATTTAGGCCGGGATAACGGACTGGCAGACGATGGTGTGAGACCGTGAGCGGACACTCCTGAGACAGGTCAAGACGGTTGTAGCGTCGGATAAGTAAGTAAGTAAATCCTTTCTTTTCCTTTCTTTAAAAACACAAATAGTTTCATTTTCAAAACATGATTCAAAATCGTCATATCCGTCATAAGCCCTTAAATCGATCAACGTAGAGCCAAATTTAAACCGGATGTTGCTCTAACAACACGGAAACCACGGAAAAATCTTTGTTCAAGCTGAACACAATTCGATTACATTCTTGCACCATTCGGTACATCTGCAGCATTGTTTGCTTGTTTGTTCTTCTCTACCAGGGGAGTGCTGGAAAACAAATCAATTCAACCTGAAAATTTCGTCCCCTGATGGCTTTGTTGTTGTTGTTGTTTGCATCGTTGTACGTTTGTTAAACACAATATGGTAAACATTTGTGTCTTGGTTGTTGGTTTCCTTACATCAATCGACTTGTTTACATGACCGGGAGTCATATTTTTATGTTTACTGAAGAGCAACGATCAACGATGTCATCGGTAAATGTGGTTCCGAAGCAGATCGATTTCTGTTATTGAACGGTCACAGAACGGTCAAGGCAGTAAGAAGCAATTGTACGCTTCCTTGAATATTATTCAAAAAGCGCTTAGCTTCGTCTTACATCTTAAGATAAACGAGAGCAAAACTTCCCTCGCAAAAGAGCGGAAAAGCAAAACCAGCAGCTTTTACCCTCCACAGTATCGGACAGACGGCGACGTAGCTAAGATTGATAATTGACTAACGGTGAATATTTATCTTTCCATTTTGCACCGCTTGCGTTTCGTTCGTCGACGACCTAGCTCGATACCAGCTCAAGAGGATTGCTGGTTGTGGTTGCTTTTTGTGAGTTTCCCGTTCCCTTTCCCAAACCGTGCTTGTGTGCTAATAGCGATTTAGTCGCGCGTCAAATTCCTGCTCGCCCGAGGGCAAGCTGCCCTGTTTTTCCACCCATGTACACCCGCAGCATCCACAAGACACAATCACCATCAATCATTGTTCCATTAGTGGGATTATTGAAAAAACGTACTCCCAGTTAATAAGGGTGGCGCACACAAACGGACGCTCGCGAAATGGCAAATAATCACTTGCCGATACTTTTCGGTAGCGTTACGTTCGTCTTAAAAATAAACAGCACAACAAAACGGAAAAGCTGCCAAGCAATTGAAAACAGCAATGAGTCTGGGTGTGGTTTTTTTATACCCACGGGGCACTACTCATTCGATGCAAAATTCTCCAAACGCGACTGAAACCAATTGTTGGTGCACTGGTGCCGGAAACTTCATCGACTGCAGAGGGCTCATTTGTTAGGCAGGAAAAATGAGATTTTTGCAACGTAAATTGCAACGAGTAATGATTTCAAGTGGCAGCAAGAGAAATAATGCGCTATGAGCTGTATAGGTGTTGGTGTTGGCAGCAGCAACAAAACTGAATCGCACCCAACCATTAGCATTTGGCATATTGACTGTCGCCTCGAAATTATTGGCAAAAATCAATCCCCAGTCGTTGCGAGCTGCTTCTGCAGTAGCTGGTGCACAATAAAGGGCCGGAAAATTAAGCGGCATAGCTGCACGAATGCTGTATGTAGTATTTATAGGCAGAAGAGAGAAAAAATAGTCAAGGTCCAGGTAATTGGTTTATTATCCCGATTGAGGAAATAGGTAGATTTATTTTTAATGAGGTGAAGAATGGCAATTCCCATTCGATTATGCAAAAATACATAGTTTGGGAAAAAAATTCAACATATTCTGTACAGGGGTTTTCAAGCCTTTTTGCGATGAGTGCCGCATATTTTATCGGTCTAGAAACTTGTTTTGACAGTTAAGACGTATCTGTATTGGCCCAATGTTGATAATCAACCGTCTAAGATTAATTTTGATAGCTATATTAAGGCGAAAATGTCTGCATTATTATGGATTCTACATTATTCTTCGCATAATTACACGTTTCATGCACTAACACAGAAAGAAGGGGAGAAGTATTAAGACGATTTTGACTACAGATATGGAAATCCACAAAAGATAATCTAAATAACACCTAATAGACTGTTTTTTTAAATAGAAAAACGGTTTCGATGAGAATCGTACCTCGAAAATCCTGTATTTTATTAAACTATTTAAAGTGTAACGATTGCGTTTTACCTATTCAAAGAATACTTTTCCGTATGGGCCGAAATTTAAAACAAGCTAAACTAAAAATTTCGTACAGTGTAATAGAGCAGCTGTTAGTATCTCCCTATACAAAATGAAGTAAGAAGTGACACTCACGTATTATACACAAACGTAACAAGTAATGTAACAATGACATACACGGGATTAGGGCATTTTTTATAAACAGAAATAACAAGAACTATGACAAAAATTTCAGGTTTCTAGCAAAAAAGATAAGGACCTTAAAAAGAAAACAAAATAGTGAAATGACACAAAAAGTGGACAGTATAGTGATATATTCAGATATTTTTTTCAAAATTCATGATTTTTGATTTTATGAACACATGATGAATCAACAGAGTTAAATGAAGCTAATGTATTTGTTTTTATTAGCATTAGCATAACCTCAACCGACATGACCCTGCCTAAGTCACCAATGGAAATCCATGACTGAATGGTGCACAAATAGTCTCGCAGAAGGTGAAGCTCGGGTTCAGTATTAAGCCGTAACAGTGTGTCCTGTGAATGGGAGGCTCGGATCCATATATTATAGAAAAGAAACTCCAGAACCACTAAATTAAAAAGTAGTGTTCATAAAAATGGTCAGTGCCAGCTGAATAGTCAAACATACTTAGAATGAAACTAGACTACGATTGTGAATTTTATGGAAACAGTAACATTTATCAAAATTTAAATGTTAGATATAAAGATAGAATGGCTATGATCTTGGATAAGAATTGGATAGAAACCTGTATCAAGATAGTAACACGGTTATATAGGGTAATTTTAAAAGGGCTTTTAAAGAGAACATGATTGCTTATCTACATATTTGTATAAAACATTCAAATGTTCCCTGCAGTCAGTATACACATCTGGGGTTCTGTTGCGTATCTCTGTAACCGGACCAAATTAACTAGTTACTAAAAAAACGTACTTTACGGAACTTTACATTTAACTTGAATGCATAATTTGTCAAGCCGTTGTGAGCCATTGCATTAATGCTGAGTTATCTCAGGTTGTGAAACCATCCAACGTAAGTCAACAGTAAACAAAATCTTCAGGAATTATTAAAAGCTTCGGAATAGATGGTGGAAATTAAACAGCTGTTAGTCAACGAGATTTTTCAGCTTTATACACTGTTTTAATGATCATTACAAAAGAGGATTTGCTTTCAAATCCTACGATAACCATTGAAAAGAGTAGTTGAAATACCATACCCTGAACAAATCAACCATATAAATAAGTATCTGCAAGATTGTGATCAGCATGCCTCTACCGGGAAAACTCTCACACCCACCAAGCTGGTGGTCATAAAAAGATCTATTATTAACATAAATTGAAAACCGATAACGAATCCTTCCCAGCCATGACATTCCTACCGTCTGCACCACCGTGCTCATTGTCCAAAGGCGAATTCGTTGCCGGCTGCAGCAAATGGAAAAACAGTCAAATCCAGGTAATTTCCCCCTACTTTTTTCCGGTCTAGCAGCGCCAGTTCGGCCAGCCGTCGAGTGAAGCCGAGTAACAAGATGATAATGTGGTATAATAACAAGGATAACTATGATATGATAATGGCAAATCGAAGCCTCTCGGAGGCGAACCTACCGCCCACTACCTACGAGAACACAAGCGCAAGAAACCGACGAGGACGTACGGGCCCTGGCTCAAGTAGTGCCAAAATTACAACGGCAAACGGCAAATGAGGAAAGCAAATCTCGGCCAATTGTAATCCTGGTCACAAATTTTTGATACACCTTTACATGGTTGGCTGCAACCGGAAGTAGGAAACAGAGAGAAAGGAAACAAAAAACTTTAGCCATGTGTCGTGTTAGTAGTCCAGTGGAAGCGGGGTGAATGGAAGAACTATGAACATTATGATGCTGCCACGTTCAGATCTTGTTGAGAGCGTGGTGGCAGTCCTTATATGAACCGGCGGTAATATCTGCTACCGACTGCCCCTTGTTCCCAAAGCAACACCCGAAGCAAATTGAATAAAAATCAGATCGTAATCGTATCTTTGGCCGTTTCGATTCGGTTCCCGGCATTCGCTCGTTTCGCTGTGCGGCCACAAAGTTCATCCGTTGGGGGAGTTCCAATAGACTTACACATTTCCCCGAAGGCAACATTGCTGCGCGCTGTAGGGCAGATGCTGGCTTCAAGTAGAAATGATACAGCCTATCCAGCAAATAACGAAAAGAGTTTCTTAGAGTTGCTACATAAAAAAACCGAACAGCGACACACCCTTCAAGATAAGACACACAAAAAGAGCACTGATAATTTGAAAGCAAAAACAACAGGGGTGGGCTAAAAAATGGTACGAAATTAAACGAAAGCCTTCTGGTTCATTTTTCCCAATCCTCCGCAGACCAGGTGAGAAGTGTGAAAAAGGGAAAGGCGCAACCTTTTTTCAACCCCTTTCACCGGGGAAAGGGTTATCAGTTGCGTGTTCCCTCAGCTTAAGCTCGCGTTAAGAAGCAATTTAAAAGAAGGTGTTATTTTAGGATTTCAAAAGGCAAGTTTAACACGCCGTTATGCTTAATTTCAATTACGAAACCACTCGCCGGGGGAGTTGCCAACCGGAGCAACGGTGCTTTGCTTTTGTTTCGTTGCGTGTGCCAATCGTAATTTCATTCATGGCTTTTTGTTTGACCATTTTGGGGAAGATTTCGTGCTATAGAGCGGTCAAATGGGTATTGTTTTTGAAGGTGAAAATAAGCCCGGTGTAGTGAAATGATAGGCTTCACAAAAGAATTCTTAAAGCCCTTAAAGGTAATGGGATGATTCGTTTTGCTGCAGCGTTTTTTAAAGTAATGCTGAGTTAAGCTCTTTACAATTACAAAGTAGCTTCATGTGTTAGTATGTAGTTCAAATAAGAATGTTTTTTTTTTCTTTTATTCTTTATATTGAACTATTTGCTAATCTTTTTTATTTTATCGATACCGATGTGTCAATATGAATAAAAAAAATGTTTTAATAATACGGAACCTTCTGTTAAAGAACTGCTCCCATCATTTAAAAAGGTTTGTGTGGTTTGACTTGCCGAAACTCCGTCATTTTGAATTCGATAATATATTGATATTTGTAGCCACGACGTGTTACAAATCAAGAATGCTCACCAAAAGTTAACACATTTTAAACTTGAACTTTCGTCAAATAATCTGTACAAAAACGAAAACAAATAGAGTTATGGAGTAAATGCTGTATGAAACGCTTGGTTGGCTTTCTTTTTATTAAGATTAGTATTTTAGTATTAGTCTTGGACCCTTATTATTTATTTTATTTATTAATGACTTACCTTTAAGTGAGGATTTATCAGCAGGAACATTAAAGTCTTGCGTGACCCATTATGCTTTAAAGCTATCTATAGATCATTTGTTCGCTCTTTTGTTCAACTTCGCTGAGTTCAACTCAGTAACTTGGGCTGATCTATGGTCTAATACAGGGGTCTCCAAACTTTTCAGTTCGCGGGCGGCACTGCTTCACAATCAACCTTGTTGGGGGCCATTTTGACGCTACCTTTAGAATGAGTGGAAATTCAAATCTCGTTTTAATAAGAAAATACTAATGAAATATATCAAATTTCTGCAGCTTACTTTTATTGAATCTTGATTTTCATCTTTCAGAAGTAAAAAAAACAATTACAAAAGAAAGCTATTTAATTTAACCTTAATCCAGTCCTCGCGGGCCGTAGTTTGGAGACCCCTGGTCTTATAGAATCGAGTCGTTGAATTCGTCTTTTGCAGAAGATAAACAGGATCAAAGTTCCAGGCGAGTCTTTGAAATAGCGCTTATGCAGCTTTCTTATTCCACAGTGCCAGGGATTTTTTGCGTTTTATTTTGCGAGCAAGGCGCCATAATTGAAATAAACATCACGATTTGTATTTTTCATATGCAGGTTTATTTTAAAACCTCAAAAGTTCTTGATTATCATATAATTTTACATAGTGTACTAAAAAATCACAATCACTTCACTTAATATTTCTTCTTCATTTAGCTCATCTAACTTGTGCAGTAGCAATGAGATGTTTGACGGCGTCAGTCTTTGACATTTTAACAAGAGCCACCTTGTACCGATGTCATGCATTAAAAAGCTATGAAGTTCCACCAAGTTTGGAACGCATTCTTAACGAGTCTTCAAGTTCCATCGTGAACCATACATATCAGGCTAACCACCTGCAAGGTTCCAGAGCGTACCAAGTGTTTTTTTAAAAAGCTTCTTAGTTCCGCAAAGTACCGTTTATCTCTTAATCCCCCACAAAGTATGACATCGGAACGAATTTTCGTTAAACAGCCCCAAATTAGCTATAAAGTACGAGCTGGCTATTTGGGATAAATACAATGCTAAAGTATCAGGATCAAATCCGTACCGTTAAAACCGTTTTACCACCGTTGCCTAGTTGCTCAAGCAAGATTTATTGCAATTTTTTAAAGAATGAGATAGATGCACCAGACTTACTGAATAGATTAAACCTATACGCTCCTAAATGCTCATGAATTAATAAATATTAGTCAATAAATCAAGCATTTACAATAGATTAAGTCGAACAGAAAATGTTTTACACAATAACCACATTTGTGCAAAACAAGGTGAACGACAAACCAACATAATTGAAATCTGTTATAAGTTGTTAAATACATCAATAGTTTTAAAAATGAGGAAATTATAAATTCATTTGTTTGGAATTACGGCACATGAAATATAATGCATCATTTCCTTGGTAAATTTATCCTAAGACCTTGAAAATAACTTTACCTTTACTATGCAAACTGGAATAAATATTGAAAAATAATGTAAAAATGACTTATACAAATATTTAGCGTATAAAAATAATTATTTGTCGTTACTCTAGCATGCCTTCATTACAAACAGCTACTAAAATATATAATAACTAAAGGGTTTGGTATGACTATAATTTCATTACTATCATACCCTTTCACATGAATTATAATTCTATAATTCTATATATATATATTCATTATTCTAGTTCAATTTATTGTATTATTATCATTTGGAATACAACTTGTTTCCAAAACAACCCCTTTTCCAGATGCATTTGCAACCGTATAAACAGAGTGCACTTGGAGTGTGTACGTTCAACATCAGACCCAATGTCTCCCGAATGTGCAATATTTCAACGATCTTCCTAAATCCTGCTCCCCAGCAGAAAATGTGGCAATTTTTATCAATTTCCACCCATCACACCGACGCTAGCATGAGTATGCATTGGACGTCCGGGACGTGCAGCGGTGTCGTTCACCTGTGTCGCAGTGCAATATTGCAAATCTGTAGAATGAGGGTCTTCTTTAGACATAAGAACGCCCAGATTCATACAAAACTTCCAAAATGTAAGTAACAAAAAAAGCTAGGTTGGAAAATATTTGCCCCCCCGCTCAGTGCAGCAACAAGCGAAGGCACGTAACCGCGTCGCGCTATTGGCGTATTACGCTAATCTTATAATTAAATGTTGTTTTCACTTTTCTCGCCCTCGCCGTCTGCCGCCGGCGTCATCCTGAAAACAGCAGGCAGCCAGGACAACGATAACAACTGTGATTCGTTTCACCAGAAGAAAACACGAAGCACACAAACAATAATGAACTCTCTTGGGCCATTTTTAAGCGGAAGGTTATTCAAACGATCGTCCATTTTAGCCAATCATTGCGCAGTGAAAGTGGAAGTAAATCTAATTTAATTTACTCCCTCCCTTCCGCGGTTCCGCATTAGGACCGGTCAGGGGCTGTGGGCTTTCAACTTTTACAGCTGCGATTTAGAAAAACGTCTGCTTCTCCATCTCGCCAGTTTGTAAATGACTGTCAATGAGCACTACACAGCCGAGCAGCGGAGACCGGAAGATACAAATACACCTCGCTGATATGACCGGAAAGGCCACCAGAACGTGCTGTTTCCGCAAAAAGAGGCCCACACGCTGGAAGGAAGAAGCAAGCATGTTCACGTGGGGCAAAAAAAACTTAATCGCTAAAGAATTATAATAAAAAATGATATCTCTTTCGGCTCACGCAGAGCGCAGCCTCACAGGCGTACATCTATTGCGCTGTGTCCGACCGCGCTCAAAAGTGGTCGGTCGATACGGCTCCCCAAAGAATGTAAAATTAATAACGACAACATATTACATTATTTTTATTATTTTCCCCAAATACGTTTTTAGCGGCAGGGCAAGAGCTTCCGGCCGCCAGCCTTCAGCTGTACAGGATTTCCTTCCTGCACGGTTCGCTTTAAGGCGATGGGAAAATGTCAATTCCCAGCGGGACGATCGTCGGCATCGGTATGATTCCCTCTTCTCCCAGACACACACACACACACACTTGCAGCTTCATATACACCTATACTCATTTTTCCATCTTTTTCCTCAGGAGCCGAACTGCGCCCCAGCCTGTTGCCGAGGGTGTAAGGATGGCCGCGAAATTGCATCCCCTTCGTCACGCACACACACACCACTTCCTTTTCGCCTTCCTAGACTATCGTTTTGCCATCACCACCAAGCTCGGCAGGCCAATGTGCCAAAATGGGACGGTTCCCATTTCCTCCGCCGCTTGGTCGGTGAAGTTTCCACAATCCAGCAGCAAAGAAAAAGGAGAAATTGATATCCAGCTTTGGGAAAGTGTATAAATGTTTCTGTTTTGGCCACCTGATGCTCTCGCGTGTACGCTGCCAAAGAAAAGCGCAAGACTTCATTTACTCGAAGCAGGCATTAGGTGCGGATTCGCAATGAGCATGGAAAACTTTTCTAGTTTTCTGTTCCAAATTTTCCGAAATCGAATGAAAATCTGGTGTTGGTCTTAGTAAAATGTTCAACAACTAAATATACTAAGAATGATTTTAGAACGTTTCTCTTTTATATAGAACTACTTTTCAGAACGAGTTTAAAATGTTTTTAAAACATTCTCATAGGTGGATTGGTGGGTAGATATGTTGTTCTCTAAAGGTGTATCGCTGAGAGACTACAGCTTTGGCAGGTGCAGAAGAGGTGTTGCTTTTACAATTTGCCGTCGGTTGCCCCATGAGACACACGCTAATATGAGCATATTTATCATATTTCATTGCATCGGGATGCACCTCATATCCCATCGCAGGGGGAGAGACCCATTTGCGATGACTTATGTGGTTATATGTGCAGTTGTACCAAATGGGAGGAAGCGCTACTTAAAACGGAAGAAGATTTTGGTTGGAAATTGAGAAGGTAATTATTGTAGTGCGGTTCCGCAATGTTCCACAATAGCTTGAACGGCGCTCGATGATAATGTAACAATGCAAAAGAATATTTAGGTTTATTCAGTAGACATAAAGACCATCCAATTATTAACATTATTAGCATTTTACATTATGTTGTAAGTGAGTTAAGATGTAATTGATTTTTTAGTCCACATTATTATACAATAAAATTTAAAACAGATCTTAGCAACGACGGGACAGGCTTAAGGTAACTTTAAGGTACATCCTTAGCAAACTTATAATTACTACTCATTTCATGCCTGCCTTCACCTACATATTTTATCATACCGTGTCCGTGCATTACTGTCAGTGCCAGTGTGTGTTGTTACTTCCCATAATGCACCGGATTTTCCTTCACACGTATGTATTTCGTTTCCGTCAAGCAGCTCGTGCAATGTTCTCTGTCCCCGGTGGACAGCATCTCTTAAAAAGAAAGGCATCTTTCAAGCCGCCGAGCTGAGGCGCTTTCGCAAAAGTGGATTTTACCCATCGAAAGTTTCGTGCAGATGCTTTTCTGCATCCTACCGAGTTTTAATAGGAAGTGTCATTTTCGGAAGTGTCACACACACACACACACACACACACACACACACACACACACACACACACACACACACACACACACACACACACACACACACACACACACACACACACACACACACACACACACACACACACACACACACACACACACACACACACACACACACACACACACACACACACACACACACACACACAAATACTCGCTCACTCAGGCTAGTTCCTCTTTACATCTATCAGCAACGACGCTTCCGATGCTTTTCAGCTTTGCTGGGCTAAGAGTTTGTGGGAGGAAGTTTCCACTTTGCAGTCGGTGTCGAAGCGCGGTGGACGGTTAAACGGTTCGGTTTGTGAGAAAGTGGGCATAAATTACGTTTGCGCTGCATTAAAAACGGTGAATATTTGATGATTTTTTGTACGACAACTCGCTTACCCTCTTTAAGAGGAAGTGTGCAGACGTAATGTTTGCCGTGTGGTTGAGAAATTATAGCCGCATTAGGTTGTGAAATTAAAACATACCAAAAGGAGCTCTCTGTTTGTGATGTTAATGAGCGCTAACAGAAGGGGTAAAACATAGCTTTGTAGAAATAAAACATCCTTATTTAATGAAGTACTTTAGTTGCCGAATAGTTAATACCGTTGAATGATTATAATTTTACATCTACTCAACAGTTGCGTTCCAGAGAAAAATTAACAACGTGGGTAAATTCTGAAGTTAACAAAATCCTTTATTTAGGTGCTAATCAAAGCATTGTTTATTGAAAAGGTTAATAATACTTAAATGATTATTATAAAACGTATTTAAATTGCGTTTTAATCAAAATTTGTCGTATGATACACAACCAAAATTGAATTACTCAAGGAATAGAAGATACAAAGAATGAAACATATAACCAGAAAGAATATTGGTCAAAGAAAACAATATTTTTTCATTTGGTATCTAATGCTTTATTTTCTATTATATTTTATAGAGAGGCTTAAGCAATATCATTTAAAAAAACCTATAGCTATCATATTTTTTAAATTGATTTAAAGTTTAAGAAGCGAAAGAGAATTCAGAAATTCATTAAGTTGTATTTATTGTGCCCAGATATTAATAATATATTACTTTTTTTTTTGCGTTTAAAGTTCTTTTTTTAAATGTTGAATTCATCTGCATACAAAACAACAATTACTTACCATAGTTGGTTGCCTCAGCAAACGATGCTCAAAATGGCAATAACAAAAAGAGCCCGAAAATTAAGTTCCACCGGGCAACTCATCCTCCTGCGAGACATTGAAAGTGATGCGACTTGTTTGACTTCAATGCTTTACTGAACTCCGGTAGAATATCTTGTTCTCGACGAGCCTTGGACGAGGATTTTTGGTTGTGTCTGTGTATGATGCGCTGCTCCGAACCCAACAAAAATGGCAACAAAATCGGACGTCTCTCTCGGTCCTTGGAATGCCATAACAGTGGCCTCGACCGTGCTGGCTATCTTATGGTGCAAACATTACTGCACACCTTGTCAAAGGCAAATAGCAGACAAACGAAAGGCATTGTCTGCTGAAAAGAGTTCTTCTTCCATGCAGAGACCGAGAGTTACCCGAAAGTCCAACAATGAACAAAGCGATGACAGCGAGGCTGATAAGAAAATTACAGACTAGCCCGAACGGCAGTGATCTGATAATGAGACTGCAGGTGTAGACCGGCGGAAGTCCATTTAGTCATAGTGCTGTGAGTGTGTGCGTTTGTTAGGAGTAACAGATGAGCATCTAATTTGATTCTGTTAGAGAAGGTAACAGGAAGTGGTATGCGACGTCTTAAAGTAGCTCTTATTGATGATAAGCAAATGTTTTCAAATACTTTGTTACAGGCATAATGAGTTGGAGTAGAACTTTATTGTCCATAAACGTATATATGGATTTATAAATATATACATAAAGGTTATATTATTTATAAAAAAAGCTAATAATATTATCTTACTACCTCAAACCTATCTCCATTGACTCATATAATATAAGTAAAATAAAAGTAACTATGGAAAAGGGGACACCCAATTCCAGCCAAAACCATTCATCAAATTCACTTATCACACCCGGCACCCAAAATTCACTTTACGACCCAAGAATCGACCGACGTCGGCAAAAGCTGCAGGTGTCATACGGCTTTCCGGGGGCCAGAGGCATCAAATAAAATTAATCGATCCCGATCTCAATCCTGCCCTAACGAACTCTGACCGATGTCGGACGCACTGTGAGCGATTGGCGGAATCGGCCCCTCGGCTTCAATTAGCGCCCGGTGTGCAACGGCGTTGACCGGAATCGGTGACAAATTTAATAAGTCAACCGTTTACCAGCCATGGTTTACGTCATCTTTTTCCGTTGCCTTTCTTGGTTCCTTGATTTGGCTGGAGCTGGAAATCCGAAGGAGCGCTTTGAAGGACCGAGCATTAGAAAGTGCTTTTTAAGAAATGATCTGCGATATCGGTTGGTTTTCTTGGGTGCTGGAAATCAGATAAAAAAGCAAAATCCATAAAGCACCAACAAAATAGATCATCGACGGTTTGAGTTTCTGCTGGTTATGGTCAGTATCACGGGTACTAACCTTTTTGCCTACCCATCGGCCAAACCAATCGGAACCATCCGTTCGACACCATCCATCAATTAGTTGATGAAAATGACTATCTACGGGTGCGGGAGGATGAATAGTCCCGTGTGCAAATCGAGCCAAACACTCGGGCCCACGTACGTCCATTTTCTCCCCGGAAGCACGATAGCACAAGATGACCGGCCCTGACGCAGCTTAGCCCGAAAGATTAATGATCTTTGTGGCCCGCCGGGAGCTTGCTGCTGGTCCCGGAGCTGCGTGTCTCCTGGGGAAGGCAAAGGAGCGACTAAACGACCAGCGCAACCGTTAGCGGGCAATCGAATTAAGGTTAAATCCTGAGGGTATGACATGGATTCGTTCATACGCTTCACCTTTGCCGGAATTACCGCCCCATCCCGATAAGTGGGTGTGAGCCTCGGATACTTCAGGGTAAGCAGTGACTGTGGTGTGCAGGCGAAGTGATTTTGTATTGCCTGTATTGATTTATTCTCGGACTCGGTCACCGTCTATTTGTGAGTGCCGGAGTGCCGTGGGGAATGCTGTACATTCGATTGATCTGACGGTTATCCTGCACGCAGTGAAGAATTTAAGCAATTTAAGAGTTGAACTACTCAAGCGATTGTGGGCATTAACAATGAAGTGATTGTGGTAAAACGATTGTTTATCATTGTGTTAGCTTAATATATTTTCTATTTTGTATGATTAAAATATTACTTGATATATATGGATATTGTTATCTTATTTTATAGTATGTTATTTTAAATTACAATACATAAGTTTATTACATTCATAATGTTTTTGATCAATTGGTAATGTCCTTTGTACAGAGTTCGTTGGAAGTATGTTGACATCAAAACATTGTATTTTAATGATTATAAAATTTGCAACATTGCACAAACAAATATGATGAAACAAATATCATTCTAATGCTAGCTTTTTCTCACACACGTCAACTTTATCACCTTTTTATACATATGAGATTGGTGATGTGCTCTCTGGAAGCGCACCTACAACTCCGATCCGACTCCAACTATTGTTAGTCCGATTCCGACTACGGCAAAATGGAACCACTTGATCCGCACGGAGTCGGAGTCGCTCGGAGTCGTCGAGAGCCTTCTGGAGTCGTTCGGAGTCGTCCGGAGTTGTCCGAAGTCGTCCGGAGTCGTTCGGAGTCGTCCGGAGTTGTTCGGAGTCGGAGTCGTCCGGAGTTGTCTGGAGTCGTTCGTAGTCGTCCGGAGTCGTTCGGAGTCGTTCGGAGTCGTCCGGAGTCGTTCGAAGTCGTACGGT
The DNA here is from genome assembly GCF_016920715.1 of Anopheles arabiensis. NCBI lineage: Eukaryota > Metazoa > Arthropoda > Insecta > Diptera > Culicidae > Anopheles > Anopheles arabiensis. The sequence continues at coordinate 41,410,322 of NC_053518.1, forward strand.
ATCGTACGGAAGTCGTACGGTCCGGACGACTCCGAACGACTCCGAACGACTCCGGACGACTCCGATTCCGAACGACTCCAGACGACTCCGAACGACTCCGAACGACCCCGTACGGCTCCTTACGGCTCCGGACGGCTCCGGACGACTTTGGATGACTCCGGGCGATTCCGGGCGATTCCGAACGACTCCGGATGATGCAGGGCGGACCTACCTTCCGGAGTCGATTCCGAATTTATCGGAGTTGGATCGGAGTCGACTCCGGATTTCTGCCAACTTTACCCATCACTATATGAGATGTTTTTTTAAATATCTTTGAGTTGAGAAAAACACTGGCTTATAATCGTCATGGCCTGAAACTGCTGTAAACGATTTGACGATTTGTCGGCCCGATGATAATTAGCAGTTACCAACTTTGAGTGCGCTCTATGTAGGGATATATTAAAAACTTTCGCTGAGTTACCGAATCGACTGTTATAATAACCAAACAAAGAGCATTATGTTTAAATGATTAATGTCATAGTTACTTATTTTCTACATTCTCATACAAAGTTACAAAACTTTTTTTAAATTCCAAGCTGACAAAGGGCAACGCACGGTCGAATCACCAGAGTGGATGGCGCGGGTAGAAGACTCGAAATGTACACACAATCTTCGGCACTGGGACTTTGTTCGCATACACTTATCCTCAACTATGGGCACTATGGGTCCAATAGTATTGCATAGAATAAGCCAATTGAATAGAGTTTCGCGGGCCCAGAAGAGGAACCATACGAGAGTGGCTCTGCACTTGTCTAACTATTCGATAATAATCATGAAAATCTTCTTCTGTATCTTATTAGACATTAAATCCTTAGTCGTTCATATATTATTTGATTGTCAGAATAGTTAGTCCTTCGCGGTCGCGTGGTACAGTCGTTAACTCAAACGACTCAATAACATGTCCGTCATGGGTTTCCGGCTGCGTAGAAATGAATAAAGTCTCGAAAGCCCGTATAGGCCGGCATGTCCTCGTAGGACGTTACGCCAAATAGAAGAAGAAGTCCTTCGCATGGATCTAAATTCATAAATGATTTGAATACATGCTGGGCAATGCTTGTTATTCACATCTCAATTTTATTTTTGTTATTATGTTTAATTCTAGTTTTGGCTTTGGTTATTGCTAAATAGTTTTGGCATTTAGAGTTTGATTATTACAATCTTCCAAGCCAGCTGCAGTACGCAGTAATCATCTCCACTCTAGACAGACTGTTGAAAAATAAAAACCCATAATGTAAAAATTGAGATTCACTTACCCATAAAATATGATCCTTCATCATCTCGGGTAAAGTTACCGACCACCGTAGAGTTCTGCTTGCTGTAATTGAATTTCATTGCTACGAAAACAAAACCTGAAAAAAAAGTTAAACAAATCCCGCAAGAAGGGAAATCAAACCGTCCGTTTGATCGGAATCGTAACGCATCGGGGGGGAAAATAAAAACAACTGCTCCTTGTAAGAAAGTGAATGAAAAAAAAAAAAGGAAAGGCCTGCAAACAGCAAAACCCTGATGTGAACCGATAAACTCTTCCCTTCTCTACCGCTCCCATAGTTCCACACAACGCTTCCGGTGGTTGAAAAATTCCAGCCCCGAAAGGGAAGGGCCTTCCCGGCTCCGATTCGTGTATGATTGTTTGCGGATGTCAGGAACAGTGCGAGCGATAAATCATATGCTGGCAATAGTGGACGATCCATTTTCCTTACATGAATGCGTACGTACGGATCAATTCCATGATTTGATGGTGGATGGGAGGCTCTGCTGTGAGAGGTGGTGGTAAAGGTTGGAGTTGAGATTGTATTTCTTGCTCATGTCGAAGGTGGTTGCATACCATCTTACGATGGTCGATGGTGTCTTAAACGAATCATTCCTCGGATACTCGGATTCCTCTATAGCACTTCGTCTGATACTGCTCAGACTTCTTAGCTTTGCATTTACACTTTACACTTTAAACGGTTCGAATAAGAATGCTAATGAAAATTATTATTCGTGGCAAGTATTATGCTACTTTATGTTCTTATCCCACATACTAAAGCAAACATTCTAAAGCAGTACTTGGCTAACACCGACCATCCGGTTGTTGGACCGATCCTCCTTCTATTTGCTCCGTTATTTGTGATTCGATTTTCCACTACCCTTCTCTTTCACACGCATTCTCCCATTCCCCATACAACCTTCCAACCCCTCGGTCTACCTTTTTATAATCAAAAACCAACGCAATGAGGCACAAAATTGATGAATTACTGACTCTGCACCGGACGACGGTGGTCGTAAACGATTCCGTACGGTCATTGGCAACCGTACGGCCAGGTTCAATTGATTCGCCCTTGCATTCGTTCTGACTGGTGGTGCTGCCGCTGCCGATCGAAGTACGATTTCGTTTGGAACTTTGTGGCTTTTTTGTTCGTGTTTTGTGATTGTACCTGCGTTTGACGTGAATGTCAATCGGGCGGTAGTTTGGTGGTTCGTAAACTGTACGGAAAATCTTACAATCACACACACGCTTACATTTGCTTTTGGGATTGGAAGCGAGGAAGTAGCGGAAACAAATGGAAATTCACTGTTAGTTAACTATTTACAGTGTTCAGTTTTAGTTGTTTTTGAAGTGTCTGAACCGATTCGCGTTCAGTGAACTCATAATAATCGTTTTCTTTTTTAAAACTTTTTGATTAATATTATACACTGTTAAATGCATTAGTTTTTTCAACCTATTTGTGTCATGTTTTTAGTTGTATGACGTAATTTTATATTTCTCATTTTCTCAATATCAAAACAAAAACTGAAACAATCAAGTTATTAGATACTTATCGTTCAATAGTTATAATTATTAATTAAATTTAATTCATGCTTAAATTTAGACGTTTAGACGTGTAATCGAAAAATAAAAAAAGATATTAAAAAAGGAAAAAAAACATAATACATATAACTTTTTAAAGATAATCAATCGGTTATATCTTTTAAATGATAAGATGGGAATAAATGTATGTATTCATCCTTTGATGACAAATCAGGCGTCTATAACTGGCAAGATTTGTGTCGTAAATTGTATTATTTTAGAAGAAGACAAAATATTACGCAAAATAGAAAATGGTTTAACTTTTCTTCACGAAATGGAATTAAATGCATTATGATCACAGTTTTTCAATGATTATATAAGAAATCATACTCACAGTCACGATGAACACGATGACCAATGTCTCTTACAATAAGTATCAATGATTCACCTCTTACTCCATGTTCTTCCTAAGCTGCCTGAAAATCATTTATTCTTAGAAACAAGCAAACAACTACATGCATTTACACACAAACCATTTCACAAAAAAAAAAAAGAATCATCATCCCAACCCATCAGCCCATGAGCATAACCATCAGAACGCGCCAAGTAGCCGCGACACAGCAGGGGAGGGATAAAAATTAAATTGCCTTTTTATTGCGACACTTCAAATGATTGCACAACGGCACGTAACCCATACACATCGTGGTTTCACTGTGTAGTACATGCCGTTTGACATCGTGCTTAAACCAGCTTAAACCACGAAACATAAATGAAAGAGTAAAAGAATCATGTTGTGTGCATATTGGTGCCGTTAGAATGGCGTGCATGGGAGCTGAGGTGAATGGGGCACTTTTTTTCGTCCATCGATTAGTGGATCAAACCACTTGTCATGCTGAAAAATAAAAATCCATCTCGCGCGGCGTGTTGCACAAGGGATGTGAGTGTTTTTATCACTATATGCGTATTACACGCATACAAATATACACACATTTGAACGCGAGTTGACAGCCAAGTGATACATGTATGAGGAGCAGAAGCGGATTTCGGATATCAAGAGGCTCTATATAAGTTTAGCACTGAAAGAGGGGGGTGTTGAAGGGTAGAAAAGGTGGTGACCCGGGGCCTGACCACCTGATAACTTCAATTTCCCTTTGTACACGAAGGAGATCCTATAGGACACTGCGCTCTAATCGTCTTCCAAGCTCCAATAGTCTAAGGTGTCCTAATCGTCCACGGGACCCTAATCGTCCACAGGACCTTTCACGAAACTATTCTGCCCACTAGTATACATGGTGTTAAGTCCAGCATCCATGGGGTTGGTGGTCGCTCCGTTCCCTTACCGCTAAACCCGTCACTGATGAGGAGGTTCTTTGTGCATATAATTGTTGTTGTTAAACAATGTTCTTTGTTCTAAAAATTCAAATAATGTGTTTTACTATTAAAAAATTGAATGCCTGCGTAGCACGTGAGCGTCACGAATGCAAAGCAAGTCCCAATCATAATGTGTTTCAATTCCTACACACCGCTACCGTCCATGCTTTATCTCACTTTGTGTTCGCTTTATTTTTACCTCAATATCTTCCTCTTTCTCTCTATCTCTCTCTCTGTAGGTCAGTCGACTCTACACTACAGAGCTTCGGAGTTGGTTCATCTAATCAACACGCTTCAGCCTGAACACTCAAGCGTACCGAGCTTACATTGGAATGCGTCAAACGAGATGAACCTTCATCGAGTTGACCCCGATCGTTCCAACCTCCCCCTGAACCTCCTAACGACCAACCCACAGATAGTGACGGATACATCCCTAAACGATCGGCACGATAAGCGCGCAGCAGCATAAGGAAAGAACGAGAGAACAAGAGTCAAAAAGGTGAGGCAACAGAAACCGAAGTGGTAATAATGTTGATGTACAACACCCAACAACATCAACCAGCATCACGAACAGCCGGGCAGCAGTAGTGGTAGTATAAGCCCATCCCGTCCCAACAACCCACCCCGCTGTTGCTCGAGACGGCCCGTGGACGGCACTTCAATAAGTGAATGATATGTGGCACCCCTTTCCGCTCATTTCCCCGTTGATGACTGCAGTGCCATATCAGCGGGAGAGAGCGGGAAGGAGAACCTAGGAACCGAACCATCCGCACAGGGACGATACCCGGCTGGGGGGCAGTGAAAACGATTGCGGTGTTAAAAAATGTGCTTCCGTTCCGGATGTATGCGGTTCCCTCCCTCGGTCCCCGTACCACACCGGATGAAGCACACACACACACACACACGTTTCGGTGCGATGATGGCCAAGCGATCGAGTGTGCTGGGAGTGTGTTTGCGCGTGGTTGGGTGTAAAAATTTTTATACACCATAAATTCTGCGGAGAGGAAATAAAATTTTATAAAATATTTTATTTCGGATTATTATTTATACGTACCCCTTGTCTTGTGTGGAGTGGCCCGTCATCACTTCGATACACGATTCACCGTGGAAATGGTGCTTAGGGTCGGAGCGGTGGATCTGCCAAGGGAAGGAGAAAGGCGTAAAAAGCACTGTGAAACGTTACAACGTAGCAAAAGGTGTTGCTGCTTAGAAGGCTTCTCATTTTTCCCTTATTGCAATGAATGTATCGATCTTACTTTGGGCTGGTTCGCTCACCAACCATAAGTCAAATCGGGAAGCGAACGGAGCAACTGTAGGCGACATCCACATGGTGGCAGTTTAAATGAAGAAAGTATGGTGAACATGTATGAGCCGTTTAGCAGTAGCCGAAAGGTTTCCCTTGGCAGTGTTGGAAAATTTGCCGTGAAAAGTAGTGATAAATAACCTGTTTTATGGGGTTTTAGTACGAAGTTTCAAAAATTCGATGACGTGCGATAAAAAGCAGCTTATTATTTGGGCGCGTTATGCTCGGAAGTGGAATTAATTACACATTTTCTTTAAGAATGTGTTTATTACTTATCGAATTCTCATATGCAAGCTGGAGCAAATACTTTGATTTTACCTTTTAATTGTAGCTCATCAATTTTATAACAATAGACTGAAATAATATATTAATTAATTGACGTAGACTGTGTTTGCCTTGAATCTGTATTGCTGTTATTGCAGCACTCATCCTCATTTTATAACATTTAGTGTAAATTTTTTGTCCGTTAAAATGTCATGCCATGGAACACAATAAGTTCAACACAGAAGGTGTTGATTACGCCGAAAAGTTGATAAGGAATAGAATCCGGTTACTTTTCTTGCTCTAAAAATTTGGCATCAAAAGTCACAAATTTTTGACATAAAACCTCAGAGTTTGCCTTCGATACAGTTGTTCTGGTTTGAAAATGAACAAAAATGTTATAACATTAACATGAAATACACTTTTTCAGTTTTAACTTTCTATTTGAGCTGATTTGGAGCGGGTCTGCCTACCAATCTTTATGAGTAACATCGTTATCTTCTTACGCCTTCGTCATAAGCAGAATCCTCCTTATTGCGGACTGCGTCTAAAAGAAGCTTGAGTCCATAACAATCGAACAAGTTGTTATTTAAATTGTATAGCTTTGTATAGTTATAACTATATTTTACAATCGCACCTACAAGATCATCTCTTAAAATCGAACAAAATAAAAATTGGACCTTAACGATAAAAAAAGATAATTAAATACTCATTCTTTTCATTGATAACATGCATAATTAAAAATACAATGGTTGAAATTTTCAATACAAATACTATTTTATATCCATAAAACGTAAGGACTTAGAAAAAATATCTTACATTATATCTGAAAAATTCACAAGCCAATAATTTGTTTTTTTCTTTACGATTCTTTTGGATAATCTTTGGAGTATGAAAAAGTGAGTTGAAAGCTATAATGAAGTTATACTTAATTAACTCTACTCTACAATCCATGTAAAGCTCCTATAGAAATGTTTTACTTTTGCATGTAGAGATAAATAATATCAAATGTTTCTTTAGCAGTCTTAGTTTGTTTAATCTGGTCTGGAAGCAGTCATTTCATCTCCTTTCATTCATCGCCGTCATTGAGTCCATACAACACAGACTCCCCCGCTATGCTGTGCGTCTACTTCCGAGGCCATCAGTGAGCCAGCACCCATCTACGTTAAGTAGTCAGCACGGTTTATGTTCCTTGGACTGCAAAAACTCATCAATAGACGCTGTGTGCCGCAACAAATGTTCGTCAGAGGTATATTAACAGGGAACATCAAATGCTCATCTACACTCCAAAGATTGGAATTGTATGCCTCAACGGCTCCACTACGCTCATGTCCACTGCTTAATAAAGTACGCAGCAGAACAAGCAATAGCTCATCTGACCCTAGTTGCTTGCTTGTGCATGTGTTTTTAACCAAATTTGCCATTTTTTTTATTTTAACGAAACACCCAAGTCGTTAAAAGTCTATATTACAGAATGTGATGAAATTTAAGTACATTAAATTATGTTTCAAATAAAGGTAATTTACTATTTGTGGACTGTTCAGAGATTAAATGTAATTATTTAAAAATAATAATAACAATAATAATAATAATAATAATAATAATAATAATAATAATAATAATAATAATGATAATAATAATAATAATAATAATAATAATAATAATAATAATAATAATAATAATAATAATAATAATAATAATAATAATAATAATAATAATAATAATAATAATAATAATAATAATAATAATGATAATAATAATAATAATAATAATAATAATAATAATAATAATAATAATAATAATAATAATAATAATAATAATAATAATAATAATAATAATAATAATAATAAAAAATAATAATGATCACGAGCGTATTTTTAGTTTGATCATTGGCCCTAAGCAGGCATGGAGACTTACTAGTACCACGTAATCGAACAGTCAATCTTTGCTACGGAGAGACGGCCGGAACAGAATCGATTCCTTGTGGCCTTGTAGGATACACGTACAACAGAGCGTACTGCCTCTGTTTTTTAATGGGTCTTTTAAACTCAGAGCTCTGTTGATAAATCAAACGCTGGGGTGGTATTCTGTGATAGAAAAGAGTAGATTAAAAGTTCCTCTACATTTAAAGAAATGTTAACACTGATCATGCTAAACTAAGTAAAGAGTGTTTATAAACCCTCTACGTTTAAAACACTCGACTTTAACCGATTTTTGATGCTGTTATAAGGATTACAGCATAAGTAACTGAAAACGCAGCATGCTTGGCCTTTTATCTTCATCAATAAAGAAAAGTTTACACACTTGAATGAATCAGATCAACAATCTCAGACCATCCAACAACTTAAGACAAACTAAAAACAACATTTGTTTTACAAAAGTACAAAAGGTTCTCTCCACTTTCCACCCATTCCCGTGAGCCCGTTTATTATGATCTAATCGTAGCATCGAGCCATCTAAAATAGTATCGCTTAAATGTCATCCCCGTCTACTGCCAGCACCAAGCGGGCATATAAAAATGCAAATCAGCCGCCTCCCGTTTACATGAAAAATCAATTTCGCCTAATCTACATCACGACGCGGGTGCGGGAGAGCGGTCCATGGAGTTTCCATGGCCGAATGAATGAAAATTCACGCGAATGTACGATGTGGATATGGGTGTTCCGGTTGAGGGTTTTTGTACCAAACAGTGCTGCTAGACCCCTGGTCGATGATGTGATAACCGCAGCAACACTCATCGCAACACACACGGACATCTCGCGCAAGGTTTCCGGTTCCGGACCGTGGACAATCTCCCGCCCTTCAAGCGCTCTTCTCCTATGCAGTCCGATGATCCCGGACGCCGCTTTTACGCCGTATCCTCCCGGTCCTAGCTGCCTGCCAATTTCGCTTCCGGGGCTTTTTGGAGACTGTCGACAGCGCAACCGTTTTCCTTGCGATCGTACCGGTGTGATGCGATTTCCGTTACATCCATTTCCGTTTCCGCGCGTACCCGGTCGCACTCGTCGTATGTGTATTACCGGGAGCCGGTTGGGGAAACGTGGTGTAGAAAGAAGTCGAAAATACCATAGAATAAAATATATTTCATACACACACACACATACACTCACACGCTCAGTACGGTTGTCGTGAGTGCCAGAAGCTGCGTTACCGCTGGCAACCGCGCTCGCTGCCAGTACACGGCTTGATGTACGGTAATGTGATTGGAAGCGTGCCATATAGTGCCTATTTTCCACTTCGGTAATGTAACACACCGTGTGATTATTTCATTAATATTCATCGTAAATCTAGTGCGGCTTGCCCGTGCGACGGTGGCAACGAGTTCAATTCCGTATTTTGCTTGGCGTTATTGAAGAAGTTCTATCTTATTGGCCGGTGGGAGAGGAAGGAATGTAGCGGAATGAGAAAGAAATATTCATGTGCTATCAGGGGAGGTGGGCAGAATACACCAACCAATAAATAATGTTGCTTTTATCGCAATCCACAAAACCGTGGCTGTTGTGAACTGGAGTAGGGCGATTTTTCTCACAAATTCTCATCACGTTCCGTGACGCTCACGCTTGCTCACGGTAATGCATGGGTTCAGTTCTGCCTCCAACATGGCGAAAAAAAGGACTGCAGTTCGTGCCCGCGAGAGCGATTTTCTATCATTTTTTTAAACAGCACATGGGAAAATGTAAACATGACAGTTTACTCATGGTTGTGCCGATTGAATGTGATAGATTACGATATGAAAAAAGCGGAAATTTGCCTATCGGAAATGGAGAAACTAAAAAAAACACCAACAGAAAGGCTCTTCCGTGTCGAGAAAGTGTAATGGGCTTTTTAAATTTTATCGCAAGCGGTTACATTGCGATCGTCCATGCACCGTGGAATCGTGATTATCGTGCCGGGGAGGTTAGCGTAAAAAACACAAATAATTAACGATGGATTACAGGCGCTCAGCAAACGCGCCCAACTCAACCACAACGTGCGGGACGATTTTGTCGGCAATTTTTGTTCCCATGGTTAGCATTCCAGTTGGCCCACCAGTTGGTACACCGGCTGGGCTTTGCAGCTGCCTTTCCCCGCCTGTCACATCGTCCATCAGTGTGATCCTTAATCGGTTGTACTTGCTTACGCTAAAGACGGCGATTATTCGTTGTTGTGCGCTCTGTCTCCGAGGTTTGATTGGGATTGTCTTTTGCTGATGGTAGCAGGAAAAATTCAATAAACCCACCATTCTCGGGCCTGATGATGCGTATGCACGAGGCTATCGGTGCAGAGGCAAACAGTGGATTGTCGAAAGGGCATACAAACAACAATCATACAAACAAACTGCAACCCGGGGTTGGATTTTGCAGCCGTCAGCCTTTAAATAGTTCTCGTTACGACCGGGGCGGCAAAAGATTATTACTTTTTTACGGTTTACGTTCGTCCTTTTTTTTTGTCTGCGTTTGTGATGCTCGAGATGTCATTATTGTGGCTGAGTCGTCACGTTTCGATTGCTTGCAGGATGGTTGAATTTTGTGTAATAAATCAAACTCATGAAATTGATGATTTAAAAAAAATAAGAGTAATTTTCTCCAATATCAATGTCCGTTGTATCTTAATAACTGAAATCAAACAAGTGCCGAGGTTTGGATCGTGAAATAAAGCGAAATAAACATAATTATTGTCTATTATTTTATGATGTTTATATCATTGCGAAGGGTGGATTTGTACAGTACAGTACCACACAAAAACAAACCGAAAATGGGAATAACAATCACGCCTCTTTCTACACATCACCGAAGGAATCTGAACACCTTTTCAGGCATTGTGCGGGACATTTCAGCCTGCTCGCGCCGACAGGACCACCGTGATCCACGCCCACAAACACGATGGTCTCCGGGGGAGCCCTTTTACTCGTACGGTGCGGGCACTAGAGATCGGAAATATCATGTCCAGGAAACATTTTGGCATTTATATTATCAGCACCCGGGCGCTTTTCACACGAGCCGTCAGTCGTGCTACTGTATTGTACTGCAGCTTTGTCCTCGGTTACCTTCACCCATGGTTCTTTGCATACCTTCGTCAGCTGCAACGCTGCAAATCCACCGAACCGGGGATGGAACAGCTCTATATCATCGTTCACCAACCGATACGTATGTGTGTGTATGTGGTGGTTAGACGATACAACGTTCCTGCCGCAACGACGCCGGGACGGAAAATGAAATGCCAGCCTACGGCACAGTACTCGAGTGGTATTTAAGAATGGGTTACAGGTATTATTCATCGGCGAAAGGTAAACAGAGAGGAGGCAGGCGGAAAGGAAAGCCCTGTTACTTGTACACTGTAGAGGGGAGTTTCTGGTGGTGTTGATAGTGTAACATTCAAGGGAAATGTAGCGTATTTTATATGAAACGAGTGTTAAGACCGAAATGAACAAAAAAAAATAAAAATATTAGGAAAAATATAATCGTTACAATCATTACTATATAAGCCACCGCAATCTTATCTCATTTGAATGTCCATTCTATTTGTCCTCATTTGAAGAGAAAAAATAATTTAATAACTAGATAAGAATTAAAACTGTGTAAAAAAGAAAGGAAAAAGGTGTATAAAAACCCGAACGAAAAAGAGCCAGAATGCTTCTTTGGTCCTGTGAATTAATATTCGAAGTTGAAAAATAAATTGATTTTAGTTATGTTGCATGTTCTTAGAGAAACAAATCAGTATCAAAAACAACTAGCAATTATTTATTTCATCAGTAACGACAACATATTCCAACGATCGATTCATCTGTATTTGTTCACATCATATTCTTTCTCTTAACTCTTAATTTCTTTGAACACATATTCGATTTATATTTATTTTTTTACATAATGGTGACTGCAGCCATTCATTTCCATACAAGCAAATAATTATATTGTGATGAAAGTAAACAAATTTATAGTAGAAAATTACCAAACAAAACAAGAGACTAATACACCATAATGTAAAAAATAAGAACAAATCACAGAAAAAAAAATCTTGGAGAATTAAGCATTTTATAAGGAAGTACCAAGAGACGAGTGAAATTCTTATTATTTTTATCAATTTATCAATTTATTTTTGTGGTCAGCTTTTATTTATATGCTCATGAGTTCAGTGTTTATATTAGTTAGGAATCTAGTATTAAGTTATGGAGGCCAGCATGGCTAGATAACTTTGTCAAATAAATAAATAAATAAATTAATATAAATATATCAATGAAAAAAAAAAACTTCAGATATTTTTTTATGAAGTATTACAAAAACCTTCATATTCTGTACACATCGAAATGAAATATTTAAAAACTAGTTTTTGTTTAAAATTAAATTTCCCTGTTTTATCCCAAACTCATATTCTGTACACATCGAAATGAAATATTTTAAAACTAGTTTTTGTTTAAAACTAAATTTCCCTGTTTTATCCCAAACTCTAATAACTACTACTCCACTAACTTCTTCCGTCTAATGCCGAGGTGGAATTAGTTTTCTGCTCCCGTAGGCTAACATTAAACCAGCCTGGGCTAGGATTACGAGACACAAAAATTAAAAATATTTCAAATAAAACTAAGAAAAGAAGAGGATTTGGAAGAGTAGGCAAAATTGCAAACAAAAAGAGGAAAAAAGAAATGCACACAAGACAACACATAACCCATGGCACATGGCACTGAAAATATTAATTACACATCAAGCTTTGCGTTCAATTAATGCGCTCGGGATATTAACCGGAAGATGAGGGTGTGTGGGTGTGTGTGTGTGGGTACTGTGGTGAATGAAAGGGGTGACAGTTTCAAGCCGCCGGATGATGAATAAGCAACAACGATGATGACGATGATGATGCTGCTTCCGGCAAAGAGGGGTTAGCAGCACGAGGGTCGGTTGACGAGAAGCGGAAGTGTATGTAAATAGTGCATAAGTGCACATCACAACCATGCAGGATGGTTAGGAGGGACCGAAAGCGGTTGCCGTTTGCCGAACAATCAGTAGTACTGATATGATTTCATTCAAAATCCCTCTCCCTCCCCGCCATGGGTGTGCGGGACAAAGGGTGGCGATGATGATGCCATCCAGCATCAAGCTAGAGGGTAGTGGCCGGCTGGCAAGTGAGCAAACTAGGGGGTAGGTTATGTTGTGAGAGCGATGCGACTGTTTCGCAACAAACGGCAGTATCACGAGGGAAGCTACACGCTATGGTGATCGTCAACCAACTGCGTGGTGGCAGAATCCGTCCGTACTGTGCGGAGAAACCAGCTACACATTCCACCTTCCTCCGGGACGGATAGGAGTGTGTCGCAGAATGTGCACGAAACAGCGAATTGTTTTTAATGAATGTACGTAAGCGCTCGTCGACCATAGTGAGGATCATAGCGTCCGATGCCGTTGGTGGTTTAGAGCTGATTGTACAGCACAACACTCTAGCTTCTGCGTGCCTTCGGGTCCGATCTCAGTGCGTTACTACATCATGATGTAGTCGTAATGATGATGATGAAGATGTTCGGTGAGACCAGGTGGGGGGTGCCGTTAACCACGTGTCGAGCAGCAAATTGTACATGCTCCAGCTCGCAAGGCGCGAACAAGCTTGTTCATTCGCGTTCCGATCAATCGGTGCTTCATCGGAGGTTAGCATTCTTCGTTGCAATTGAATGTGTAACTGCCTGGCTTGGTTTATGCGTAAAAATGGAAGTCGCAAACACACATACCCGTTGTTGGAACATTCTGTTCGGAAATTCTAATTGAAACATGAGATTGCACGAATATTTTCACCTGCATCGAGATATGCTGGTTTGCCTTCTCATCGTAACTGGAAGCTTGGCTAAAACGGTGGTAGAAACTACGAGGGAAGTAAAATTAAACTTTGAAATAGTTTATCTCCCAGTCAGCAACATACCTGCTCCAGTCGGTATCGACAAATCAAGTTGTTGAAGTAATGCTAAGCTTTCAAGGAGTTTGGGGCTGTAAGAACATGCTAAGGTATTTGTTTTATCATTGTAGTTCATAACATCACATAATTTTTGTCTATAACTAGAGGCATTAACACCTTATTTATAACTGCAAATAATTATTATTAAAGCAATAAATGCAATAAAATTATTAAAGAACGTTTCGTAAAGGTTTCTCACTTTACGATATGTTTGTAATAAAAATCTTAATACGGTAACGATTTGCAAAGTTACGATTTGCAAACACTACAACCATGCCAACTTCCTTCGACCAGTTATACGGCATTTTCGATCCGATTTCTGCTTCCTGATATGTTTGTTTATGTTTCACAGGTACTATTTCACTGTTTGACGGGTTGCATCGACCTCCCGGCCAAGCTAATGCAGCGATGTGGTCTTTTGTCTCTCGGTCTTCATTTTTAGCTTCCATTGAAACCTTAAGTCGCTCAGGGTCGTTGACCACTCGGTACCGGGCCTTTTTTAAGACGATACGTGATGAGGTTTTGAACGCATTCGCTTCTAAACAAAGCTACATAACTGTTTTGGCCATCACGGTTAGTGTTCAACTGATAGAGGTGTCAAATTTTGTCCAGGAAGAAATTTTGTAAAAACAAGTTAAAGTGAACCCATGAAAAATCAACAATTTTCGTCCATTGTTTTTAATACAAAGCTACCAATAGAACATACAACACCATGCTTTTTATATCACGGGTAACCCCTTTGCCCTGTTTTCCCATTCTACACATGTTCAGTCATACTTTTGCCAGGTTTGTGGCGTCCAAAATAAGTTTTTCAGTATCGTTTCGCGAAATAAGGAAGCTAATCGAACGGAACGCAAACTTGTTAGGTCTGTTAACTTGCTTGAACTAAAAATGCTTGCATTTGACAACAGGATCATTGAAGGAACAACAAGAGGATCGATTCACTACCAATTTATCGCCAACTCCGATACAGGAAAGTTTTTTCTTTCCATCATAGGGATGAAATAAAATTTTGAACCATAATTGATCATTTGTTCAAGCATCATGCTCAATCATTGTTTTTGTTACACAGTATTGATTGAATTTCGGTTGCTTCTTTGCTTTCTTTTTTCTATTCGAAAGAAATGGAACCGTATGATTTTCGCGCTGATGGAACCATGGATGGATGACTTTCTTTTTTATCCAACTCTAGCTGTTGGCGGGTGGATCATGCGTCACATGCATGATGAGCCCATCACCAGTTCCCATCAAATGTGCTATTCGATTTCACTTCCACACCGTGTCTTCTGGTCCGTTAGGTTGGCTTCTTTCTTCGGTTCGATTCGGAACATATCAATAAGACATAAAGTACACCGCGCAATAAAATAATGTGACTCCATTGAGGTTTTGTGGAATTCTACTCGCACACCCTCGGGCAAGCATACAGGTAAGAAAAATGAAGGACTTCTTTTCAATCCTCTCTCTCTGTTCTTTCACGACAGTTTCTATGAGCTTTTCTATCCACCTAGCGATGGAAAAGATACCAAGAAAAATGGAAACAAGGTAAAAATAATAGATTTAAAAGTTTATAATCACGTTTGACTGATTCGCACCAGTTGGGCTGAATTTTGCTGATAAAAGCAGAGGTATAACACGAACACGCAGCCTTGGAAAATCTCCCGCTTGTAGAGGAGCATGACAAACGGCACACCTTTATCCGTCTTTTGTACGCTGGGAATCTCTGGTATTAAATCTGCCGCGAAGCTTGTTCCAGGGTAAAATGCTCTTCTAATTCGGAGATTACAAAACTTATCCTCACGCTCCAAAACACGATCGTACCATGGGTAGAACCTTCCAAGAACGCTCTAGGAGTGGGGGAAAGAAAAGGAGGATAGGAGAAATAAAAAGCAACCAACTTGACTATCTTGCGGCATGAAACGCATACCGCTCACCCTGCATACAAAGGTACAAACACGTAAACGGTGCGGGAGATGCCTACTAACTCTTATTTATCCTTCTCGTGGGGCCTTCGGGTGTTGGGTTCTTCGGTTTCACGACGCGGTGACGCCGGTTGGTCGCGAATACACCCCGGCAGTATGGCCAGAGATTGTGGTCAGGGCTTAGGGTTTTATGTTTATCCTCTTGTTGCGCACCCCGAGCGCGTGAATTATAGCGCGGTTTTGTCACCCATCCCTATGCCGAGTCCTTCACGGCAACTTTGGGCTAAGAGTTAGACCAGCGTGGTGACGATACCTTCACTTACCTCCAGTGCGAAATGGTTCCAAATGTGTATATTTTTGGATGTTGGATAACAGAGGGAACGGTGGGTGTTGGTACGGCAGCATTGGTTTTGAGCCAATGTGAGGATGGATAAGAAATGATAATAAAAGAAAATATGTACATGAAGCTAAACCCGGACGAAAAGGTACTCGACACAATGCACAATAGATTTCTATAACGCTAGGAGAGTGTTTTTTTGGGTGTGTGTATTTGCTATGATGTGAATTTCAAAGCATATTATAAGTAGTTGTACATCATGGCGATCTCGTAGAAAAATATCTTTTCCCAATTTTACCAAAAGATGTTTCAATGCTTCGAGCAAAATATTTCAATTGGTGGTATTCAACTCACACAAATAATATCAATTTGAATACAAACAAAATTATATTGAAAAACAAGAAAATATTTTGATTCATTATAATATTTAAAAATGTATTTTTTAGATGAAACTGGACCCATGTTGAGCTAACATTGCATCAAAACGGTAACAGATGATAGTTTGAAGTCAGCATGTGCAAATTAGGGATGCGGAAGAACCAAAATAGCCCATGGCTGGAAATCTGGTGGAAGCATTCATGCAAAGGACAGAATAGGCTTAAGTCTAACAGTGAACAATCGTTGTTAGACCACGTGTGTTTACTCATCGGGCCACAAGTGATTCACGAAGCACAATTAGTCCACGATCCAGAAGTAGTAAACGGACCACAGCTTAGAGGCCACTGTTCTAGCCAACCAATGGAACCGCCTGTAAGTAATCACACGACAACGTCTAATCGGCTATGTGAATACTCAAAGATTCCAAGTTTATTTCGTTTATAATATTGACAAACACACAACAAATGTTTCGGAAACAAACCACTTATTCTACACTTCCGGTAATAGTGATAAATAAATAAGAGTTAAGTTTAAGAAATGTTTTAACGTTTGCGGCAATACATATGACATTTCCCAAACAATCAAACAAAATGAAATCACATTTATTATTTTTCAACGTTTTAATAAACCACATTTCCGTCATGGGTTAAAGCCTCATATGAATCTGACCGTCCCCCCATAGCAAACACTTTTACTATCCGACTGCGTGTGGTATCTGAATGAGTCCCGAAGCCCGTATAAGCCGACACGACCGCGTAAGTTGTTACGAGAAGAAGAATATAAGCCAATTTTTGGTATTTTTTATTTTTAACTTTTCTTGTTTGAATCACTTTGTAGGTTTCCAAATAAAACAATTATTCGCAATTCCCTAACAGGCGTATTACACCATGTACTGCCCAGGCCAACGTTCCTGCCTTTGTTTCTATCTAAGCTTA
This sequence comes from Anopheles arabiensis, assembly GCF_016920715.1. NCBI lineage: Eukaryota > Metazoa > Arthropoda > Insecta > Diptera > Culicidae > Anopheles > Anopheles arabiensis. The sequence goes on from NC_053518.1 coordinate 41,427,546, forward strand.
CAAATCTCCTTCAATACACATATCCAAACACACATATCGGTAACAGTGGTGTCACCGTTTATGTCTTACCATAAATGGAAGGGAAAAGATTTCCAAACGACAGTACAAGTCACCCCATCTTCCATCTGAAATGCATGCGGCGCAAAGGAAACGGTTGAAAATCCGCATCTCGGCTGTGCTGATTTCAAACATTCCATCGACATCGACGAGCCCTTGCCGTCTGTTAGTTTCATTTCGATGCTTGTTAGATTTATTACTGGGCAAAAGTTTTGGGCATCCCGGTAGGAGGAAAAGATCCTTAAGGGTTTCTGCTTTACAGTCGCCTGTTGATGTTTCTTTATACCCTGCTGATGATGCAAATACAGCAGAGCAAGTGAGCGGAAAGAGAGAGAGAGAGAAGTAGAGCAGGACCGTTGTCTTGAGTGAATAAAAGAAAAACAGAGGCATCACAATCGGTTCAAAGTCATGCCAACAGTGCCGCTTTCGCAACGGCTCCCTTTTATGCGGGATGATGTGTATTTTGTAATTTTGTAGACTTTACAATCTACTTAACAGGCATGGGCAACATAAAACTTTCCCCACTCGATAAAGTGAAGAAGAACACGTAGTCGTTTCTGGATATCCATAAGGGCATCCTAAAAAGATGTAAAACAGTACAACTAAGAAGCTATCTGAGACATTCGTTTGGCAGGGGGGAGTGGGGGGTTTCGTAAGGTAGATTAGTTTGTTTGTGGCATTACACTGTTTGAGCCATTTTAGGAAACATAATTGAATGGTAATCAATAAACCTACGTCACCGCTCTGTTCCATAAATCGTTAATAATGATGATCACTAGCCTGTCGATGTAATTGCTAATTGAAACAAACTCATAACATCATGGTCGTTAATGTTTTTCATTACAAAACTACATTTATAGGCTTAACGATGCTACTACGCTATCTTCGAGGAAAAGCTTGCAAGAAAGACTGTAATGTTTGTACAAATTCCAAGACATAACAAAACTTTCAAAGCCCCAAGTCCCATCTCAATCAAAAAGCACTTCACCTCATCGACGCATCATGAAATTGAAGTTACTTTAAAGACTATACATTTCCAACCCCAACTTCTACATACCTGCAATGGTTCGCTTCCAGCTACCTTAATTCGCACGTTCCGTGAAACGATTCTAAAAGTCCTCGAAAATCCACATCTTCACTGCTCTAACCAGTCAGCTTTCCTAAGACAGGTAAATGGAGAGTTTGTTCTACCCCGTCTCCACATTGTAGTTAACTCTTGTTAAAGGTAGATTAGGGATTGAAAATAAGGCAATAATCATAATATACCTGAAAAATGAACTTTGGCCACTTCAGAAGGACGCTTCCGGGTGTGTGCAAAAGAATGGCGCGTAAAAATGGACGTCCGGAAATGGGCAGTACGGAGATTCTAACACCAGCAGCGTGCCCTTTTTGGCGAATATCCTTTAGTGGTTGTTTAGCTACCATATCCATATCTTCTCATTGTGGTTGTGGTGTAAGGATGCAGTTTTTTTGTATGCCTTCTTGAAGCTACCTTCTACCCAAAGCCTTTTCGCTTCCCAATGGATGTAGCAGTTTGCACAAAAGTGTGAAGTCATCCCACTGATCACGTCCAAGAGAAAAAGTATCCCCAACTCGGGTTCACTTACTGCTTCTTTTCTTGTTGAGGTCTTCCGGAGGAACTAATCCGGCAAACACTCCCAGAAAGTGTGTGTGGCAATTGCGCAGCTCATAAAGTGCAACAATCTACGGCCTATCTGTTACGGACCATCTCCGACAGGCAGGTGTAGCTTGAGTACTACCTTCCTACCAAAAAGTCATTTTCATCCACTGGTCATTTTGAACGTAAAGAAAGCAAAAACTCCGTAATTGCCGTTGATGAGAGGAAGATGAGGGCTCCCATCTTTTCATGCCAACACAGCCGAGGCTCGATGGGGAATCGAGCGCGCCGCTTGGCATAGAAATTGACTGCTCAACAACTTGCTAACTTCGCGGCAGAGATCTACCCGTGTACTAAGTTCCTGCAACGAGATGTTACTTTTATATGAGCTTGATGTAAAATGAGCTCGTGCATGCGTTACCGTTTGCGCCAAGTTGTTGCGCATTGTCGTTAGAAGTCGAATTTGAGTGTGGCTACTTCGTGATGTTTTACGAACGTTGGTCGGGTGGTAACCGAAGAAAATCCGAAAAGAAAATCCGTTCGGTTCGTGAACATCGCGTGTTGTGCAGAATCGTGTAGCCGAGCCTTGTTTGGAGGGGAAATAAGACAAGCTTATGCTGCTGCGCAGGACACGATGCAATATCATTGGAGCACATATAGAATGAGACACATATGAAAGCGGTGGAAGCGTGAGTGTGAATAAGGCGTTGCAAAAAAATAGGGACCAAAAGGTAAGTGGAATAATTTGTACAGGGTGTTAAACCAAATTTACCAAATTTTGTGCGTTTTGTTGAATGTAATATTTTTTTTACAAATATATAATTAAAATTAATTTTATGGAAATAAAATTAGTTAAATAACAATTAAATTGAGTACAAATAAAAATGACTGATTTGCAGTTTTTGCTATGTTGATAGCTGCTGAAAAATGTCTAAGAATAATTTGAATCTATTTTATGCCAATTTAGATGTAATTTTGTTAATTAATTCCTTTTATAATCCGTTCTAGTGCTCAGTTACAAGCTCTGCACATTTTGAATGCAAAATAGTTTTAAGAGTGTTTCAATATTACTATTTTATATATTTTGATATAATAGACATAATATAGCTTGAATGAGCTTAATTAGTTTTCAAACATATGAAATATTATTTCTTAACATTATCTGAATTTATTCAAAGAAAAGTTTATTTAGTTTTATATTTTGACGTTACTGGCGTTGCTGGATCGCGTTTATTTGTTTGTTTTAAAAATTATTACACATGATTACCGACGATTGTATTTTAAACTATATTTTTTTAATTCAATTCAGACACAGAATATGGCAGTTATTACACAATGAGTTAAATTAAAAAAAAAACTTACAGACCTTCAAATTAAATAAAAAGTAACGTCAAACTTGAACACCTACTGTATTTTGTAGGCCTTACACTACACAATGTCTTAACATGCATTGTACACAATTTCCCCACGTAAGGGGAAACTCTCTGCTCCCTTTTTGGAAACAGTCTTTGCAGCATCTCACAGAGAAAATGCTACACACATACACCCTCTAAGCGATGGAGCTTCAATTTTCTCTTTTGTCCGTACTCTCAAAGTGCAGCGTTTCAAAAGACATACCAACACTATGAAATGAGCAAGAATTCATCTCTCTCCCTACTCTCAAACATACACACATACAGCACACTAACACGAAGCCCAAAGTAAAGGAAACCGTCTGTTGGAGTGGAAAGTCAGGAGATTCATTTGCTCTTCCATCCGGATTCGGCCCGAAACGTTCCCTCCGTCGGGGGGGGTGGGTTAGAAAAGCTAAACTAAACGACCCGAACACCGAGGGATGCTGGCGTGTACGGACGAGTGAAAGGACCGACCGGACTGATTCTAGCATTGACGACGAAGGAGGGGGTCCCGGAGTATAAAAGCGCCGGAAAAAATCTTTCCTGCGAAAGTCGTCCGTGTGACGTCCGTTCGAAAGCATTCCAGAAACGAGCTGGCGTATGTATTCCAGGCCGTTTGTTGTATTTCGTTCAGGGCGGCCTATACCGTTAACGGGCTCACCAGATTGTGCATACAAGTGCGCGGGTGCAAGGCGGAAGTTTGGAGACTCTTAGTGCAATTGCATCTGCAACTCGGTGCATTCGAAAGGACAACCGAAGCATCTGTACCTGAAGCCAAGCGCTTACGTGCAACGAATATATCCAGCGCACTAGACAAATAGTGAACGGTGCAAGCGTGTGACCAGTGCAGCCAGGAGTGCGTGTGTGATGCAGTAGTGAGTGGAAGCAATTGACTTTTTTTGGAAGTGATTATGCAGTCAGTGCATTCGTGGTGCAGTTGAGCAAAGACTTGCAATGGTTTTAAATATATGAATGAGTTATATTTTCAATTAAATATTTTCTGGTGGAAGTGATTTAATGAATTATACTGAACAATTAACTGAACCAATTTAATGATGCTTTAATAATTAGTAATAATTAACAAGTTTAAAGCTATGACGTTTGGAATTATAGCACCTAGTAGCTATTATAGACATCTTCCTACATCAAATGCCTTCGTCTAGTACTAGAACTCATTGACGTTTTTATTCAAAACGGAAAACGTGCTTCTTCATAGAAAATAATAGACGCCAACAAAATTATAGAGAACTCTCTCACTTGGAGAGTTTATACAACAATGAGAAGGTTGAGCATCTCCATCTTTCAGTATTGCAGGAAAAGGTTAACTCAGATACAAAACCTCGTGCTAGCCTCATTTCAACGCTCTCATCTTTGCCTTATGCTCTGACGCACACAATCACTGGGTTTTTTTTCTATGGTGACAATTCAACAATTCAAAAATGAGCGGCTTTCCCCTGCGAAAGAGAACGAGAGCTTGTGCATACTATATCATGCTGCAAACGCATACACACTGAAGACTTTTTTCAAACCGCCAAGTACTATCGCGCTACATAGTATGTGCGTACTGTGTGTTAGTAGTTGTTGTTCGTCACACGTGAACGCGGACGGTGTTTGTGTGCTCCGAGAAGAGACAAACCTTTTTTTATATACACATTGCACAACCAGAGAGTGAAAATGCAAACAAAACTTCTCCGTATCCTGTTACCTTCAGCAACCGGGCGTCTCCATGCGATGACCACATCCGGCCGCCTGCAGCGAACGTGACCGAATAACAGCAAGGTGATTATAAGCTCAGGCCTGGGTGGCTGGGAGAAAATTGATTGAAATACCGTGGCTAGAAGATAATGCGTATACCGCGGAAAGTTGTATTATATAATCGTTTGGCAGGTGAGGGTGCCTAGAATAGAGCGGGAGATTTTCATTTCAACAAAGCATGAACTAGCGGATGTTTAGTAAATATCATAACACAAAAATCGTTCAAATAGCTATAAACCTTGACTCATGAAGTTCGATTGAGTCTTAATAAGCAATTTATTTTCCATGAAATATTTAAACGTTTTGGAGTGTAACAATTATTTAAAATATATTTTAATATATCAATTAGAATATTTTTATATCTATATAATAATATTGTTTGAGACATGTTAGTGTACTCAGGATTTTGTACATCGTATCCATAATTCGTTTTGCCATTCCGTTTAATACTTAAATTTGAGAATTTGGTTTGAATTTTAACATATTTTTGAATTTGTTTTTAAGAATTTAAACATATTCTATTACGTGAACCAGGTTTGTTTAATAAAACAATATATAAATAAAGAATGTTCTTTTAAAAATAAAAACATTCGCTTGAACTGTTATTTTCAAACAAAATCTTTAAAACTTTTAATAAATGGACTGTTAAGAGATTGCTCAGGAAATTACTTTTAAGAACACAGCTATCGCTCTACAGTGCGTGCCGCTGCAGATCCAAATGCTGCAGATTGTTTAAATTTTTTGTTAAACCTTTATATCTATGATAACAACAACATTTTGGAACCATAGTTTAAGGACGTTTTGGCCTGATAAGTTTAACTATTTAAAATAACTGTTGATTTTTCAACGAATTGACTGCCAACTGTTTCAACAAAAATTCTTGTAAGAACACAGTTAATACTTACATTGAGAACAGCTTACTCAAGTTCAGTAGGGAAAACATTTCCTTCTATTTGTTTCATCATGGAATTCGCGGTACTGTTCTATATTTTATACATGTGTTAATTATTATTATTTATTTATTTATTTATTTATTTTTATTTTATTAATTGCTCGGCCACGTTGGGTTACAGCAATAGTGCTTACTGACTATAGTATACAATTATTCACGAAGGAGTAGGAAGGAGTTTATGGTACGGAAAAGGAGCGAAGACGGGATCGGTAGACAGGATAGGAGAGGACAGAAGGAAGGGAAGGCGGAAGTGATTACATTAGTAAATGCTGCTACAGCTTGATTTATGTCACAGTCAGCATCAGTAAAGGACCAATCGGTACCGGCTAAAATATGAAGAAGCTTTTGGTAGTCCAGTTTCCTAAAATTGAACATACGAGCCGTAGGTATTCGTTGAGAGGATGCAGGGCGAGAGTGCGTAAAGAGCACACTTGTCTCATGAGCAGGATGATGATTGTCTAGCGCGACGAGTGGAACAGGTGAAGCTATGACGGGGGAGCAGCGCTCCAAGAAAGCATAGCATTGGCAGCATTGACCTTCTGTCCAATTGATTTCCGCGTATATTTTTTATGCCAGATAATTGCAGCAAACCGTTTACCGACATTCCATCAAGCAGAGAAACATTTTCACGAGATACACCAGTAGGAATGAAGTGATTAACCCACGATGCAAACGGTTGCCAGGAGAGTGATGGTGAATTAAAATCACCAAGTAACATCATAAGATCATTTGATTTAAGTTTGCCAGCAACGAAACTAACACTCTCATGCAAATCGTCAAGGACTTCTTCGAAAGAACGCAGATCGGGTGGAATGTAAACGGCGCCGATATAGATTGCAAGGTTTTGAAGCTTAACAATTGTTCAAACAGACTCCAGCGTGTCGAACGGCAGTGATTAAGTTGACGTGTTCAGCACGGAAGAGCAGGCAATGAGTACACCACCACCACGGCAACGGTTACTTCTGAGAGAATTTCGGTCGCAGCGATAGATGACATACGCATCCTCCGAGATAAGAGAGGACGAAATTGAGCCATCGAGCCATGTTTCAGTTAACACCAACACATCCATATCAAGTTCAGATAGACAGAGAGGCGTAACTCGTCTAGTTTTGTGCGCAATCCTCATACGTTTTGATAGTAGATGTTTAGTAGATCGATCGAAGGGATGAGAGAGCGAGATGCGCCGGGAGTGCTCTCGCTGCAAGTTAAGTTATTAACGACCGATTCGATCGCAAGGTGTTGTTCCCAGTAATTATCGATAGAGGGCGACACGGCCCGCGTTTAGTGTGGTCAACGTTCAACGCTGATCGGGCCGAGTATAACCGAACGCTTACGATCGGAGCTGCAGGAGAGAACAAATTTCATTCTTTCTCCTAACCCCGAGACAAGCGACGGATTTTTAGCTTCGCAAATAAAAATATCGATGCTTAAAAAACGCTTGATTTGATAAAAACAATTTACTTGGGCTGAAAAAAAGAATCTTGTTGCAGTGTGCAACAACATGCGTAAAGAGAACTCTTTGTATGAAATTTCTATCACTCAAAAAACTAATCGCATGACGCAGCCTCCTGAAGAATGTGTTTTTCACCAGACCAACGGACAATATAGCGATCGAGATGTTTAAAAAAGCCAATTTACATGCTCACTATGACTTATTTGACTAACAAAAATGCATTTTTCTTAACTACCAAGCGTTTTTTTTCAAATTTTTGATTTTTCCTTCTCAATGTTTTTTAACGGTTTATACATGACCTATCTATACATTCATGTATAAGAATAAAACATTCTCTACTTATTTTGAAAAAAAAAAAACAGCCCCTAATCTATGTTGTAACTTCAATCAATAGTACATGTATGTCAGCATATGTCATTCCGGATGAAAAACAATCTAACCTCCCAGCAAACCATCCAAAGAGTTCTTCAGCATAATTTTGCTGCTAATGCGTAGGACAATATTTTTTTTGGAGTGTTTTTACTGGAAAAAATAAGTAAAGTGTATTGAAATCAGAACATATGCTTACATATTGCAATCATTTTCCAGTAAGAACTGCATTATTTTCCGCTCGTGAGATGTTTGTCAACAGCTGTCATACTGTTGACAAACATCTCACGAGCGGAAAATAATGCAGTTCTTACTGCAAAATGATTGCAAGATGTAAGCATATGTTCTGATTTCAATACACTTTACTTATTTTTTCCAGTAAAAACACTCATCATACATCATACATTACCAAAGACAGAGGTTTTGATTAAAAACTACCCAAAAGCGGTGAATAATGCAGTTTATATTGTAAACTGATTCAGAAAATTGTGAAGAAAATGGGAATTTTTTATAAAATAAGATTTGTATTTAACATTTTAATAACTCAGTGTAAATTTGCCCATCAAAACGAACATTTACAGTTCTGAAATCTTGAGAAAATACCATTCATTATTTCTTCTTTTCACGCAAGCAAGAAGTATTGCAATTGTTGGGATTGCAATCGCTTTATAGTTTAGGCAGCGCATCTAATCCGCTTTGATCATAATAAAACTACTGGTCACACAGTTTAATAATGTCATTAACTTAAAGTCTTCAAATTCAGATTAAGTAAGAACATTACCTTAAGTCAATATATTTTCGATGAATTATAACCATGTTCCTAAGCTCTGTCTAATCCATTGCCTTCATGTATGTCTCAACCATTCCAACGTTCACGCTCGTGATCAATTGACCTGATTTATTATCGAGCCTGATTAGTGCTGTTTTCTCGATCACCACCGATTCTCTCGACCATGTCAACGGTGCAAATAAGCTTCAATTAGTTTGAATACACAAGTGACACCCACATCGATGGCAGAACCATAGCTAATCCACTTGGCAGCAAAAACTGCACAAAAAAATATACTCAAACACCCTCCCGTGAAAGAAAAAAGTAGGTTACTCCCTATACAGAGCACCAATACAGAGTGAGAGAGGGAGAGAGAGAGAGCAAAAGAAAAAAAGGCACTTCCATTTACAAAGTGCAAAAGCATGCCAAACGCGCACCACCGATCACTCCGAACCGTCTTGGAGCAATAATTGCAGTCAGCACAACAACAATTAACACCACTGGATGGTAAATAGCTCCCGGCTCAGCCAGTTAGGTTCAGTCAGGTTCTGGCTGTTCCGCACGAAAATGTTGCCCCTTGGCCCGCCACCTGCGTGAAATCGCGCGGCTAGCGGAACTCGATCCCCGTGTTTACGCTTCTTCGCTGTTAATTAATTATCTTTCCAATTAGTCGAATATCCACACTCAGTGAACCATCGCTCGAAGAGGAACAGGGCTTACATATTGAAGGCGTTATGTAGGCCACCATCCGAACACGAATAGGGAGCACAAAAATCCCGGGAGCAGAAGGATGCAGCCCAAGCGATTTCCTCACCAGTCCCACCAGCCAGTGCGCGACATCGAGTGTGGGTCCAATTACACGAAGATTGATTACCGAAGGTTTTGCTCAAAGCCCAACACCGCCCACGTTAGCTGTGGGCGACAGGAGAAGCTGTGAAGTGAAGCATTCAAGCTGGTCGGTATGGTCTGGCCTAGATATTGGAGTGATTGTCGCTTGGGTTGGTTTAGGTTTTGTATTTTTTATTATTATTTTTTATCCCTTTCAAGCGATCGATTTCTTTTTTTCTTTTCCCTCGATGAAGATAAAAACAACCAACACTCAACAAGGCGTGTCGGTTCGTGCTTCATAAGTGAAAGCCCCTAGAGTTGTTATTTAAGTCCAAGGAAAGTCGGAAGTGTGAGGCTAAGTAGAAAGAGAGAGAGAGAAATGTCCGCATCAAGCAACAGCATCAATCATCTAGCAACAGTTTAAAATGCCCAAACTCACGAAGGGATGCAGGAGATGAGTAAAGTCTTGGCAGCGGCAATAAAGAAGCTGCTGCGAATTTTCCAATCGGTTTCGCTAGCGTTCCATTTTCGTGGTGGGAGCGCTAGGCTGGGGTAATTTCATGCCGTTTTATGTTGGACCGTCTGGACTTTGGATGGAGCGCTGGAACTACGTGTAGCGTTTGGTTAGAGGAAACGATTGAAGTGACGAGCTGGCTGGCCAAAACCGAACTCACGATCACTCCTCAATATCCTAAGCACGGGATCTATTATTTATTTTAATTAATTTCCACTTCCGTAGGCAAGGAGGATGTTCTGAAAATGAATCAGGCTGCAGGATGGTTGTTTTAGAAGACCGAGTCCGTAACGCTTGCGCCCCGTTTGACCCCGGGTATCGATAATAAGCTCTTTTACTTTGCGAAAATTAGAACGAACGTACAAGCAAAGAAGCTTTTCCAGTATTGGAAAGGGATATATGGTCTAATATTGCCAGTCTCAGGGAAAAACCACACATCAATCCTTCGGTAGGGGGAAAGCAACATAAAAAAAAACCCAAACCAGGAAACCAAACCTACCCATTTCACCTTTTCGCTTTGCTGATATGACGCACACCGGGATCTCCAGCAAAGTGAAAAAGGGTACGCTAACGGAAGAAAAATGCCCGGGTCAGGGCAGGTTGGTTCGGACGGTCTCGCACGAAGTCAAGCTGTTAAATTTTTAAGCGATTTTTGCTGTTTCTCGGGTGCAACGACGTGTGAAAAATGGCGGAGTGGGTAAAGAGCGCCCATGTTGTGAAGAGGGAACTCTTTCTCCTCCCGCCAGATCCCAGAAGCTGTGATGATGGTGAAGGACGAAAATAGGTGGGAGGTTTTTTTTTCTTCTTCTTTGGGTTCAACCACCGAGCATTTAGAGATCCATTCGGGTTCGAAAAGCTAGGACACACGTGCTGTGGTACCGTAAACGATAACCATTTCTTGGAAGTAATCCATACGCTGTTCCGCTTGCAACCGTCCTCCTCGAGTGGAAAGCTTTCATGTAGAAATGGGATTTTGCTGTGGAATTCCAGGAATATTTTTTAGAGTTTCGTATTTTTGCATCTGATGGCATAGGTGATTTCCATTTATGTTTCCTTAAAAAAGAAAGCCTACCCTTGCGGTGTTCAGCAGCACGCGGATCATCCAAACGATGGCGTACATTTGGTCTTAAAATATTTGAAGGCGACAAAGTTTTGGTTTCCACCGGAGCGATAAGCAGCCCAGTTTTGTATAACTGTTTTGCTTTGATTAGTGGTGGTGTGATGTTGCCAGCTACAGCAAAAACTACGCTTTGGGAGATCTGCTTTTGCGAGGCAACAGCTTTCCACGGCCCATGTAGGGGCGAGTGGAGACCAAAACGTTCGCGTCACAAGAGGGAAGGTAAAGCGGAAGGACCAATTTTATGGTCCAGCTAATTTGGACTCATTTATAATTTTATTAGCAAACTGTCATTTGTTTCGGTGCTCAGAAAACTTCATCCTTCCTAAGCGAGACAAACTCTGGGCAGATATTTTCCGGCGTGTGCGCTCCCTTTTTCTTGCGCGTGTTGCAGCTGTTTGCGTGTATGTGTCGATGGAAGCTGGGTGCGTGGGTAGATGGGTGGGGTTTTCTTAATTAGAAATAAAAATTTTATTGACCGTCCGTTGCTGTTGTTGTGCCGCTCGGGCAGGGGATTTAATTAGAAAATCTTCCGTAAATCGATAATCATCATAAAACGAGCTGTTACGCTGAGTGTTTTACCCCAACGAGTGGTGGCATCGAAACAAATACCCGTGGCGAAATTGTGTAGGTTTTGGAACGGGAGTCCTGGGCGCCGCTTTGAGAAATATGGAATTCTCATATTTTATGGGCAGATAGGTGTGCTGGTGAAGTAAAGCAAGCAGTAAAGAGTGCAGGAACTTCCAAAAATCTGGCTGCCAGACGGAAAGCAAAAAGCTTAATAATTCGCGAAAAAACAGATTTTTATCATGCCATAATTAGGATTCCGGTGAATTTGTATCAATTTAAACTTGTGATTTTCTTGAAAATATTCATAAATGAAACAGTAAAGGGCAAAGAATCTGAAAGCGATAATGTAGGGATTTGTTTTAGAACAACGTATTTATGTGTTACATTTAAAAAGCTTCTTACAGAGTTATTATGATGTTGGAAATATGGGTTTAAATAACTACTTTTACAAAAAAAAAACTATCTTAAACATTTGAAAGGAAATTAAATAAGCAAAATGGATATATTTGATTGCAATACGTATTCTATTAGAAACTATGAAAACAATCTCATTTAATTCTTGCTTTATCTTATTTCACGAAAAGAACACTGTTCAATCGGATATGAATATGAAATGTATTAATAAAGTTTAATTGGTAAAAAAAGGTTAAACACAATTGAAAATATTTTATATTACCTAGTTTATCACTATATTTTTGACAATATGTACTCATGTTTACATGTAATACGCATATTTTCTTTCAACAGTTGATAATTGTTTCCTCTGGTACAGATATTAGTTATAAATGTAACTAAAACGATTTTATATAATTTAAATATTAAATAACATGGGTTATTAAAACTAATTTAACGTTGCAGTTCTACACACAAATCCTTTTAGAATTTAATGAATTAAAATAACCTTATGCGAAAGGCAAACGATCGTCGAAAGTGTTTGTAAACTTGGACGTTATTAGAGTCTTTAAAATTTGTCGTGAAACGTTGCATCACAACAACTAATAATTAAATGCTTCATTATGAATCTTGAATAAAGGTGTTAATTATTAAACAAATCGTAATACAGGCAAATATGGATGTCTTGGAGATAAATATTGAGTTCTAAAAGCCAAGTGAAACAAATTGTAAAAAATCGATGGTTTAGAAAATGATTGAACTTTCTGGAATGTTTTATACGGATTAATATTTAAATTTTGAGTAATGTAGAAAATGATGAAACATCATAAATTTCAAACATCAACATCAATATCAATTAAAAACATCAATATTGTCAAGCAAATAAAAGCTACGTAAAAAATATAAATAACTCTGTAATTTTGAGACAAATTCAAGAGTCTTCATTTTGTTGAAATGAGTTGAGCCACTCAATTACGGCATGCTAATATTTAACCTAATATCGTACTAATATTCACTGCTCAGCGAGATCGTAAACAACATCGCACGTTCTTTCGCTGCTTCTTTAATCTCATCCAATCGATTGCCACCGTAGAAAACATCGTCTTGCTTCATTAAAAGACGCCACACCAGTAAAATGTCTTCCATCCACGATGGCACCACCGCCATCCATACCGACGCTTCCTACAAATTGAATCTATTCACGCGCCCCGCAACTAATCAGGACGCTCCGAACTCCGCAACAGTTCCGTTCCGTTGCTTCCTTTCCGCCTTCCGTACCGGATGCGCCCTCGGGATGCATCCATCCAGCGTGTCGGGTGCCATTTGTCGCGAAGAACAGCCGCAAAACTTTGCAACTCTCAAATCTCCACACAGCCACCGATCAGCTCCGATCTCGACAACCGCAGCCTCCCTTTTTGAGTTGAGCTCCACTGTGGTAGACCACCAAAATCGGTGTTAACGACCGAGGGACCCAATTTTCCACCCCCTACCGTGCATCAAGAAAATTCAGTTCAGGAAGGAAGCATGCGGGCACGAAGCGGGAGGACAAAGAAGAAGAAAAAGAAAACAGAAAACGAGCCAACACCAAAAACACAAAAAGGAAGCTGTGCTGCGGTGAACGCAGTGTAACCACAAATTTTGTCGTAGCCTAAATGGTATTCATTTTCACCAAAAACGCGGCCTGTTTTCCGCACCGTTTTTTTTTATTCTACTCCACACACTTGTGCAGTGCTGTCTTGAGCAGGAAGCTTTTAAAGCGTAGCTTTCGAGAGAAGAGATAGGACACCCTGAAGAAGAGAATGCCTTCGTCTCGCAGCGGAACAATAGCGCCGGTCGCATCCGGAGTGAGGAAAAAAAGAAGCATCGCATGCCTACACAAACCAAGGGAAACTCGCTTGGTCCTGTTCCTAATTTTCCGTCTATCCATTCGCGATACGGAGCGCTTTTTGTGCCTTGCTTCGGGCAAGCGAATGAGCAGGGATTTTTTTCAATCGTGCGAAGAGTTTTTTACTTTGTGCTCATACTGGTATGCTACAACGAATGTTATGCATAGGTTTAACATAGTTGGTAACTTATTTTAATCATGTTGTTAAAGCAAAACTATAAAAAAAAATTATCAAAAAGAAAAATTTATTGAAAAATAAAATAAATAACACATAAAACTGTACAGGGAAGCAAGGTAAGATAAATGATACAAAAAAAAATATCGATTAAGGGACAGAGCAAAGGAACTAAAAAGTGTATCAGCAAATCATTGCCGCAAATCATATTACTATAATTAGGATTAGATATTTAGATATGAGGACTTCAATTAGGTATGACGGACACGTGTGATTGTAGTATAATGAAAAAAGTAAATTGAGTTTGTATGAACTTATAATTCAGCTACAATTTTTATATCAATTCATTATCATATGATTTCAAGTATGCTTACTATTGGAAATAAATTATTGTTTTTATTAATCAGACCAAGAAACATTCTAGCTCGATAATATGAGTTGCCTTGAATGATTTCAAAATTACATTAGGAATGATTAAAAATAAGACGAGAAAATTGTTCATTTTAAAGAGCCAATGATAACAATATATAACAATACATACATGCTTGCTGATGAATGTGATAACACAACAATAGTTTATTCTGTTATCGTTTTAGGTCAATGAGGTGCCATCGAGATGCCATCGAGATGCCAAGAGCTGCTATCCTAAAAAAAGACGTAAGTTAAATATGTTAAAAAAAACACCAATCACATAAACATTATATTAATTATTCAATTTCACATCATTTAACTATTACTACTGTCAATATTGTTATAACGGAATAGTAAACGTAACCCATCGCGCTAAAAGCAAAGCAACTAGCTTCTGCCATCTACATGTTCCAAACCCACCCCAAGGAACGATTAATTTAAAATGGATAATTCACCTGCCAGCTCCGGCGGTCAATGTTAGCATGCTGCTTAGCCTTCCCAAGTAGCTGTAGTGTGGATGAGTCACATAGCCGACATTGCTTATTTTCCCGAGCTAACCTACTTGCTAAGGACAGACCCACTGAGCGAAGCATCAAGTTAAATTACGCTTACTCTAAGCATAATAATTTTTAATCAAACATTCAACCTGAGTGGAGTAAAGTTTTTTAATTCCTTTCCCCCTCTCCGTAAGCTTGGGATGTTTTGCTCACTCAAGGCCTCATGGTCGGGTGACGCAGCTGAGGGCGATAATCTTAGCTTTAAAGCAAAACCGATTGCTAACTCCACTAGACACTGTCGGGGCGCTCTGTACGGCAGGAAAAGTCCAACTATTGCCGAGTGATTGCCGGTGGAGAACGTGGAGGGGAGGGGGGATTCTTCCCTTCCAGTCACACATATTACAACGTGGCATGGTCGAAGATGTAAGGAAGTCAGTGACGGGGACTGGCCCCTGGCGAGACTGGTGGCGATCGTTACAGTAGCTTCGACGAGCCAAGTCGTCTGGAGCCCAACTTGGTGGTGCGCTCTCAGTCTCACAATCTAATTACCTGTGTGCAATCAAGTTATTTAAAGTTTGTCCTTGCCTTTGCTGGAACTTTTCGTCCCTGCACTGGAGCAAGTGGGAAGGGAGAAAAAATACAGGCAGCTTTGCTGTGTGCAAGCTGCATCTTGGGCGGTGGTTGGCTCAGTCAATTCATCTTACCCCGTACCCTATTGCAACTTTCTTTCGCTAACTTTGAAACTACACTGAATGTTTGGTAAGTAGTACTGGGAGATTGCAATGGGGTGTTTTACTTTTTGTTTTGTTGTTATTGTTGGAATGGAGGAGTTTCTCCAGGAAACCAATGAAATGAAAGCAGAATAAAATGTGCAGTGCTTTCCTTGTCCAAGCAACAGAAACTAGCACAAACTACGTAAAGCATCGCATTGTGACGAGTAAATGTGTGTGTGTATTTTCTCAGAATCGATTCGTCTTTTAATAAAAGTAAACATAAAAGAGCATTTACCACTGTCGAGTGCGATAACCATGTACCAAACCCATGGAACTATGCTATGTTATACATCTTTCGCGATGGAAGAAGAGACCTTTCAATTTCTCTCTATGGCATACACTTGCACTACGTATACGTAGACGCTAAACGCAGGTGTGTTTCCATCGATTGCTGCAGTTTTTTCCCCATAAGACACACCATCATACACAAACTACAGGCAAGTTATAACACAGCGGATAACAAGTGCATCCAATGCACCATTGATGCACCCTCCCCAGCAGGGTATGTGTCCTGGATTTAAGGGCGAATCTTTTGTAAAATGTCTTCCCGCTCCAACTGTCGCAAGCACACCGTGTACATGCTCGTCTTGTTTTAGCGAATTACTTCCTGTTTGCTTGTGGTCTTGCTTCCAGGGAAAAAGCTTACTCAAGAAGGCTTTCCATCGAGATGGAAAAGAAAACACCACCATTCAATGGATAGGAGCCGACTCTTCACAGTTTGTCGACCGCGTATGGGCGGCACTCGTTTGCGAACACGAAGCGAGACAAAGACGTACCGTCGATATCGATCATCGAGGTGATACTCGGCAAAGGGTGGATCGCAACGGTTGCGCGGAGCGTCTGATGGTGTGCTACGATAAATTACCGACCAGGGAAAGGTCCTCGGCATGGTCGAAGGATTCTTTTGCTTGCTTGGTAGTTATGCTTGAGTGGTGGAGTTGCAAGTGTGGAGCCGGGACGATACATTTTATTGTTAGAACCCCTACTGAACAAACGTAACAAGAAGTGGTCCAGTTAAAGCGAAGGGAAGGGCGGACGTTCGCCACGGTTCAGAATGGTTCGTTATTCTTTGGTCAACCAAGGAAACATGTCCTCCATTTGAACATTGGTTATTTTTCAAAGCGAAATCGATTGCGTCTGGTTATGTATGTGTGTGCGGCAGCGATGCTTTCTAGTGAAGTGTTCATTTCTTACATTGTTCTCAAGATCGTTGCCAATGTCTGACCGAGGCAGCGTGTTGCTGTGTGTGTTACTCTGTTATTGAGAGACACTGTAATATATAGCCATCCTATTTATCATGCTGGTCGGTATGCGGTTATTGGTCTCAAAGATCATTTACAGTAGGGTTAATTATAAGCATACGCAATGTTGTAAGAGGAGGATATGTTCAAATCCTCATCGATTTTTATTGTGCAAGAATATCGTTGTAAAAATACACTTTTTAAACATAGCTTTAACAAACAGTAAACACGGTATGATTCAAATATTTTCCTTTACTTTATCAATTGTAGATCAATTTAAAAAAAAAATGGCAGTAGCTATTGCAATTTCTTGCACTTTAAGCCTGAGAAAACTGCTACACTTGATCAGCAATTTTTGGAACTTTTGTAAACTGCTATTAATTGTTTCAATGATTTGATTTTATATTTGCTAATTGAAATATTATAATAATAATGTATAATGTAGATGTTTCGACGTTGATTTGATATTTTTGAATGTTATGCAGGAACGTTTAATTTAGTGTTATTTAGGCTTCGTTTCGAAGCTTTTATAGAAATTCATGGAGTTGAATTTTCTCCATGCAATCATCTGTTGATCTGTTTTTCTTGATTAAAAACTTAGATACCATGCGACTGATGCTGCCTTCAGTATTAAATTGAATTAGGTAGTACATTAGAAAAACCCTTTTTGCATGATAAATTAGCTGTAAGTTTGGCCGGACTCGTGGTACAGTCGTCAACTAGCAAGACGTAACAACATGTCTTCATGGGTTAATGCCTCGAATAGAACGTTTCCCCATACGTACGACTGACTGCCCTACTATGGGATATCAATAAGTCATTTAAATCTAAACATGTTAGTAGTACAGGGCAGGCCCTGACCGACAGCGGTTGTTGAGCCAGAGAAGAGAGAATTTAGCTGTATTGTAATTTATTCACTTAAATATTTGCTCTCAAAATATCAAAAAAGATGCATTACATTTCTTATGTTGAAAAATATTTAAAAACAATCATGCAGTTAGACAGTTTTAAGAAGCTGGTTCGAGAGAAGATAAGCAAAATCCCGCCATCCTTTTCTTAACGACTCCACTAAGCAACAGCTAACCATTTAAACGATGTGTCACAAGCGACAAAAAAGCTGATGGCACAGAAAAAAACTCTGCACCATTCCATCTCATCCACTTCCCCCAAAGCCATTGCAAAAAGGGAAAGTGTCCAATGCAACAACGGCAAAAAAAAGTACAGCTTCTGGGCAAACTTTTACCGTAAGAGTAAATTATTTGCATGTTAACAGAATGTTATCAGGCCACGTTTTTCCCAGCGACCCGAGAACGACCGCTTTGCACACGATAGCAAATGACGTGCGCTACGAGCAAGACAAATGGTTCCGGGTTAGTGAGCAACGTCCACATTTACTGCGTGTCCCTGCGAGGTAAAAAGTTTTTCCCATTCCCGCCTCACTCACAGTGCTACGACGCTGGGCAAAAGGACAAATTGACGCCAAACGAACGAACGAACGAACGTTGGATGGTGGGTTAGTTGGATGTGCAGCCCGTTTTGATTCCTGCCATTTTCTCCCATGATCTTCCTTCTTTCGTTCTGTTCCTACGAGAATGGCCTTTTCTGGGTCCTTCCACTCACTATTTTTCTTGTGTACTATGCTTGGGTGCTCATTTCTTCTTGCGAAACACAACCAGCCTTTTCGAGGACACGTAGACCGAATCCCGCCCGTAAGCCCTGGAACGATGGCATGTGATGACCGAAATTAATTGTGCGCTGAAAACTTTGCCGTGGTCGCAAATTTTCCTCGAGTGGGAGCTATATTTTCCTTTTTTTGGGTTGGATGGGTCGTTGTGTGTCACTTGCTCCTTAAAAGGTCCATTCGCACGATGAGCGAAGCGTGTGTGAGTTCATCTTTTCGTTTTCACTTAAGCGACTTTTACACCCCCAAAGCTATCTGCGTATCTTTTATCCGCACTTTAAAGAATTCAGGTTTTGGCGACCAAAACATTTGCATGAAATTTCCCCACTCGGGGATTCTCACGTTGCGTTAAATCGTCCTATTAGTCTTGAGACAGCTTTTAATTTTGAAAAGGGGTAAACAAAAAATACCACTGCCCAACTCAAAAGAAACGAGCCTCGATGATGCTTTTTACAGCCGAACACAATGGGGTTATTAAATTTCACTGTGTATAAGTCAGCTTTTTCACTTGGTACTGGATCAAAGAAAGGGACCAGCAAAGATGAGCCAGCTACAAAGACAACTAGCTTGCGGGCTCAACATGGAATCGTCCTTCGCGGCATTACGGTTTACCGTTGCTTGAGGTTTGCTCACTGATTACACCGAGACTTGACTGTCCCATTTCAGATGGCTTTTGGCCGCCGGTCATTCGAGATGAAGATAATCCGTGCTAGCTGTGCGAGCTTATCGGAAAGCTTTCTGCTCGGTCATATTCTTCTAATGAAAGGGATTGTGTGCTTGGTTCTGTGATGCGATCTTTTTAACGCGGAAGATTATTGAGACTAACGTGCAGTGTAATTATTTGTACAGCCTTTCAGCTATCGCGCACTTTTCCGACGATACAATGGCTTTGAAGTATGGTAGGCTAATTATACCGCTTCGTTTATCGGGAAAAAGAGGAATGAATCCAAGTGGTGTTGAAGTTATTGGATCGCGTTTTCAATCGGAGAGGAGCACTTTGTTTTAAGGATAACGGAAAAATGAACAGCGAATTAAAGCAATGGAATTTGGTTTAACACTACCTTCTGATAGGGTAGATTTTAAAGTGATTCAATTTATTTCGTATGAGGTTATAAAGGTTTGTCTTTCAATGGCTTTTTTTACAAATTAAAAAAAAAACTATAATTATCATGGATACATTAATATGTTTGTTTAGAGCAGACCAGTTTACAGAGTGTTCAACGAGATCGAATACACTTTCAAAATGTGTTTAAAAAATAAATAAGCAAGATAGACTTTTTAATATCAATTCCTATGGAAGCAATGGTTATTGAAAACTTTTAAGCCATATTAGCGGGGAGCACACCCCCTTTGTTTTTAATTACGAGCTTAAGACGCTTCTCATCGCACGCGGTACGCACCTGATCCAACGGCATCTCGCCTAATAATTTTCACGTTTTTCACTATGAATACCAGTGGGACCTTTCCACGTTTGGATCACAAGGTCATTGGTCGAGCCCATCGCCCGGTACCGACGGATGGTGGTATAAATAAAGTTCTACTTCATCCCATGTTGTTTCAACCGCAGGAATATGTCACTGGGTTGGTCACTTTTCGCAAACAGTTTTGCTACGATGTCGCGGTACTCTTTCATCGTGAAAAGTGTTAACAAGGTTGAGAATTGGACACACCCGACTAACACATACGTACAAACTTAAAAAGGAATCACCGTTAATTTGCCCATTTTGTGGATGCGATACAATGGTGGAACACATTTTAATGAATTGTTTTGGATATTCCGCAGAAAGGAAGAAACACAGACTTGGAGAGCACTTGTATATTGTACTTTCCAACAATTTCAATGAAATTGAAAAACTTTTGAATTTTTAAAGGACACTAATCTCTACAAACAAGTGTAGGAATAAACATAAAGATAAAGATAAAGGTAAACATATTCATAAAAACATAATTTTAATGAATAAAGCATTAGAATTAACAAACATTTTCACCTTTCACCATTACCATAAAAACTCTTGTATTTTTTTTCTTGAACTTTTCATTTTTTTAAATCTCAAATAGTATTAGTAGTTTCTGAATTGTAAATTACGAGAGGCGAATGCTAAAACGTCTCGTAAAATAAATAAAACAACAACAACATCTTTCATCGTGCTTTGTGAACAAATAACAAGTGACAGCAAGCAGACACTTTGTGCCAAAGTTTGTGTATACATGGAGCTAAAACTGACATCAATACCGTTACACTGAGTGCATACGGTACAAAGCTACACAACGATGAAAAGTTGTATTCGATCTTATTGAACACCCTTTAATGCAGATTGTAAATAACATGAACTACACCAGCATTTTGAACGTTGAACCAATTTTTTATACGAAATGTTTGCAATAAGAAATGGACATAATGAATTCGATGTTGGTTAGTATGTACACAATTTTTTTTGTTTAAATTTGTTTTGTTTTTTTGTTTGATCCTTATATTTCATCGAAGCTCCTTGGTATTTTCACTGTTTCCTTTATCTTTTAATTCTTTTTAAACTTGTTGGTTAGATATTTGATGTGCTATCTTTAATGTTTTCATCTACGTCGGTGTCCCTCAAACCCATTTATTTTAGTTTGCTTATCACTGTAGAAAATTTATTAATTTCGTTGCGGGTCATTCATATTTCTTGTACGAAAGGTATCTTTTCTTTTCTACAATTTGAATGTTTTGATGTAATGTCATGATAATTGTTCATCTTAATTTCATCCAAACTTCCAGCCAAAGAAAAACAAATTTCCAGAATTATGTCACTGTATTAGTTCATTCCAAATAATAATTGTCCCAAAAAAATGCTTCTACCTATTAAGATTCCTTTATGACAACGATAGTAACTTTTAAATTGTTTGTGTTTGAGAAATTATTCTCCTTATTTCTGAGCATATAATTAATAGTTCACTTAAAGTAACAGAAAAAGCGTTTAAGTAGAAAAGCATACTACATCGTAAAAAGATATTAAAATAACCTTTAATAAAACTCAAACATAAAGCATCGTATGACAAATAAACTTCCAAATATAGTTTGTCGCTCAATGTATAATTCATCTGCATGCATAAACCATCCGAGTGTACCGTTTAGTGGAACCATTAAAACATGAACGATTGCGCAACTTTCTACGAATGCGCTTCTTGGTGGGTACGGGAAAACGGAGAGCACTATGAAACTCGAATATGATTGATAAAACTTTGACCATCTATCATACGCTCCATGTGCAAATGGGAGCCATTTGTACCGCCCCTTGGTACGTTTGCGATTGCTACACATCGTTGGCCCCGTTTGCCACCTACATTTAGAACCACCATTGTCTTACCAACACTCGGTCGCTATTCTCAATTCCTTATTTTCTTTCAATTTCGTCACATCATTTATTGCCAGCTAGTGGCAGGGATTTACTACCGCACCGTTGAACACCCGGTTTCGTCTCGCTCATCCCGCGGTCCTAAACTTTGCGGCCTGTTGCATTTCGTGCAGCCTCGTGTGGTAATAATTTTCTGTAACCGCGAGTGCTGATAAATTACGCCAGCAATTGGGGAAAAACTTTTCCCCTGTTCTTGTACTGCCCATTGCCCTAGGCAGGCAGGGGAAAGTGCGTCTTATGATAAAAGCTAAAGCCGAACAATGTAGCGCCAAGACACGTGCCGCTGAGGAAGCACTGTCAGCAAAGATTTTCATTACTTTCAAAGCACTTCTCATAAAACATCTCGCAGACTCTTTTTTGAAGAAACAAGGAGAACGAAAACCAAACGCTCTGCTAGTGCTCTAGAGTGGTGTTCAAAAAGCTGTTGTATTTTGTTGTTTCAGTTCAGCTCCAAACACTTGTCTCCATGTTTTCCTGCTTGGTTTTCATTTTTCCAGCATATTTTCCCCGTCATTACTCGTTGCGCCTTAAATGGTCCCCGAAGAAAGCGTTACAGCGCGGCGCACGGCGACGAAGCGAACGAAAACGATCCGTGAAAATCTCAGCTTTTAAATCCTCTTTCCAGCACACATACTTATACGGCGAGATAAAACCCCCGACCAAACGAGACGGCAAAACGTGTCCAATGAAAAAAAGGGGATAACATGGGAAGAGGGCGGCAAAAGTGGTGGTCCATTAAAGGCAAACTTTCTGTGCACGGAACAAAGTGTAAGTGATGGAAACGTCGTCATTGTTAGTTTGAAGATGCACTGTGCCGAGCAGGACGAACAAAAAAAAACCTTCCATCTTTCCGCTATCCGCAATCGTCGCCGCTTTGCCATCCACTTCATCACCGGCCAACCCCGACAGATGGCAAAATTATCGGTTTGCATTGCAGAGCGTCTTTTCGTGCCGTGGCCATGCGAACCGAATGTCTTCATAGTGCCGTACGGCATACACACGCACACACACACACTCATACACATCGTAGCCAGTCCGGCACGTCGCTGTAAATTTGTCAACCCAAACGAGCGGCTCAAGAAAGCGGGGTAGCGTACCACATTCACGGTACGGAGCAGTGATTCCTCGAACGCTCGGTAACTGGCCCAAGACGACGGCATCAGCGACAGCAAACGACAGCGACAACGACCAGCCAGTACAGAGCTATTACGCGCTCGTACCTCCTCGGACTAATGCTTCGCTTAAATTCTGAAGTACCGTGCGTCTCCATTTGCCGAGCAAGGGGAGCGGACAGCGAGAAAACACACTCTCTGATCTTACGGTGGCAAAGGCTTTAGCTCGAGCGTGCCGAAAGCCGTTCATCCGTTTTCGAGATGTGAAAGCTGTGAAGAGCGGTTGCCCAGAAGAAAGCGAGAGAAAAAAACGCGTTGGTCGTTTCCGATGGTGTCGTAATGTAATAAAATTAAGTAAATTTATGCAAATTGTATTTTGTGTAGCGTTTTCAAGCAACACCAACCATTACACCCCGGACCCCGGTCGCCAGAGAAAGCGAGTTCGCTACTATCCGTGCTGTAAATGGTGTGTCACATTTGTTGTGCCTTTCGTTGGGGCGGATTTTTCACTCTCCCATCCCATGCCCTCGTCCACAGTGAATGTGAAACCATTTCGACCGTATAGATTTAAAGGATTCCGATACGGAGCTTATCGCCCTGATCGCTCTGTATGTGTATGTGTGTGTGCATAAGGAGGCTCAGAGCTGAAACCTACACGCGAGACGCCACCAACAACCCGTACACTCCCATGTGTGGGTGTCTTTTTTCCTTTGACCGTGTGTGCCGGTGGCAGATAAATGGATTTCCCATTTTACGGGTTTGTTCCAATGGCGATAGCAGCGTGCCAGCCTCCAATACCGTAGCGGAAGGGACCTTCTGATCTTGCTGGATACGATACATTCACCACGAGATTATCCTACCACGAAGGGTGACCGACCTGGATGTGCCTGCTGGGACGTGCGGTGCACCAAATGCCCACCATAATCCGGTCGCGAAGTGTGCGCTCCTTAGCGGTATTGGCAGTAAGCGTCTGCGTTCGCTCTCTGTGCCGAGCTGGTGGGAACCTTTTGTGCCGAATAAAATATGCATTTGGTTAGTCTGCAATTCAGCGTGGTTTTATTTTGTTGTTATTTTTTGTACTGTTGGTTTCTTTGATCGCCGGTGCTATTTTGCTGATTGCTGACCATTTGTCGGTCACGAGTTGAATGCACTCGTCCTGATCTTTGCCCATGGTGGGACGATTTGTATGTTATTTTATACATGCTGTTCGGTGTATTGTAAAGCAATCGATCGAGTTGGTGGTTAAGTGTTTATGGACCAATCGTCTGGAAGAAATCTTTACTTTCCTAGCAGCATATGGATTGCCAACCGAGTCTAGTAAGTGTGGTATTATTATCTCTTGAAATGGAAGATCTAAGAAATAAAAAAGTTTAGTATTTGAGATTACAGGTTTAAGATTTCAATTTTTGTAGATTTATAGTTTTATCAAACTTTACAAAAGGATGTTTATCCTTTTGTTGGTATCGTTACAAAAAAGTTTTAAACATAATGTAGTAAATTGCTCATCATGGTAAAATTTATCATGGTAAATAGTAATATGCTTTTCAATGAATACTCAAAAGATAATCATTTTGACTACACTGTTAAACAAACGGAAATCAAATTTTAAATAATTCAGTATTAAAGATAATAAATTTCTCATTAATTCAATGTTTGAACATGTGTAAAATAAAAATTGAAAATTTTAATTCATTTCTTTAAGCAAATCTCCTTTCATATATTAATATTGAATATTTCGCAAGTATTTTCCCCAAGCTGATATGAAATTTGGTCATCATTTAACTATGAGAGCGTTATATCTACATGCTAGTACTTTCAAAGGTAAACCCTCACAAACTCAAACCACGTTCTCATCAAAAGCCAATTATGTACCAATACCTCACACTAATCCCTGTTCCCCTTTTCTCACTCAACGATTAATCATTTTAAGCTTACACTATACCGGGGAGTACAATTTTCACAAGTAATCACAGAATTTTGAGCAAATCATTCCGTCAAACTGATTGAGTGATATCGATCTGTCCCTCTCAACCTCTCAACTCTTCCCCAACGGTAATGTAAGTGGAACAACCAATTAGTAACGCAACTAAAGCATTTCTCGCCGCGTCTAAGAAGCACAACGCTCGGCAAGAAAATCAGCATGAATAGCAAAAAAGGCCGCAACATAAAAGCTGCGGGAAATTGTCACACAATTATGAGATGCCAGCCGGTTAAATTTCTATAGAGGCAAGCGAACTGTAGGGGTCATCAAAGAGCAGACAGCTAATCGCAGCCTCCAGGCTCAAGCGGCTATCGCTTTATCGCTATCGAAAGTGTCGCTGTTCGGTTGAAAAACTAGTTCAACCGTAATTCAATCGAGCTGCTCTCATCCCTACCCCTTCCACGAGCGCTCCATTAGGCGGCACTTCATCGTCGTCAACTATAATCAGCATCCTCTCGGCGCTGATTGGGATGCCGTTGCTCTTCAGCACCATCCAAGGGAGTTGCTCCGACCCGAAAGCTAACGATTTGCTTTGACTGGTTATTCCAGTAGCAACGAGCAGTAGCTCCAAGCCAAGAAGAAAGCCATTTTCTTCGAGCTGATCTACACTGCGAAAACACAGCGAACCCAACTCAAACACTCTTCAGACACTACGTCCCCTGCCCTAGCTCCCTGGGCTGGTCTGGTGTGAAAAAGTGTGAATTGCCACTAGCCACACCAAACGCCTCCCTCCGTTACCTCAAGGCCCACTCTATCGCACCCTGAACTCGCGGGGGGCTGCCCATGTAATAGACCGAAGGCGGCATTTTCCAAATCATAAATTATGAAAATATCACGACATTTTCATTTCACCCGGAGGAAAAAGGCTGACCGAAGGACCGGTACGGAATAGCAGTAGTCCAGAGAGCGTAGTGTAGGAAAAAAACAGGAAAATATCGAATGAAAATATGAGTTCCTAGGGGTTTTTTTACTCGCTTTTTCTTGTTCTTCTCTTTCTCCACGCGCCACGAACGTTGATGCTGATAATGAAAGACTTCGACCGTACAAAAGTGGCCACTCTGTGCGCCAAAACGTACGACGGTGCCGACGGCGAAGAACGTAAAATTATGGACGATCGCAAACCACCGCCTCCCATGGTAGCGTCCCATCTCTCGCGTCTCCGTTTTACAAAAGTTAGAAAGGACTCAAACAAAAAAAATCCCTCACCACTGAACCTACTGAATCGAAAAACGTCGTTACAAAATGGTTGGCAAAATGAATGCCTTTTTCACGTTCGGTGACATTTCGGCAGTGGCTGTTGGAGGGTCAGTATAGGTGGTAAACAGAAATGGGTGGGAAGAGAGGATATAGCGGGAAGTAGGTCGCCTACAGCTACGGCACAGGCCATCGGGAACGAACGATTTTGAAGTAATCATAAACTTTAAACGGCATTTGAGTAAAATTCTCCTAGATTTATAATTCAACTAGAGTGAAAACAGCGCCCGTGATGATCGTCACATCCATTATCGCATCCATTACGTTATACAAATATAGACGCACTTAAATGTGTGCAAATTCTGATCAAACTACAAATAAATTGAATTGTGTCTTTAATGTTTTTGAAATTCTTTATTCTTTTTTGCACCATAAAGCTAGTAAAAAAAGTTTTAGGAAGGTTATTAGCATGAAATTCCATGCTGTTTTAAACAAAAACAGTTCACATTGTACTCTTTTTCTCCAATTGGTTAAGTGTGAGTAAATAAATGAGCTAATTTTAGGAGCAGAAAGCAAAGGGGTAAAACAACCAAAAAACTGTTTACCACTTATGCCAAGCTATCGGTTGATCCTTCCGAAATGGTGTCATGAAAAATAAAGCAGAAGTCTTTGAAAAGCGCACCGTTAAACTTTTGTATTACGTTTCGGCAAAACAAACACAAAAAAGGTGAAGAAAAAAAGCCCAATAATAATTAATTAATGCTACAAAGCAATACCGTTTTACAGCAGATTCTCTTACTCTGGTTTTGTTTGAATTTTCCCTTTTCATTCTTTTGTAACGAACACAATGACACAAATTCACCGTTGTCAACACAGTTTGAGATGGGTTTGGGAACAGATTGATTGCAGCGGCATCTGTTTGTTAGGAGAGGGTAAAATATGTTTGTACTTTATTTGTGAAAAATCACGCTGGCAGCGGAAAAATCTCTATGCCGTAAGTGTTTAATTTTAACACTGCACTAACCCGAAAAAGCCTTGTCTTCTTTGTCAGTGAACAGTTTGATCGTTTACAACTGAAAAAAGAAAAAAAGGAGGCTTGCAGCTCATCAAATTTTCAAACCCGGATCGATCCAGTACCCTATATTTTAGTTCGACAAAACTTTTCTAATACATCAAACAAGCGATATTTGCCTATTAAAATGAAGCGCGTTGAACAATGATGGTAGCAGGAAGGAAGTAAAATGTAGGTAAAGCAACAATAAAAACTCCTTCAGATCGTTATGCCACAAATATTTGAAAAAAGGACCAAAATACGGGATACTGAAGCTGTTAAACTAGGAACCTGCTACCTGCTTTACCCTCATTCTTTCTAGTTTCTGATCACAGTATTTCCGAACCCTGGCCACTTGACCACTTTGTTGCCGCTGTCTGATCCTGTGTAAACAAATATTTTCAAATATTTTATGCGTACTCGCTTTCTCTGCTTCAATAGCCCCGATACAAAAAAACAAGATATGAAAAACGGTAAACTTTCTTTCCGAAAACTTTCTCCACCGGGAACGGGATGAAAGGGTTGGAAAAATATTTACGGAATTGATTTTTCTCGTAATTTGTGATATATTCCTATCACATCACTTTCTCACTCTCCTAACTGCCCCGCTTCACGAGAGACCATCAAAAGAAGAGTACCCACTGAACCACTTGATGGGTGTTTCTATTTTGGATCACGGCACGATTGCGTTTGCCAACCCACCGGACCCACCCCGCATTAGCTGTGAGAGTATTCGAGCAATTCGTTTTTTTTCCGAAATATAAGCCACGCTTCGAATCGACAAAAGGCTTGCGGACGATAAGTTTTCCCTTCGATGCTGGGAATGCTGGGATGGGTTTCAGATTCGGAATCGGGACCAAAAGTTTTACCGGCACTCTTTACCTGAATGAGCGTTGCAAATTCTTTGGTCTTCTGAGAAGCCAATGCCAACCCGGGCAAGAGTCGAGCTGAAAGTTCGGGGCATCAATTTTTCATCATTCCCCATGCCCTCCAAGACGAACCAATCACGCCGCGCCCGGTGTGCTTTTGCGTGTGTACGACGCGTATGTGAAACAAATCCACCGGCACATCGATACAGTAATTTCGTTAACAATGTTGTCCAAATTCAGCCCGCCCGTCCACCGTACGCAATCATAACGAAACGTAATAAGCCACAGCAACGGTTGGGCAAGATAAATTGCATCAACTTCTTCCTTTGCCGTGGGAGCCAAGCGCTTGCTGGATTTTCCCGTCAAGCGTGAGTTGGGGCTTGCGGGTGTAATTCTGATTTTCCATCGACTGGAGAAAAAAAACCCGCCACACTACTGGTCAAATGAAGATTTATGGTGAACCTTATTGCATCTTCTATGTGCCAGTAGGTCGATGGAGAGTGAGTTTCTTTTTTTTTTCGTCTTCCTATTGTCATACTCACACACCTTTTGTTTGTTGACAGCAAATTTTTAAATTTTCTCACCTTTTTGATTTATCTCTCACGATGTGCATTGAAGTGTTTGTGTCTGAGTGCGTGTGAGTGAGTGCTTTTAAAGATGCTCTAAACGTGGCCAAACCGTTTGAAAGAGGAAAAACTCAAACACCATCCAACATAAATCCATGCCAGTCTGTAGAGGAACGCTTTTTTTCCTTTTCCCAGTCACCCAGAGGTAAACGGCCGAAGCTGGCAAGACGAAAGCGAATACATGAAGGGGTTTTGCAACCACGGAGTTATGATTCATGGCATATTTTTCCTTACAAGGGCTTTTTTCCGCACTGTATTTTTTCTTTCTCTCTCTCTCTCTCTCTCTCTCTCTCTCTCTCTCTCATCTTTCTCTTTCTACACTTTCAAACAAATGGTCCCAAATTTGCCTTCCCGTCTTTAATCAGAGCTCAGCCTGGGGGAAAAGCCTTTTTTTCAACCTCTTCCTTCGCGACAGCACGTGGCAAAAACACACGACGACACCCTCGGCGACACGTTTGTGTGGCTGCTCTCGAGCGCAAATTAACGCCAAGTACCATCATCATCGCCATTCGCGACACGGTCGCCCCGCTTTTCTTTGGTGGAATTGTGCTCACGTCACGGTGACGTATCGTCCCTCACACAATTCGATGGTACGATGGTACGATATTATTATTATTTGCCCGATCGGTTGCTTCGGCGGGCGCACGTTTGGTTTTGATTCCAACGATTCCTTTTTTTCGCGTTTTGAACTCTCGCGGGACCATAACATTGATTCAAGGATGGCTCTTTCGAATTGGAAACCACCGCCTCCTGAAGCACATTGCGTAAGGGTGTTTGCTTTAACCGACAAGAGGGTACTTGTTGTATGGGACGGAGGGGAAGGGTGAGGGGTTTATGTCGTTCTTTTCGATTTGTGACGCACGACACAAGATTAAAGGAATGACTTATGGTTTGTGCTCCGGGTTGCAAAGTGGACGCAATGCAAATGAAAATGTTACGGTACGAACCATTGAAGACGAAATTTTCCAAAGCAACAGAAGTGCTGGGTGAAAATTGTAGCTTCAAAGTATTGATTTCTATTCTTTGTAAAAAAATATAGCAAACATTTAAACACGACGATTGTTCATTTAAAACATATCTTAATACACGTTGAAAGCCAATCAAAAGAATAAAATAATATTGGCCACAAATTACATTAATGTATTATTATTCGTTAACATTAGGCATTTAGCAGCTAAAATCATGTTAACTGTCAAGATAGTTTGAAAGGACGTTCTAAAATAAAAAAGGACCATAAAAGTAAGGCAGCTTCTTTAAAATAAAAAAGTATTTTCATTATGTCATTTCAATCACCATTATGATAAATTAGGATACATAAGAAAATTATCTTTGCAAAATAATATGGCATGCATGACATGGCATTACGAAATACTTTAGCTTTATTAATTTTGAAGTTTTTGTAAAATATAGTTTATAGCATTTACAAAGTATCAAGCGAGCATCACAGTATCAGAGCAACGCAGGTCTATAAAAAAAACTAAAAGACTTAAAATAATTGATGGAAAAGATATTTCGAAGATATTTGCTCCTTTCAATTCTTAAGGTCGCTTTAGACCTTACGTACAAGTGAATTTCTTTTTTGCTACATTTCAATGATTATTTATCGGAATATGGTTTATCGTACTTCAAAAGAAAGGATATTCAATTCCATAACTATTTAGTTTGTAAAACGTTATGAAATAATGAATTAAATGCATGTCCTTGTGACTCCCCGCTGACGATTATTGTTCACCGTGAACAAAACGGGGAATCACAACGAATTGCGATTAATTTATTAATTTAATGTATTTTGTAGGCTAGATAGTTGGAGAATTGAATATCCTATCACTTAGTGTACGATAAGCGATATTCTGATTAATTTATTTTTTAACTATAGCAGCACCTAACATTTCACGTTCAATTTCACTGGCGCTCTAACGCGGGCTTAACGCGGGCTTTAGCGGTCTTTAGCTTGAGTCAATCCATGAGCAGTTTGTGGCTGAATTACTTTTTTATACAATTCTTTTTTATAGCGAGAACCAAGCCCATTAGTGACTCAGACAGTGCTTGATGTTGTTATTGAGCAAAATTAGAAGAAAAAATATAAATACCCCGGTAGACGTTCAAACATGTACTAGCTCATAGCCAAATTGAAGCATCTCTTGAATTGATCCATTTGAGCACTCTTTGACACATTCAACTAACTTGGTTTTACAAATTAGATACCTTGTCAACTATCGCATCCTATTAACCCCTTCTGCGAACCTAACACCAACTGGTAAACGCAACTATGACACTCATCTTAATACACTCCCGGTCACGGCACCACACCGAAACGTCCCAAGGATGTCCTGGGTGGTGTATCCTTCCATTATCGCTAATAAACTATTTTCCTAATGGAATCGATCGAACGATGCACACGATCCGTGAGCGTTAGCAGTGTCTCGACCCTCGATGGAGTTTGGACGCCGATCTCGGGACGACCTAATAAATTTTCCTCCAAAATAAATTACACTTTATGACGAGTGGATCCGGCACCGGCAAGCAGCAGCATCGCTGGAGAGCATTTTCGTGCGGCCCGAGAAACTCCGTCCCCCAAAAACCCGGGGCGACGTTTCATGTCCAACCAGAACCAATAACTCTGGCACGTGTGGGTGTGTGTGCCTGCGTCTATGTGTGGGCGGCAAACGTGTGGTCGTTCGTGTTTATGGTGCGCTTACTCACCATGCCACCATGTCCCGCCGCCTCCCTATGGCACGCTGGCCCGAACCCTTTCCCACCTAAACCGGTGCTCTGGTCGGAGTTATTCCGTCCGAGCGTGTACTGTTGTTCCGAGCAGCGCAAAAGTAGTGTGAATATTTTATAAACTCCCTTACGATATACTTGCGGCCCAACTCGGTCTGCTCCGTGTCTTGTGCAGCGGGCAAACTTCTTCCGTGCGTCCGTGCGCCCCGAGGCTCGAGTTTCGCAAGCTGTGCGAGAAGTCTTCGTTTGCACCGGGAGACGGAAGGAGAGGGAAGAAGCCATCAAAGATGTATACAATTTATGTATGAATATTCTCCCTAACTTCCTCCAGCGCTGCAGCAGCAACTTTATGCTGGCATGCTGCTTGTGCCGGTGTAGCGCCACTACCTGACAACGATTAGCACGCTTCGCCCGCAAATCGACTACCACGTGCGCGTATCTCCTTAAGGGGTTTCACCTTCGCACCTTTCCACGTCACCGCTGCTCGCATGCCAGAGGTCAACTGGCGTATGTGTCAGCGCAAAGCAGAGAGTGAGAGAAAGAGAGAGAGAGAGAGAGTAAACGCTATAAATAGAATTAAAATTTTACAGCGCTCATAATTCAATGGTCGGGTCGGCGAGATCATCGGGTCCCATCGCGGGTTCCGGTCACGCTGGAATTGAAACTCAGGGAGTATGCATACACACACACATACAGACCAAAAAATTGACCTCCTTCTATCCAACCACACACACGCCACAGATGAGCAAATTTATGGGCTGGAGATATTTGTGACAGTTTAATACAACATGCCGAAACACGCGCGGACGAGGGAACAGCTCTCCAAACGGACGAAAGCTTTGGAGGGGACCGTTTTGGTCGCTCGTGATGGATGTCAGACTGATGTCGTATGGTGACAATTTTCACGTCTCACTTGCAATACCCTCTTCCCTTTTCCCCCCTTGTTGCCTTCTCGTAACTGCTGCTAATGTGACAATGAACGTCCGGTACAACTCCACAAACCAGTGTCCCAAGGGGAGGGCGGCTTTACGCTCTATCTTTCTCCCAGTCTCTCACTCCAAAAAACCAACGTCTAGCGCGTATGAACACCACTAGATACGCCCTTTCTGCCCTGTATTAATAAATCGTACCCCAGCGCTTCCTGCAATTCACACTTCCCCACACTGTGCCAACGATCCTCCACGTGTGTGCCTCCTAGTTCCGAGTGTACTGCCGAGTTCAAATGTCCACCCGGGCGTCACTGGAAAGAATCTGCTGTATTGCGGTGCAAACATGCCACCGAGATGAGTCGACCGAGATTGCGCCTGCTTTTGGTGTCGGTGACCCCTCCCCCCCCCATCCTCTCGTGCCCCAGCTCTTAACTGCTAACGATCTCCCCCCCCCCCCCCCCGTGCTGCCAAGAACTCGCAAACGTCCAGCAAAATGTGCAAAGTTCTGGTGGACAGGTCGGACTGGTGGACCTGAGTGGCCCACTTTGGCAAAGAGCAATTATTAAATAATGAAAACAGATTCCCACCAACCGATGCTGGCCTGGTCCTGTCCATTCGGCGTCTTCTTTCACTGGTTATCTCACTATCTCGCTCCCTCTCTCTCTCATACCTCGCATCCAATAGTCACCGGGAAGTGCTGCTACGATCGCATGGGTGTGCGATAACGATGGCTGGAATGGGGACCACCAGAACCAGAACCACGACCGAAAAAGCTCCCACACACACACACACACAGGTTTGGAAAAGGTTGCAGGCGCTTGATGAATAAACAAAATTTCGTTTAATCTGAAACCCGCTAGCTGGAGGTGGCGATGGTCCGAATGGTGCTTTGGCAGATATGCCAACCCTTCGCTCCAATGTCGGTCAGTTAGGGTATCTGTGTTTGTGTGAATGTGTATGAAGATCGCTTCATTTTTTGTGTGTGTGGGTTTGCCTCGTGCACTAAGGGACTTCCGCTTACCAGGCTGCGGTTGAGGAAAAAGCTTTAATCGATTCCAAAACCGTGTCCGGTGTTAGTTTGCTGACGGACGGTAGCGCTACCGGGAGCAATTTCATGGAAAAGTGGTCAAATTTTAGTTTGCGAACCGTGCCATGAAGCTTTGCTTGTGCCGGAGGTTTCCCGCCGGTTCGCTGATGATGAGTATGACAACGATCGGTTTCGGTTCTTCCCATCTGAGAAGTTCGCTCGCTCGGAAAAGAGGGTTCTTGGGTTAATTAATTCGAGCTTTATTAGTTGACCGTGACACGAGGGGAGGTGATGGGGTTTGACTTCCCGAACAGCGGCATTGTTCGAAACAGAACACAGTTTAGGATTTAAACGGCTAAGGATTTAATGTGCGCGAACAAGCGTATTACGGGAGAGAAAGAGGGAGAGAGAGAGAGAGAGCTCATTTAAATGAACGAGCAAAGAAGATGTCTTTGACTTCCAATGAAAAGACGAAAGCATTATTACCACGGATGGAAAGGAAATTTTAATTAATTTTCTTCGTGCATACACGTAAGCTTTTATTACACGGAATATTCCGCTGCTAAAGTATCCACAAAATCGGAAAACTTAATCAAAATTCTACTTCATATCGTTGTCCCGTTTTCACCTACTCGAATGCTTGTTTAATGAATTCATTTCGCTCGCTTCCAAAAATCCCTGGAAGGAGACACATTTTTCTCTTCCAAATTCAAAAAAAAGGAGCGACTTCGCCTAAATTATATCCCATTTGCATGCGCTAAACCAACCAACCATCCTACGAACCAGCCAGCGAGCCAGCCAGTAGTGTGAAGTTTGTGCAGTTTGCAGTTCACAGCTTCACGCTTCATAAACCGGTTTGAGATTTCAGATTTTCCGCTTGTGTTTTTTTATACTTCCAATGCCAACGGGTGCGTTTTTCCCGCCGCCGCGTACATCCCGTCATTCCGTTTTGCTTGCATGTTGACACATCCAACAAAACCCTCGGTTTGCTCAGTTGATGATGGACCGGGGTAGGTGATAACGATTGCGAAAGTTGCAAATAAAAATTGTCGCTTAATTAAAATT